>NC_143487.1:45547371-45874997 GCF_027475165.1 Benincasa hispida
TTAGTTTTCGCTGTCGTTTTTGGTCTCTTCTTTTGAAAGTGTGTCTTCTAGCACCTTTAGTCCAAACCTTTTATGCTTCCCTTGCTCCTCCTGCTTTCCCTTTTGTTTTGTTTTGTTTTCTTTTTTTTTTTCTCTTTTGTTTGAATCTCTTCATCTATATCCTCTTCACTATCAGTTTCTTCATCAACAACTTGCTTCCGCTTCTGGTTTTTCTTTGGTCTCTCCTTCTGAAAGAGAATCTCTTCATTCTCTTCCTGAACTTGTTCCTCCTTATTTTGTTCATCTTCTGCTTAATCTTCATCAACTTTCTTTTGGTCTTTTTGTACTTACTCGTCATCTACTTTCTCTTGCTCTTCGTCTTCTTTCTCTTTCTTAATTTGCTCTTTTTCATTGATTTGGTACAAGAAAATATTGGAGTTCATAAGAAGAACACTGAATAATAGTCAATGATAGGCTACTATCATTATCTATCATCATGTATATAGATAATGACATTTATCTTTTTCTCATTTCTATGTTTTGATCATTTTTCTCTTCTTAGATTCTCATCTTTTTCATCTTCTACTTCAACTTCTTCTTCTACTTCAACTTCTTCTTCTTCTTTAGCAGTTTCAACATCTTCTTCGACTTCATCTGTTTCCTTTTCAATTTCAGTTTCAGCATCTTCATCAACTTCATCTACTTGCAACCATATGATAGAAAGTAAAATTCTTAAAAAACTTAATATTCATTTAGGATGTGACACTATTAGTGTCTATCCATTATAGAGACTGATAGTAGCCAATCTTTATCTGTCACTCTTGTATTTGAACAAAAACTAGCTTAAGAAAAGAATCAAAACTAAGGCAACTCAACTAGACAGTGATAGAGGACTATCACCATCTATCCCAAATGAATACAGATAGAGTACTATCAGTGTCTATCGACCTCTATCATAGTCTATCTCAGATAAACACTGATAGTAGTCTATCACTGCCTATATGAGATAGACAATAATAAAGGATTATCTCTGTCTGTCAACTTTTGTATTTGAACAAGAAGTATCTTAAGAAAAGAATCAAACCTCAGGAAACTTAGATAGACAACTCAAATAGACAACTCAGATAGACAACTCAAATAGACAACTCAGATAGACAGTGATATAATCAAACCTCATGTAATTTAGATAGACAAAATAGCAATAAAGGACTATTACTATCCATCCCAGATAGACAGAGATAGACCTTTATCAGTGTCTATCTCAGATAGACTGATAATAGTCTATTTTTATCTGTCAACTCTTATATTTGAACAAAAAAGAGCTTAAGAAAGGAATCAAACCTCAGACAACTCTTGTGTTTTGGGTGTTTTCAAATCTACAGTTGTTCGAATCTAAAAAATCTTGTGTTTGAAGTTGTTGTGTTTGTATATAAGTTTCCTACAAAAAAAAAACACTTTGATATTGTTTTCTATCTAAGAATCTGTTGTCTTCTATCTAAGAAAGTAAGAAATTTAAAAAAATAATATTAAGATAGACACTATCACTCTCTATCATACATACAAATTTCTCTTTCCCTCTGTCTCTCACTTTTCTCTTCTTTTTCAACTTCTTCTACTTCAGCTTGTTCTTTTTCTTTATCAGTTTCAACATCTTCTTTAACTTCATCTTCTTCCTTTTCTATTTCAGTTTTAGTGTCTTCTTCAACTTCATCTACCTGCAAGCATGATAGAAAGTAAGAATCTTAAAAAACTTAATATTCAAATAGGCTGTGATAGAGGACTATCGATGTCTATCCCAGATAAACACTAATAGTAGTCTATCTCTTACTGTCAACTTTTGTATTTGAACAAAAATAGCTTAAGAAAATAATCAAACCTCAGGCAATTCTTGTGTTTTTGGTATTTCCAAATCAACAGTTGCAATCGGATCCAAATCATCTTGTGTTTGAAGTTTCTGTGTTTGCATCTCAGTTTCCTAAAAGATTTTTTTTTAATTATTGTTTTCTATTTAAGAATCTATTTTTTTCTATCTAAGAAAGTAAGAAACTTAAAAGACATAATATTAAGATAGACAGTGATAGAGGACTATCATTATCTATCATACATACAAACCTCTCTTTCCCTTTGCCTCTCATTTTGAGCTTGGATCTACAAGGATAAGAACTTTTATTTAGTAAATGTATGGTTACATTTATTTAAATGTAACAAAGAAAAAAAAGTAAGAAACTTAAAAAAAACATAATATTATAATAGTATATAAAAATGCAAATACTTACCCTAGATAGATATGTTGTTGCGTTGTCAACCATTATATCAATATCATCACTTTCTTCTAAAACTCAAAGGTTATAAGAAGGCGGTTTATTTTTTTTTCCACACCTTCTTCATGCTCTTTTTATTTCTATTGTTGTTGTTGTTGTTATGGAAAATTTTCAAATGGAAGTCTACTATGTAGGGTTTCCATAATTGACGTCAACATTTTTTTATTTTCTTCTTTGCCTTGTTTCAAAACATTTTGTTCTTCTACTATTTTTTATTGGCTTTTTCTTAGTTCACTAATTTATTTCATTATTCTATTTACTCCTTTTTTTTCAATTTGTTCATTTTTTTTTTGGTTCATTTGCCTCTCTTTCTCCCTCTCTTTCTCTTCCTCTACCTCATGATCTATGAAATATTTGAAAGTTGTTTGAGATTCTTCTTTTGTTGGATGCAGTGGTGTCATATAAAACTACAAGTAAACATATGTTAAATCATTAGAGGAAAAAAAAAGTAACAATATCAGTGATAAATAGTGATAGATAGTGATAGTAGTCTATTATAGGAATGTATCAGCAATAGCGAAAGCAACAAGGATCATTTAAGCACTCTAATTCATTAATTTTGCCAAAATATAAAGCATGCTCTTGCAGAAAACACGTGAGTTTTATGACATACCTCTTGTAGAACTTCTTCAAAGCTTGTTCTCCAGATGCAATCTTCTCCAAATCTTGTTGCAGACCACCTCAAGATCTTCCCCACTATTCTCTTGGTGCTCTAGATTGAGTTGTGGGACTCAAAAAAAGCTTGAATTAAGGGATGAGGAGAATTGCTTACAACAGCAATCTTGTTGAAGAACCCTTTCTTTAACCCGAATTTTCTCTAAAATTCTCTCTTGATTGCATGCTCAAAATTCACTCGAAACTCTTCATTATATTACAGATCAACATGCAAGGGAAAGAGTTGCATGAGTTGAAGCTCATGCTTGGATTAGAACAAGGCAAAGATGATGGCTTTTGTGTGAGCAAGTAAAAAGATGGATAATGGAAAACATGATTTTTCCATTTTAGTGTTTTGTTTTTCAATTTTCCAATTTTATCTCAAAATCAAAATTTGATTTTTAAAATCCATTTTGATTTTAAAAACTAAAAAATAAAATTAATTTCATAAATTAATTTTTAAATAAAATTTAATTAATTTAATATCAAATATTAAATTAATTTTTTACATACATCCATTTTTATATATTTAAATCATATTTAAATATAAATTCTTCTATTTCGTTTAATTCTCAAATTAAAAACGTAATTATATCTCATATAATTACTAATTCCCTTAATTCTAATTTGAACGTTTCAAATTAACTTATCACGTTATTCTAGAACTAGTCCGTTACGAGCTAGTAGGGGGACCTCGCGGACCTACAGATCATGGGCTCCAACGATCCGAGATTAATTGGCTAAACTCATTAGACCAAATTAATCCTTAACTAATGAGTCACTCCACTAAAGCCCATAGTTACACTCCCCTCAATGTTGATATATTATATTTACATGATTTAACCATAATCAGCAAGTCAACCCTTAACAGGTTGTTCATAATAACGATTGGGTCAAATATTTGTTTTACCCCTGAGATTATGTCTTATTCCTCAAGTCCCTACTGATCCTCTAATGAACAACTAGTTTGTGATCCAATCATTAATCCAAACTCTCTCAGCCTAGTGAAAGGGTGGGGCCCCTTGTTCGAGACCTTGATTTAGTACTTGAGAGAACAACCTTTCTCCTATCCCTAAATCGGTAGGTGTAAACTCCGTCTTGCACCCTATGTCCCCAACTATCTATTAGGTCTTACCCCTGAAATGGGAGTCTTATTGAGTCGACGTTGTTGAGCCAACCCTCACTTATGCAAATCTAAGGGTAATCTCGAATAAATAGGAGTTCATAGTTAGCTCAGGATTAAGATCGAGTTACCTAGGTCATCTAAGTGAGTCAATCTTATACAGTAAACAGCGTTATAAAGTAAAAGTGACTTATTTTTTGGTCTGATCTTATGCAAACTCATTACATAGGACGCCCCTACTCCTCATGTCATAACATGTACAAAGTAGGATCACATTGTATGTAGTACTTTACAACTCTTTGTAATAACTACAGAGTAGGCCACATCCAATGGTGTTACCAAAATAAGGTACCCAACCTTATTCGTGTACCATAGATCATTTTGACTATTTACTCGAACCTGATTCACTCTTATGTCTCCACATAAAGTTCAAGTAATCATGCAATAGTCATGGGTCTTTGTTTATTGGATCTAGACTTTCATACAATTTATGAAATCAATAATAAGTTTGTTGATTATAGAAAATGTTTGTCATTTTACAAACTGCGAGTTTTAGGACATAAAACCCAACAATACTCCTACTTGGACTAAAACTCCAGTGGATCAATATATACAAATATTTACAATGTTGAGTTTACATGGAGAGAATAAAATGTACAAATACAATAAACTAGGGCATTACAATACCCATAAATTCTCCCACTTGCCCTAGTGATACAAAACTCGTAGACCTAGTCCTATTAGGTGACCCTCGAACACTTTAGCCGAGAGGGCCTTTGTAAATGGATTAGCTAAGTTGTATTGGGAAGAAATTTGGGTGACAATTACGTCTCCTCTGTGTACAATCTCCCTGATGAGATGGTACTTCCGTTTGTCTATCACTTTCTACAATGATAGATAGAG
This sequence comes from Benincasa hispida, assembly GCF_027475165.1. Lineage (NCBI taxonomy): Eukaryota > Viridiplantae > Streptophyta > Magnoliopsida > Cucurbitales > Cucurbitaceae > Benincasa > Benincasa hispida. The sequence goes on from NC_143487.1 coordinate 45,552,352, forward strand.
ATAGAACTCTATCACTATCTATCTTTAAATTGATAGACGATGAAAATGTTCTCATTCAAGGACTTACTTACATCTTCTGCTTCGAAAATGTTCTCATTTAAAGTCCTCTACTCATCTGACTCCATGCACTCCCATGTGATGATTCTTAGACCTTCGATTCCAAGTTTCCAAGTTCCTTCCAAATCCAACATCTAAATCGGAAAGTTTTGGGGTTGTCTCAAAATCCCAATAAACTAATGTTAATAGGAATCCTTGAAGGTAGACAACATCCTTCTCAGTATATGACGCTCTTTTAAAGAATTGATAGGTCAAGGTAGAAGACAATCTTCTCCAAGGATAGTCTTTGAAGACTTATTCACTGTCCACAATGTTTAGATGTTTTAAATTGATATGGTTGTGTTGTTGCTTGGGTATTAAAAGAACTTTTAGGATATAGAGATTGGCTAATTTAACTTTCAATGAGTCTCCCTCATTGCATAGTGCTTTCAAAGTTCTCTCTATATCTTTCCTAGTTATATGATTATCACGAACAAAAAAATAATTTCCAAGTTTTGACATTTTTCTTTCCTCTAAATCTAATTTCGGTCATAATCCCCATGTGGATGGTGTTCTATAAACCGTCAACTTAAGTACCCCCAACCTTAGATAGGTTTATGAACCGATTTGAGTTTGTAACCTAATTTTATAAGGTAACAATCTATGTTAATTATTAAAATGAGTGGTTAACCTACGTGAGCATGCAATTGTTCTTTGTTATGGATTTTAAACGTCTAACCCAATTTTATAACAACTTAAAAAATTTTAGACATATTAAACATCCACAACATATATAAAGGCATTCAATATTTAATATATCAATTATATTAAATACAAGAAACCCTAACATGCATACTATATATTATAACAAATTATAACATACTTTCAATGCATGTAACATGCTTCTTACGGTGGGATTTTAAATCTACATAGCATACTGTATGCACATACAAGATTTACTTAATTATAACATACATCAAATGCATAAATAATTAATCACAGACTGATATTGTTTTAGTTTTGGCATAAACAAGCAAACAAAAGCCTAATTATTACAAACAACTTCAAAACCACTTCCAAACTGCTCGAACCACTCCAAATCGAACCCAAACAGCTTAAACCGAACCCGAATAGTCTGAATCGGACCAGCCAAAAACCATTTGAAGCTGAATTGAACCAAACCTCAAGAGAACCGATCGAACCGATTGCTCTCACTCCATGCTCGAAATCTTGCTGAGGCTCATCGTGTAGAAATGATGACTATCATTCAGTGTTTGCCTGATCAGGTAGCACCATCATATAGTGCCTGACCAAGCTACACAATCATGTAGTGTCTTCCATCTATCACATAGTGCCATCGTCTAGTGTCGGAGAATGGTACACGATCGCTTAGTATCTAACACTATCGTGTAGTGCCATCGTCTAACGCCAGACAAATACTACACGATCGTTTAGTGCCTTTTCTTGATTGTTTAGCACGCGCACAAAGGTAAACGATCGTGTAATGCTATCCTATAGCACTTCACCACATCGTTTAACTGTCACCCAAAGCTACACGATTGTGTTGCACCATCGCATAGCACTTCAACGCATCGTTTAGCTCCCACGCAAAGCTACACGATCGTGTAGCGCCATCACACAACATTTCAATGTTTCGTTTAGCTCCTGCAAGTACACGATCGTCTAGCGCACAACACTTCCGCTCAACACTCGTATCTAGACGATCATCTAGCTTTTCTTCACATCGTTTAGCTCCCGTAGCTAAACGATCGTCTAGCACTGAACCTCAATGATGATATGAACAGAGGCTGAAAAACTGAAATCTGCAACTCGACCTTCTTCACTTGTTTCTTCAATTACAACTTAATTTCAACTCTAATGACTCCAAATAAATTATAGACTCTTGAGAACACATGTAATCTCATCAAACAAGAGCCAATTACAAATTTAATCAATAAATCAAAGAGAAATTAAATGCCAAAACTCAGAAAACCATATCAGTGCAGTAGTTTCATATAACTCATGAAAAACACCCACCATACCAAAATTAAACCGAATTGAATGCTTATATGATGCTCTGATACCAATTGTTGGATTGTATCAGCACGCAGTGGAAGCAACAAGGATCAATAAGCACTTTAATTCATTAATTTTGGCTGAAACTAAAGCATGGTATTACAGAAATAAATGGGTTTCAAGTCATACCTTTGTAAAACTTTTTCAAAACTTGATTTCCGACTGCAAATCTCTCCAAATCTCGTTGTAGACCACCTCAAAATCTTCCCTACTATCCTCTTGGTGCTCTAGATTTAGTTTTTGGACTCAAAATAAGCTTGAATTAAGGAAATTAGGAGAAGAACTTAGAACAGCAACCCACTTTGAAGAACACATTCTTCACACGAAATTTTCAGCAAAAATTCTACAGATTGCAATCACCTCAAAAATTCTATATGAATTCAAAGTTAGATACACTTAGATAAACAAGTATCTATTAAATAAGTATCAATGCACAACAAGACAATGAACACACAAAAAAATATAAAGTGTAAACAATATACAAACTGATATTACTGTTTATCATTGAAGTCTATCACTGTCTATCTCAGATAGTCACTGATAGAGAACTATCACTATTTATCCCAGATAGACAGTGATAGTACTCCATCTCTGTCTATCTCAATTCGAAGTTATCAATTGATACACTCAGATAAACAAGCATCTATTAAATAAGCATCAATGCACAACAAGACAATGAACAGAACATGAAACTATCTACCAACAACAACAAAAAATTATAGAGAGAAAACCCTATACAAACTGATATTACTGTTTAATTTTATCTTTGTCTATCTCAGATAGACAATGATAGAACTCTATTACTATCTATCTTATATAGATAATGATAGAACTACATCATTGTCTATCTCAGATAGACATAGATAGTATTTTATCTCTGTCTATCTCATATAGACAATGATAGAACTCTATCTCTGAGATAAACAAAGATAGTATTCTATCTCTTTTTATCTCAGATAGACAGGTATATAATAATGTTAAAGTTCTATTGATACATGGAGAAAGACAATGAACAAGACATAAAACTATCTACCAACAACAAAAAAAAAAAAATATTCAGAGAGTGCAAACCATTAACACTATCTACCAACAAAAATAGATAATCAATACACGGTTTAGTGGTTTTTTTACTGTCTATTTATGATAGACAGTGATAGAACACTATCACTCTCTATCACAACTACTTTGGTTTTATCTTCCTTCTTCTCTTCAGATTTTATTCCGTTTTCTTTTGCTCAGCTTATTGATGATTCAACTCTCATTATTTTCTTTCCTTTTTCTTTATTTCCTTTGCTTGTTGATGATTCAACTTTGACCACTTTTGTTTTTTTGCTTACCATCTATTTAAAAAAAAATTAGGTTTAATAACTATGATTAAATGGAAGATCTGATGAGACGAAAAGAAAAGAGAATGATTATATCCTTGAAGTGTTGATTTGATAATAGATTGTAACCTTGAAGGAGAAGTAGCGGAAGATTAAAAAATAGCGATAAAGGAAGAAGAAGAAGATAATGATGAAGATGAAGCAGCGGAAGAATAAGAATCGGTGAGATAGATGATGATAGATTGTTATCGTGCAATGTTTCATGAAGAAGAAGTCGTTGGAAGAAGACGTGGGAAGAAGAAGAGGCAGGCATAAGCGGTATCGGGCTGGTTGTGGGTAATCCGATTAATCGTAATTAATTGGTCGAGTTATGGGTTAACTGGGTGTGGCCTAGGGAGATTTTTGGTATTACACTACCGTGGACTGGCCTTTTCTTCCATTTATTTAATTCTTTTTAGGTTGAGTTCAAATTTTGTTATTGATATAAATAATATGGGCCTTTTTTTATTACTTTTGAAAACATCCACTTTTAAAATTATGAAACTTTGATTAGCTCAAATTTTGATTCCTAACCATTATTATTATTATTATTAAATATTTGTTATAATTTTATTATGTGTGTTCATATTATTTTCTTATTATTTAAGAATGTCTATTTTATAATTGGTTTTGTGATTGGAGATTATGCACATCTCTCTCTTTGAAATTCTTGATTTCAATTTTTTTTTCTTTGAAATTTGTCATAGTGATTGAATCCTTCTTCTCATTTTTTTAATTGATTCTTCTTAGCATTTTGGTTTGGGTTTTGAATCTTTTTTTTCATTGATTGTAGTTTTGTTCTTGACCGTGGATTCTTCTAGAAGGAATGAAATTCCAAGCGGAAGCATGTGAACGTATATGGCATTGTTATTCATTTTAAAAACTCAAAAAACGGAGAAAACGTACAACATGTACAGGATAAGCATACATAAATATACAACATGCTTTTAAAGGAAATAGAAGAATACCTCTTGAAGATCTTCTTCAACACAATCTCCTCTTTTTCACGAACTCATGAATATTGGATCTTCTTCCAAACTCATGAACGAACACAAACTCGAAGCAAGACACCACCATTCGATTTCCTTTCTATTCTCCCGACAAGGATCAAGGATTGTGGGATCCTTAATTTGGTATGGAGAGTTTTTGTAAGAGAGAGCTTTTTTGTGTGAGGGAGAAGAATTTTTTTTTTTTTTTTTTTTATAGAGAAACTCTTTCTCTTTTTCTATGATATGTAACAAAGAATCAACATCACCAAAAAAAAAAAAAATTCTCTTTTCATGAGTGAAGATGAAGTTATAACTCCCTTCCACACTTCAAAAATAACTCCAAAGAGAGTTATTTCCTTAAATTCAAATTTACTTTGAATAATTTATATATTAAATCAAATTTAATATATGTAATTAAACAAATATTAATTAATTAATAACTAATTAACTAATTAATTAAATATTATATATTTAATTTAATTTGAATCATATTCAAATAACAACATCTCACATAACCTATAGTTTTCATATGAATTTCATTCATATTAATTGCAACCTATAGTTTTAATATAAATTTTATTATTATTAATTATAACCTATAGTATAATATGAATCTTATTCATATAATTAATATTCGAATCTTATTCAAATATTTATCTCTCACATATTATAAAGTATAATTCTAAATCTTATTCAAAATCAACTTTATATTATAATGTATATATATTATATTAATTGTATCTTAGACAATTAATTTTCTTATTTAATTTGAACAATTCAAATGAATTCAAAATTAATTGATTCTTGTTTACCCTTAGAGAGCTAGTAAGGGAACCTTATGGATCTGCATATTAGAAGCTCTAGTGATACGAGATTAATTAATTAAACTCTTTAATTAAATTAATTATAATTCCACTAAAGACCCACAACTGCACTCTTCGCACTGTAGATATATTTTTGTTTCCATAAATATAACCAATCAATAGTAAGTCGACCATTCACGGATCACTCGTAACTACAATTGGGTCAAATTACCGTCTTATCCCTATAGTTACATCTAACTCCTTAAGTACCTCTACTCCCTTAATGAACAAACAATTTATAGTCAAGAAAGGGCGAGGCCTTAATGTTCAAGACCCGAAATCAACCCTTAAGGGAACAATTTATCTACTTACCCTAAAGATAGGAAGGAGTAAATTCCATCTTGTACATAACTATGTTCCCAGCTCCCTACTCTGATAAATCTCCAAAATGGTAGGCTCATTGAGTTGGCAAGTCGGATCACTCTCACCCATACAAATCAAAGAACTGCTCTCATAGACAGGAGTTCATAACTCAATCAAGATTGAGGTGTCACCTATGGTCATCCTATGAAATGTTAATCTCTTCAGTCAATGATGTTATAAAGAGAGATTAGTCATTTTGTAGTCTAGTCTTATGCAAACTCTTTGTACATAATACCTCCACTCGCATGTCTCCATATGAAAAGTTATGATTAAACATTTGTAACAATTTACAACTCTTGTAACAACTGCAAAACGAGTCGTATCCATAGTGTCACTAGGATAAAGCACCCAACCTTATCCATATACTATAGACCATTTAGATTATTACTTGAATATGATCCACCTATATGTCTACCATATATGGTTCAAGTTTCATAAACTAACCTTGGATCTTTCTTTAATGGATAATTGCACATATAATATAATCAACCATTATTTCAAAGGGATTGTTGCAAATATAAACATTAGACCCAAAGTATTAGCAGATATAACATAATATAAAAAAAATGCAAATATGGTCAAATTTAAATAGTCTATCAATGATAGACCATATTATTGGTAGGAGTCTATCAGTGATAGACCATATCACTGGTAAGAGTCTATCAGTGATAAAAGTCTTATCGCTTATAGACTTGTTTATATTTGCAATTTTTTTAAATGATGTTATACACTTGGTTATTATTCTTAAAAATGCTACAAATTGCAATTACCCTATTTCAAATTATATATTAACTACGAGGTTTTAGGACATACGTCCCAACACTTCTAACTTCTAATGACTGTATAGATGTCTATCAATCATGGTAGAAACAGATCATTATATATTTTCAATCATACGTTTCTTTCACTAGCTATAAAACACAATCACTAACATAAGCCCATCATTCATATGCTTTTATAACGATATAAACCTATTATACTTTCACCCATTTATCATGCACTTTTTTGGTCCTGTTATCTCGATCATTTACTTCTTTATTATCAATTTTTTTTGTCATTCTTTTCTTCACATCTTTACTAATATACCCAAAAAAAAAAAAAACTATATACCTACGATAAAGTTTAGTGATAAAATTTATCGTTGATAAGATGATAAACTCTTATCATTGATGATTTTACTCTCATTGTTAGAAGTCTATCAATTCTATCATTGATAGATTTTGTTATCAATCATAGAAGTTTATCGGTGATGAAATTGATAGACTTCAATTGGGCATTGTGAACATTTTATATGAGAGGAATGTAAAATGTGGGAAAATTATTATTTTTAATCAAAAAAAAGTTTTCACCTTACAAAACTAATGCCTTTTCTTAAAACTACTTTTCTCATCCTCTTTCTTACTTTTTGAGATTTTAAGTGGAGGATCTCACATGAGGAAAATACCATTTTTGTTCCCTATTCAAGTGTCTTCAATTTTATCTTTTTCTAATACAATTTTCAATCCCAATTTCAATTTTAAACCTTAAACTTCATTTTTTCATTTTTTTTCATTTTATTTTTCACCATATTTTTGGCAAGTTTTAACAAATCTTCATGGTAGATTTGTTATTATTTAAAAAAAATGAAAAAAAATTCGTTGAGATTTCTTGTAAGGATTGAAAAATTTTTGGTAAATAAAAAAACTTCTTACCTAAAATTTTCCTTAAAATTGGAAATTGGGGAAAATTCAATAAATTCTAATTCTTATGAGAAATTAAACTAATTTAAACTTACAGGAAAAAAAAGTTGGAGTCAGAATTGAGTAAAAAAATTAAATTAACTTATGGATAAAAAATAGAATTGGTAAAAAGGAAAAAAAGGAAAAAAGAAAAGAAAAAACTACTGGAAATTTTCCATTAAGCTAATTTCTTGGAAGAAGCTTTCCAGTAAGCTTGCATGGGAAATTTCAGTTAGCTTAAGCTTAAGTTCAAAGAAATTGGGTTGACAAACAAGATTCCTTAAAACTTTCCTTTAATAAAAAAAGGTTGATCAAAGTCAAAGTCAACTTTACGAGAAGACAACTTTATAGGAAGTCAACATTTCGGATAAACCAATCCAATCTTACGAGAAAGAGGTGATTACAACTTTAATTAAAAAAAAATTAAAATTGGACACATGTCTCTAGGTTTTGTTTTTTTACAAACATATCAAAAAAAAAATTCGTCTGAAAATTTGATTGTTATCTGATTGTTATATGATTATTATGTGATTGCTATCTGATTTCTATATGATTAATATGTGATTGCCACACCTGCAATTACAAAAAAGTTGAAGTCGTGACTTTGGTTTTTTAAAATATATTTGCTCTACAATGCAATTTTCCTACGAGAAAAGGCAACCTTCTCATAGGATTGACTTGCTCGTAAAGTTGACTTTTCTGTAAGGTTGACTTTGACTTTGGTGAATTTGTTTTTAAAAAAAAATTTAAGAAAAGTTTCCATGAATCTTTGTTGTCAATCGAATTTCTTTAAATTTAGACTTAAACTAAATGAAATTTCCCTTGTAAGCTTACTCAAATTTTCAACAAGCTTCTTTCCAATAATTTTTTTTTCGTTTTCTTTTTAAACTTAAACCAATTCCATTGTTTTAAACTTAAATTTAGTTAGTTTAAGTTAACCAATTTCAATTACCTAAGCTTATAATCAATTTCAGTTTCAATTAAATTTACAGGAATTCCCAATAAGGGGATAGTTTAAGTTTTTTTTCTAATTTCTTTTCTGCTTCTAACAAATTTCAATTCCAATTAAATTTAAGGGAATTTCCAATAAGGGGATAGTTTAAGTTTTTTTCTATTTTTTCTAACTGTTTTATTTACCATTTTTAGTTTGAGTTAGAGGAAAACTTTCATGAACTTTTCGTAATAATTGGAATTTATGAAAATTTCTACATTTTCTAATTCTTATGAGAAATGCCAATTCCAATTTTTTCCCGTAAGTTTAATTTAGTTTTTTTTTTAAAAAAAAAAATTAAACTTACGAGAATTCATGTAAAGAGATAATTTTTTTAAGTATTTTTTAAACCTTTTATTTGTCATTATTAGTTTTGATTTGAAAAAAAATCCTATAAATTTCAAGAATTGAAATTTATTGGTTTTTTCCTAATTTTTAAATTTTACATAATAACTTTTTTTTTCTACCAGAAATTTCCCAATCCTTATAAGAAATCTCAATGAAATTTTATTTTCATTTTTTTTTAATAATAACAAATCTACCACAAATAATGGTTGAAGCTTGCAAAAAATATGGTGAAAAATAAATTGAAAAAATGAAGTTTAAAGTTTAAAATTAAAATTAGGTTTGAAAAGTTGTATTAGAAAAATTTTAAATCGAAGACATTAATAAGGGACAAAATGATATTTTCACCATGTGGAACCCTCCACTTAAAATCTCAAAAAGTAAGAAAAATTGTCCAAAATAACCCTTTATGATTTTCACATTACAAAAATAGCAGGCTTTTTGAAAACTTATTAAAAGAGTTTATCTAGGGCCTTCTCGGAGAGATTGGTCCCGAGATTAAGTTAGAATTTTGATATTAAACAAATCATCCACGTGTACGTAATCATTAATCGGAAAGTAATTTTACAAATATGTCCTCAATAATAATAATATTATATTATAATATCATTATTTGAGAAACCTTACGATTGACTTGCTCTACAAGTTTGGTTCTAAAAAAAGTTTTCAAGTGTTTGGAAGTCATGGAACTCTCACAGCCCATCTCTTTGAAAAAAAAAATCAAGAAAAACAAGATATATATATCGATATTGTCTTTTAGAAATGTGTTTGAACTGTTATTTGCATGCTGTTGAGTCCAATAATTACTATTTGCACGGTCTTTTACATAATCTCAATGGAAATTTCACTCATGTTGGTCGGGATTTATTATATTTACCCCGTGATTTTTCTTAGGGTATGAACTTTTCGATGAGATATTGGTATTTTTTCACTAGGATTTTGTATCATTTTAGTCATTTTTTTGTAGACTTGTATGAATTTTTTCAGGATGCCTCGTATGTTTGTTTGTTTTGGGGGCAAATGGAAGGAGAATGAGAACGAATATGTAGGGGACAATTGAAAGTTTGATTGTATGTCAAAATAACGTATGAGGAGTTTTTACGGAAAGTATATAGAATTAGTGGGATAGGTTCAGTTGAGTTTGATTTGGTAATAAGGTGTCTATACAAGTTAGATCGAATATATCTGCCTTTGTGATCAATAATCAAGAAGATCTTCATTTTTTCTTAACAGGTGACAATGAGTCTCAAATGGGTCTTTTAGTGTCAAAGTTACCGTAGGAGTCCATAAATCTAGAAGTACAACACCGTCATTTCCAGTTCAAATGGCCCAAAATACTCCTTCATTTTCATCTCACCTTGATTTTATTTCCGAATCAATATGGGTTCAAACGAGGTATGATCATTAAGTCCATTGAATAATAATGCATGTCTGTTAGAATTGGGTGATGATACGGGTGTTATTGAATAAGGAATATGTGGATATATCTGATGCGACTATTAATGTTGATCTTGTGGACCATATGGGTCATGTGGACTCGATCAATGACCATAGAGGTAGATTCAATTTTGAATGTAGAATCACGGGTTGACAGATGACTGTTGGGTGATAATAACCCAAAAACTAATGATGAGTAGTGTACGAACTCCGTAGTGTGATGAATCGAGTGTTAGTCGTAACAAGAGAAAACATATTGAAAAATTAATGGCAAACACCATCGTCGTCTCATCTGAGTCAACTATTGAAGATATCCAGGTTGGTAATTTATTTTTTAGCAAAAAAGATTTGGCTAAGAAACTGTCTGTCTTTGCCATTAGGAAGAACTTCCAATATCGTGTCAATAGATCTACTAAGAAGTTACATATTTAAGATGCATGAATCGACATGCAAATGAAAAACTTTGCTATGTTCAAAATAACTAAATATGTTAACACCCACACATGCTAGAAGATTTTAAGAAAACATGATGATAAACAAGCTAAGAGTTGGGTTATAGCTTAACTGATTAAGTCGATGTACCAAGATGTTAGTTGTAGTTATAAGCTGAAGGAAATCATTCAAGACTTTTGTAAGGAGTATGGGGTGGACATTAGTTATGAGAAAGTGTGGCAGGGCAAGGAAGCTATGTTGTCCTTAACGAGAGGGTCTTCAAGAGATTCATTCCATTTGTTACCATGATATGGGGAAACGTTGAAGATTGCCAATCCTAGTACTCAATATCAATTAGAGATTGATCCTGATGCCCATTTTAAGTACGTGTATATGGCACTTGGGGCTGCAATCAGATGTTTTCTAAATTGCAATAGGGCAATCATTGTGGTTGATGTTGCACACATGAAAGGGAAGTATAAGGGTATTATGCTCGTAGCGGTGTCCATTGATGCTAATAAGCAAATATACCCGCTTGCGGGTTGATGTTGGAGTTTATGTCCTAAATCTCATGTATCTTGTGATTTGTAAAGACAAATTACATATCTAATAAAATAAGAGGTATTTTATTAACATTTAGACAGCATTAATTCAATCTAATAAACTAAGATCCAAGGTTATCTGATGAAACTTAAACATGTATGTGGAGACATACAGGTGGATCATGTTTAAGTAATAACTTAAATGGTCTGTAGTATATGGATAAGGCTGGGTATCTTATCCTGGTGACACTATGAATATGACCCGCTTTTTAGATGTTACAATTGTTGTAAAGTGCTACAAATGGTCTGATCTTGGTCATACATGTGAAGACATACGAGCAGAGGTATTCTATACAAAGAGTTTGTATAAGACCGGACCAGAAATGAATAGACTCTTTATATAACACCGTTGATAGAAGAGACTTACATTTCACTAGGATGACCATAGGTGACTTGACCTTAATCCTAAGTAAGTTATGAACCCCTATTTATGAGGGCAATCATTTGAATTGTATGGGTGAGAGTGACCATATTTTCTGGCTCAATAAGCCTACCATTTTAGGGATATGTCCGAGTAGGGAGCTAGGAACACAGTTACATAAGATGGAACTCACTCCTTCCCATCTTTATGGGAAGTAGATAAATTGTTCCCTTAATAGCCGATTCCGCATCTTGAACATTGAGGCCTCAACCTCTTACTAACTCAAGAGGTGTTGGTTTATAGTTGAACTATAAACTATTTGTTCATTAAATAGATCAGTGGTACTTAAGAAGTTAGATGTAACTACACGGGTAAAACGATAATTTGACCCAGCTATAGTTATGAGCGATTTGTGAAGGGTTGACTCATTATTGATTGGTTATATCCGTGGACACGAAAATATATCTACAGTGCGAAGAGTGTAGCTATCGATCTTTAGTGGAGTGTTTGATAGTTAATGAATATTGATTAACTAATTAATCTTATATCAGTGGAACTTCTAATCTGTAGGTCCATAAGATCCCCTTGTTAGCTCAATAAAGGAAAAGATGAATGATTTCAATAGTTCAAATCAATTGATGGAGTAATATATTAATGAGATTAATATGATATGGTTATAAATTTGATCTATAATTAAGAGAGAAATATGAATAGAATTCAAGTATTAAATTCTTATGAATTTGATTCATAAAAAATTAATTAATTAATTTTGAGAGGTGGAGGTAAATAAACATATGATGCTTAGTAATTAATTAGATATATATTAAATTGATTTTAATATGATTATTTCATTAATGGACTAATTAATTAAATAATAGTTATGTAGTTAAATTAGCTCTAAAGGTAATTTTGGAAATCCATGGAGAAAGTCTCCATATAAATTCATCATTTTGCCAAAATTGAAAAAAAAAAAAAGGTGATTTTTATTTGATGAAACCCTAGCCTTCAAAATTATTCTCCTCTCAAAATTTCTCTTCTCCATATTCTCTATTCTTTTTCCTCAAGCAAGGTGTGATGGACCACTCTTCTCCCCTTGATTCCTAGAGAATAATGAGGTCTCACTTACGGTGGTGTTTATTGTTCGTTGGAGAATCGTTTTGGAGAAGACAACGAGGAAATCGTGAAGAGTTTGGGAATCGACGAAGGTATGTGATATTCTTCTTCCCCTTTTCTTTTTTACTCTTCAAATAACATGCTAGTTTATTGAATGTTTATCCCCTGTTTGGTTCTATTTTTGTGCTGATTTTGTTTCATTTAAATTGAAAGAACGAAATACAAGGCGTTCTCACGCTTCCACTCGAGATTCGATCCCTTCAGTTGGGTGACAAGGAAAATGATGATTCATGGGTGTGGTTTATGAGAAGGTTGCAAGCAATTTGTATGGTTAATGGGCTGGTGTTTATATTCGATTGACACAAAAGTATTGCAAAGTCTATTGTTACGGTTTTCCTGATATATTCCACACCCTTTGTATCCATCATTTGAGTTTGAACTTGACAATGAAGTTCAACAATGATAATGTGTGTGCAAACTTCAAATTAGCAGCCAAGGCATGTCGGGAGTCTATCTTCTAATACAATTAGAATAAGTTGACTCCCTACAAGTTGAGTTTTTTGATGACCCAATAGGCTTTATGCTTCAGCTCCACCAGTAAATGATATGCCTTTCCAAACACCAATCTATATGGTGAAGTACCAATTAGAGTTTTGAATGTTGTACGGTAGGCCTATAAGGCATCTTCAAGCTTAAGAACCCAGTCTTTCCTATTAATTCGGACTATCTTTTCAATAGTTTGTTTGATTTCCCTATTGGATACCTCAGTAAGACTATTAGTTTGAGGATGGTAAGCTGTGGGAATCTTATGTTTCACACCATATTTAGTCATCATGGAATCAAACAATTTATTACAAACTCATCACTTATGATAGCTCTAGGTGCGCCAAACTGTGTGAATTTGTTTTTATGCAAGAATTTTAAGACAGTAATATGAATGTATAACCCTCCGAAGACAAAGGGCCCCATAAAGTCAATACCTTAAACATAAAAAAAATAAAAAAATAAAAAAAATCACCTCCAAAATAGGGGTCATAGGATGCTCATGTTGTCTAGAGATATTGTCAGTATCTTGGCACCTATCACATGATTTTAAAAAAAAGTATAACAGTCTTTAAACAAAGAAGGTCAATAAAAATCTGATTGAAGTACCTTAGCTGTAGTTCTAGTTGGTCCAAAATGACCTCCATAGGGTGAAGAAAGACAAGAATTCAAGATACTTACAACCTCCTCTTAGGGTACACACTTTCTTATGAGGCCATTTGCACAAACTTTGTAAAGAAATGGATCATCCCAACAATAAGATTTGACATTGTGTAAGAATTTCTTCCTTTGTTAAGTGTTTTGATCAGGACATAGGTGTTTTCCTGCAAGTTAGTTAATAATGTCAGCAGACCAAGACAAACTATCTTTGACCTGATACAGTTGTTCATCAAGGAATGTCTCAAAAATAGGTGAACTAGCTTTTTCATTCTCATTCTCAAGCCTAGATAGGTGGTCTGCAACCACATTTTCACATCTTTTCTTGTCTTTTATATCAAAATCAAATTCCTACAAAAGTAAAGCCATCTCATCAGTCTAGGTTTTGCATCTTTCTTGGCAAACAAATACTTCAACGTTGCATGGTCAGTATAAATTTAGCAAAAGCAAAACAACAGTTGCACCTCTTTTTCAGTAGTAGTATAATTCTGTTGAGCACTATCAAGAGTTTTACAATAATAAATAATCATAAACATGTTATCCCTACATGCCTAAGACAACATCTAACGCATAATCACTCACATCACACATAATTTCAAAAGATTGAGTCCAACTAGGTGCAACAATGATATGAGCAAAAATCAATCTCTCTTTCAAATAATTAAATGCTTTTAAACATGCATTATCAAACACAAATTTAGCTTCCTTTTCTAACAAGTTACTCAAGGGTTTAGCAACCTTTGAAAGATCTTTAATAAATCTCCTGTAAAACCTCGCATGCCCTGGGAAGCTTTTATCTCCTTTCACATTTGTAGGAGGAGGCAACTGTTCAATTGCATAAATTTTTGCTTTATCCACCTCGAATCCCTTTTCAGACACTTTATGCCCTATGAAAATGCCCTCATTTACCATGAAGTGACACTTTCCAAGTCAACACAAGATTAGCTTCTTGATATATTTGCAACACAAGGGTAAGGTTAGCAAGACAAGAATCAAAAGAGGAACCATAAACAAAAAAAATCATCCATAAACACTTCCATAATTTCCTCTATCAATCCCTGAAAAATTTCCATCATACATCTCTAAAAAGTAGCAGATGCATTACACAAACCAAAAGGCATTCTCCTAAAGGCAAAAGTCCCATATAGACAAGTGAATGTAGTCTTTTCTTGATCCTCGGGAGCAATGAAAATTTTATTGTACCCTGAATACCCATCCAAGAAATAATAATGTTGCAAGCCTATCAAGCATTTGATTAATAAAAAGAAGTAGAAAATGATCTTTTCTAGTAGCCTTGTTTAACTTCCTATAATCAATATAAACATGCCACCCTATTACAAGCGGATATGAGTTCATCTTTGTCATTCTTTATCACACCACCTTTCTTAGGAACAACTTGCATAAGGCTTACCCATGGACTGTCAGATATAGAATATATGATCCTACATTCAGAAGTTTGAAAACCTCTTTCTTAACCACGTCCTTCATAGTAGAATTGAATCTTCTTTGATGTTCTACTGAAGGAGTAACGGTATCTTCCATCAAAATTCTGTGCATACAGGCTGATGGACTAATACCTATAAGATCCTCAATAGACCAACCAATAGTAGATTTATCATCACTTAAAACTCTCAATAATTTTTCTTCTTCACATTCATTCAAATTAGCAAATATATAACAAGAAAGGAAAAAGATTCACCTAAAAATACATATTTGAGATGAGCAGGCAATTGTTTCAATTCTAAAGCAGGCTTTTCTTTTCCTTACATAGTGTGCACAGATTCAAGAGGCATAGGGTTATACATTTTATTGCATACTTTCATACTATTCAACCATTTGGAATACAAAGTAATATCACCAAAGTAAGTATTAGCATTATCAAACTCAAAATCTATATGTTTTATTCTAAATAATCAATAGCAAGTACAACCTTAACATGCTTCATAATAGTTTTATCTATCACATCTATCATATTGCAAGTACTAACCTCATCATGGTGTTTCAAGGATTTGTAGATATTAAAAAACAACCTTTTCCACATTTACTCTTAGAGTTAGTTCACCTTTTTGGATATCAATTAGAGCTCTCACAATAGCCAAGAATGGGTGCCTTAGGGATTTTTAAGTCCTCATCCATGTCCAAGAATACAAAATCTGCAGGAAAAGTAAACTTGTCAATTTTCACTAAAACATCCTCAACATTGCCTCTAGGATATGTCGAGGATTTATCAGCTAACTTCAAGGAAACTATAGTAGGTTGCACCTCTCCAATGTCAAGCTTCCTGTGAATAGACAAAGGCATCAAATTAATAGAAGCACCAAGATCACACAAAAACTCTACCAACAATCAATGAACCTATAGTACAAGGGATAGTAAAACTCTCGAGATTTTTTAGCTTTTGAGGCAACTTTTTTTGCAGCACAACACTACACTCTTTAGTTAAGTCAATCATCTCGTATTGCCTAAATTTATTTTTCTTGGATAAAATATCTTTCATGAATTTAACATAATTAGGCATTTGTTTTAAAGCTTCAATAAAAGGGATATTAATGTGCTTCTTAAAGATCTCTAAAAAGTTAGAAAATTGAGCATATAATTTTTTAAAACCTATGAGGATAAAGAAGAGTATTTGGTACAAAAGGTATAGGAGTAGAAGACTTACCTGAAGATAATTCCGGTTCCTTTACCTTTTCCTTTGATTGCTCTTTCTCAACAACTTCCTCAAGCTCACATTTGTTGCTTAGTTCATCATTGAGCTCTTCTATTTCTTGCTCAAGTGGTCTAATCTTCATCATTTATCAAGGTGTGGCCATTTTTTTTTACCACTCCTTAATGTCAAGGCTTTGCACTCCTCATTTGAATTTTTCTTAGGACAACTAAGGAATTTACCTTTTTGCATTGTGTGAAGGGAAGTGGTAATTTGACTGAGTTGTACGTCTATATTCTGAATTGCCTTTTCATGACTCTAAATTGTGTTCTCCAATACAGTGGTTATATCCTCTATATTCTTTTACAAAATCTATCATCAACTCCTTTAGAGAAGATTTATTTTCTACATTTAATATGTCTGCACTAGAGAAACCAGGGGCTGCCTGCAAACATTCTTATTATTAGCATAAGAAAAATTCTCATGATTCCTCAAACTTGGATGGTAGTGTGTAAGAATTTGTTGTTGGCCTCTATAATGTCCTCTGTCAATGTAATTAGTTGTCTCATCCCCATGTGTGTCCTAAAGTTGTTGAGCTTAGCTGCCATAGCTGCTTAAGAAGTTATAGATGGTGAATTTAATGCTCGACCTCTTATAACCAATTTATTCAGAGTGTTAGTGACTGTGGTCAATTGAGCTTTAATGAAACCTACCTCATCAACTCCATACACTCCAGCTACTTTGGTAGTAAAGTCCCTATCACTTGGCCAGTTATACCTTGTAGTGGCCATGTCCTCTAAAATAGCATAAGTCTCTGTAGTAGTTTTTCCAAAAATAGATCCCCCAGCCATGGCATCTAGGATGGACTTAGTGTTGCCATTCAACCCATAGTAGAATAGTTGAATTTGCAACCAATTAGGATATGTTAGGATTGGTGTCCTAATTCTCCTAGTAGTCTCATAGTTTGTAAACATTTTGTAAACATATTGTTATTAATAAAATAAGTATTATTTTATAAGCATTTACTCAATACAATAAACTAAGATCCGAGTCTATTTTATGTAACTTAAGCATGTATGTGGAGACATACAAGTGGATCATGCCTTAAGTAATAATCTAAATGGTCTGTAGTATAAGGATAAAGGAGGGATACCTTATCCTGGTGACACTACGGATATGACCCACTATGTAGATGTTACAAGTGTTGTAAAGTACTACAAATGGTCTGATCTTGACCATTCATGTGGAGACATGTGAGTGGGGGTATTCTATACGAAGAGTTTGTATAAGACTAACCACGAAATGATTAGTTTTTTTTATATGACGCCGTTCATAATTGAGACTTACATTTCACTAGGATGACCAGAGTGAAAGAAATCAGACATGAGGATTTCCATGAGCAGCGGAATGATCGTTCCAAATTCTAATTGTATTTGAACACTAACAATTACAGTCAAGAAACAGAAACTTACAGGTCATGCACAATACGAAATTACAACATGTGTTACAATAATATCAAGGGAAAGATAATACATACCTTTGAAGACTCATCTTCAAACTCCCTCAATCACAAACGCTCGTTCAATCTCCAAGACTGTAACACATGAACGCTCGAACACTACGACCGCAACACAACACGATCACAACGAACATGAACTCAATGATCGTGTAAACGATTGAGCAAGTGGAGATGAAAAAAGTCTATCGTATAGATGAATGGCCAATCGTTTAGCAAATGCTCCGCGATCATCTAGCTACGAACAGCTGAGTGAAGTATCGTGTGGTGTCATTCCACGATCATTTAGTCTATCTTCAACTATCGTTTAGTGAATCCTATTCACTTGATAGCAAACCGTGTGTGAGTTTCCGAGAATAGCAACTCTCACAACAACCACTAAATTTAGGAAAACATTTTTCCTTTTATCTCACGGTTACCATGAAACCACCAATAACCTCCCACTCAATTAGTTATTAGAGAAAAATATATAATTATCCAATAATTAATATTATTATAAATATATATACGATAACCAACTTACGATATTATATTTGTAACCTATAGTTTTAATATTTCATCTCATGAAACATATAAACCATAGTTCTTTTTCTATTTCATGGTACTTAATGTAAATCTCGTTTACATTAATCCTCTACTCGATGTATCTCATACATCACATCTGTCATATCATATATAATAGAATTTCCTCTTGTCAATTTGAACATTTCAAATCAACACCAAGAACTGATTCTCAATTTGAATCCATTGAGCTACCAAGGGGACCTTATGGACCTGTAGCTTGAAGCTCCAATGGTACGTGAATAACTGACTAAACTTTTTAGTCACGGGATCCACCATCCGTTAACTGCCAAGAACTCCACTAAAGATCGACAGCTGCACTATCCTTACTACAAATATATTTTGTGTCCATATCAACCAATCAATAGTGCGATAACCCTTCATAAATCGCTCGTAAGTACAGCTGGGCCAATAACCGTTACGCTCCTGTAGTTACATCTAACTTCTTAAGTACCACTGATCCCTCTAATGAACATAAGTCATAATCCTGCCATGATTGAGTCCTCTCTTCCAAAGAGAAGCTGTGACCACTATGTTCAAGACTTGGAATTAGCCCTTAAGGGAGTAATCTATCTATTTACCCCTACTTCGGGGAAGGAGTGAATTCCATCTTGTGTAACTGAGTTCCCAACTCCCAAATCAGACAAATCTCCAAAAAGGTAGGCATGTTGAGTTGGCAATTTGGCCACTTTCACCCATACTAATCAAAGGACCGCCCTCAAAGACAGAAGTTCTCAAAACACTCAGGATTAAGGTCATGTCACCTATGGTCATTTAGGTGAGATGTAAGTCTCAAGTATCAACAGCGTTATATAAAGTGACTAGTCATCTCGTGGTCCGATATTATACAAACTCTTTGTATAGGACACCCCCGCTCGCATGTCTCCACATGAATGGTCAGGATTTACAATCTGTAGTAGTTCACAACACTTGTAAGCCTCTATAAAGTGGGTCGTATCTGTAGTGTCACCAGGATCAAGTATCCCTCTTTAATCCTTATACTATAGACCTTTTTAGGTTATTACTTAAGGCATGATCTACTTGTATATCTCATATACATGCTTAAGTTTACATACAATAACCATGGAGCTTTGTTCATTGGATATGAATAAATGCCAAATAAAATAACTCTAATTTTATGCATAACAATGTGTACAATTTAAAAACTACGAGACTCCGGGAGAATAAGGACACCAATCCCAACACATCGATGACATGACCTTAATCCTGAGTGAGTTGAGAACTCCTACTTATGAGGGCGGTCCTTTGATTTGTATGGGTGAAAGTGGCCAGATTGTCAACTCAACAAGCCTACCATTTTGGAAATTCGTCTGATTGGGGAGCTGGGAACTCAGCTACACAACATGGAATTCACTCTTTCCCCGAAGCAGAGGTTAGTAGATAAATTTCTCCTTTAAGAGCCAATTCTGGGTCTTGAACATAGTGGCCACACCCTCTCTTGGGAAGAGAGGACTCAGTCATAGTAGGACTACGACTTATTGTTCATTAGAGGAATTAGTGGTACTTAAAGAGTTAGATGTAACTACAGAGAAAAAACGGTAAATTGGCCCAGTTGTATTTACGAGCGATTTGTGAAGAGTCATCGCACTGTTGATTGGTTGTATGGATACATAAATATATCTGTAGTACGAAGAGTGCAGTTGTCGGTCTTTAGTAGAGTGACCCACAGTTAACGGATGGTGGATCTCGTGATTAAAGAGTTTAGTCAGTTATTCATGTACCGTTTGAGCTTCAAGCTACGGGTCTATAAGGTCCCCTTGGTAGCTTAATGAGTTCAAGTTAAGAATCAGATTTTAGGTTAGTTTGAAGTGTTCAAATTAACAAGAGAAAATTTGATTATATAAGATATAATTCAATTAATTCAATTAAATGTGATATAATTGATATGATGTAGTTGATATATTATTAATTAGAGGAACTAATATCAATATGATTTATATTAAATACCATAAAATAGAAAAAAAAACTATGGTTTATATGTTTTATATGATGAAATATTAAAACTATAGGTTATAAATATAATATGATAAGTTGGTTATTATATTTATTTATAATAGATTAACTATATGATAATTAATTATTCTTTTTCACAATAACCGACTTCAGTGGGAGGTTATTGGCATTTTGTGGTAACTGTGAAATAAAAAGAAAATAGTTTTCTAAATTATGGTGGTGAATTTCATTTGGATTGGTCTTACAGAAAGACTATCAAGTAAAAAAGTTTTACTAAATGATAGCATAGAGAGCATACATGATCAAGTACTGAGCTTACTATACGATAGTTACTCGTTACTACATGATCGAGTAGTAAGTCCTATATGATAGGCTTCTTCTCCTTCTACACGATCGAGTATCAAGTTTATATGATAAACTTCTTCCTTCTCCCACTTACTCAATCGTCTACTCGATTGTTTACCTCCTTCATTCCTTTATCCAAAGTCATCCAGAGCCCACAACTCCTGAATTCTCACATCGAGAATACCATGGTAACTCTTGTGGTGGTGTTTTTCTTTCGTTCGAGGGTCGAGGATCGAGTTGCACTTGATAGTGATCGAGGATTCTTCAGTTCATGCTCTTGGTTGTTTTGATCGTTGCGTTCGAGTTCTTATTGTTGAACGAGTTGCTGAACGATCGAGGGACATTTGAAGAAAGAGTTCTTCAACAGTTTGTATACTCTATCCATTGTTTAATTAAAGAAGCATGCTTGTAATTTATTGTTTATGCATAATTTGTTCTTTTAGACTATAATTGTTTGTGTTCTTTCTCAATGAAATTTGGAACGATCCGCTTCCGCTCACTGGTTCTCTATTTAGAGTTCCTTCAGGATATCCATGTTATGTGCATCTTCTCAAAAGGTCTTCGTACCTTTCCCAACATTCAAATAGTTGTTCATTGGATTGTTGAGAAAAGGCCACAATTTTCGATCTTAATTTAGAAGACTTGATAAGTGAAAAATATTTATTCAAGAAGGCAGCTCCTCCCAAGTTGTAATGCTCTCTAGTGGGATTGTCTCAAGCCACTCCTTATCCCGATCCTGCAGAGAGAAAGGGAATAGTTTTAGTCTTAGCATCGTTAGTAACTCCATTAATCTTAATTGTTCCACAAATTTCAAGAAACGATCTAAGATGCTTATGAGGATCTTTAGTAAGGTATCCTCCAAAAGAATTCTCCCTAGCCATTTGAATCAACCCTGGTTTCAACTCAAAGTTGTCTGTATTTATGGGCGCATTCACAATCCGGGGTTGAGCTATAGTGAAAGGTGGTTGGAAATAATCCCTAATAGCTTTCTCTACTTCTTCAGCCATCTCTTATTCTTCTAGTTGTTTATCCCTATGATTACTCCTCATTGTACATTCAATCTCAGGATCAAACGGCAAAAGAATAATGTCCTCGTCACGGGTCATGCACTAAAGAAAACACCAACTAAGATTAGAACAAAAAGAAGACTTTGAATAAAATATCTCCAATTCTTAAATATTAAGCACAAAGTATTATTTTTTATCCTTGACAACCAAAAACTTGATGTACGCAAGTGAAAGCGGTCAAGCTATAGTAAGTTAAAATGGCATAAGAGGCTGAGTATCATCCTAGAGATTAAATTAAAAATTAGTACTTATCTATTTAGAACCATATCAATCTTAGCGAAGGAATTAAAATCTAGTTTAAGTGATTACAATTGTAAAAACAAAATAAACTTGACAAACAAAGTGTAAATTTCACAGTAAAAGCATTCTAGGGTGTTGATTTCATCACAAACTTTATTAGATAATACTTAAATTAATCATGGAATTTTGCATGAACAATATGCCTAAGTCTCGAAACTAAGGTTCGAATTATTTTCTTTCAAAAAATAATCTTTTTTCTCATGTAATCTTAAGTGATAACTAACATCTTGAAACCAAATAAAGATTCATGGCATTGAACATTGTCATCAACAACTTTTACTACTCCCTTAACTATTTACATGAAAGGTTAATAGCAATTCAATGTTGTAGATCCTATTAAACATGCAACCTATCAAATTGAAATTTAATCTAACATCCATTGAAGACCAATCAAGATATGTTAAACATAATAACATTAGAAAGCATAAAGTTCTACAATATCCATGAAATCACTAAATATTAACCTAAACCCATAAGTAAATCTATCAACACTCTAAAACTACAGATTTTAGCCACTTATGGATCCTAAATACATATTTGCATAAAAATTTGATAGCATAAAGTTAAAGTAAAGTAAATAGCCAGAGAAGACTCTCTCGTGATGCTTTTACTTTGATGGAAGTCGCCAATCTCCTTTCGGTCGGCACCTTGGGATCTCGAACAAACTCCAAAATAATATTCACTATCTCTAAGTTTTCTAGGTCAGAACTCACTCTTTTAGGTCTAAATGTCGTCCCTTGGAAAGTCTAGCATTGCAATGCTCTATCACAGCGTTGCGACGCTGGTCTGATGTTGTCGCAACGTAATGCTATGCTCTAAGGTAGCATTGCGACGCTGGCTTAGCACAGCTATTCCCAGTTGAAGCGTTGCAATACTCTTCAAAACCTTGCTCTCGGGTCTACAAAGTAAAGGGCCAGAGTAGCTATGCTGCGCATTATGCTATCCTCCATTTTGAATTTTGGCCTTTTTCATCTATTTTCTTTAGTTTCTTTGATCCATTGTTTGGTTTTGACTTCTTTAGGCATAATTTTGGTTCTTTTTGGCTCGTTTTGACTATAATTTCAATTCTCAATCATAAAATGTAAAAAATCATTAGCAAACACATAAAATCTCATAAAATAACATTAAGAACCATCCTAAATCTAAGGAAAATAATGCACATTTTTGTGCATTTCAAGTTACATAAATAACTACAAGAATGCTATGTTAGCACATAACCATATAGTTAGTTGACGTTGAAACAAGGAAATGTTATCTCGCCTAAGTGTATCTAAGGGGGGATTGAGTTACATCGTATTCAAAGTATTTTGTATTAAATATACCACAATCACCCTTTGTAGATCATTATGATGCAGTCTTTGTTGGGATTGATGCCCTAAATTCTCGTGTTCTGTAGTTTGTAAACAGTATGTACGAACGCTTATGTTGTTAATATATGATATTTACTTCACATCTTGTATTTTTTCTCAGTTCCTTGTCTTATTTGCCGATTTAAACCTACCATTTTGGGGATTCGTCTAATTTGGGAGCTAGGAACTCAGCTACACAAGATGGAATTCAATCCTTCCTCGAGGCAGGGGTAAGTAGATAGATAGCTCCCTTAAGGGCTGATTCTGGAGCTTGAACAATGTGGCACCACACACCTTCTCTTGGCCTGAGAGGTGTTTACACACAGTTGGACTATGTTGTATTGTTCATTAGATGAATCAGTGGTACTTAAGGAGTGAGATGTAACTACAGGGGCATAACGGTAATTTGGCCTAGTTGTACTTACGAGCATCTGTGAAGGGTCATCGTACTCATGATTGGTTATATCTAATAGACACATGGTAAGGAAAGTTTAGCTGTTGGTCTTTAGTGGAATGTCTGACAGTTAACGAATGGTGGATCTCGTGGCTAAAGAGTTTAGTCAGCTATTCACGGACCGTTGGAGCTTCGAGCCACAAGTCCATTAGGTCCCCTAGGTAGCTTGGATAAAGTCGAGAACCAGTGTTTGAGTTAATTTGAAATGTTCAAATTGACAAGAGGAAGTTCGATTATATATGATATAATTGGACTGGTTAATTATATATGATATAATTAGCTAAATGTATGAGATACATTATTTTGGAGGAAATTAGATATAAATATGATTTATATCAAGTAGAGAAGAAAATACTATAGTAGATATGTGATATCAAACTATAGGGTAAAAATATAATATGATTATATTTATTAATTAATTAGTTGGTTAATTATATGATAATTAATCCAAATTTCACGTTCGGACGTGGGTTAGTGGGCAACGTCGGTTATTGTAACCGATGAGTTAAAATGAAAATATTTTTCATCTTTGAGTCGTTCAATCAATCACCCAAAAAAGTTTTCGTGAAGCGCACATTGGAGAATTCTAAGCGATCGCTTAAGAAAATCGAGAGACTATACGATAGCTATTCTCCGCCTAAACGATCGTCCACCTCGCGCTAAACAATCACACACTGTCGCCTACACGATCAGATAGCTTCTCTAAACGATTTTATAGCGTGCCGATTTTACTAAACGATCATGTACCTTTTCCTAAACGATCGTTCAGTAAATACTACACAATCGTGTAGTTTCTCTTAAACGATAAGCATTTCTGCTATGCGATAGCGGCTTTTTCCCTCCCACTTGCTTATCGTCTACACGATTCGTGCTTCCTCCTTCTTCTACCAAATTCACCAAAGCCCACTCCGAGAATACCTGGGGCTCTTTAGTGGTGGTGTCTTCCCCGTTGCGGCGTTCGCGTTCATGCATTGTTCGTGCTGCTGTTGTCGACACTGCTGCTGGGTGTTGGTAGATCGTGTGGAGGTTTCCGCTGCGTTGGATTTCCGAAGTGTCGAAGACCGTCTTCAATTGGTATGGAACTTTTTCCATTGTTATTTATGTTGTTCTTAGTATGCCGTTAATTAAGATTTGATTGCATAACTATATGTGTTGAATGTATATTGTTGTATTTCGCTCACGGTGAGATCAGAACGATCCGAACGTGCCTATGGAACTCTTAGATTTGAGATCCTTCAATTGGTATCAGAGCTAGGTTATGATACTCCAGTTTTATCTGTTGCAACGAAATGACATATACATTCATGGTGGGTGCATTTCGGGATTAATAATTGTTAATTGTTAAATCTGTTGTGAATGTGCAGGATTAATGGATGTTTTCGGGATGATAAGCCTCGGTTTGATTTAAATCCTTTTGCATTTGCAATTTTTTGTAAAGGTGCCTGCGTTTTTGGGCATTAATAATCGTTATCGAGTATGCATTCAAAGTTTGTTTGAAGTTTTGAGTCGTTTGTCGAAGAAGCAGATTTGTGCAAGCATTGCATAAGAGTGGTACGTGATATGGGCAAGCGTTGCAGTTCTTTAAAGAAGGAGGCGATCTAGGGTTGATCGCATAATGTAGAATATGTTCTACACAATCGTTGTTGATCGCATCGTAAAGATGATGGAGTACGCGATCGCTGTTGAACGCATCGGTTAAATGATGGGGTATGCGATCAAGAGTTGATCGTAGCATTTTGACGATTGGGTATGCGATCGTTGAGTATCGCATTGTGTAGACGATGAGATGCTCGCAGATCGCTTAACGAACGCGCGCTAGACGATCGTTTAGGTCAGCAAGTTTCATCGCTTAGTAACTGACTAAACGATCGCTTAGCATCGCAAGGTAAATCGTTTACCTGCTTGCACGTATCGGGTAAACGATGAGATGCTCATGTATCATTTAAAGCGCGCGCGATAGACGATCGTTTAGGTCAGCAAGCTTCATCGCTTAATAACTGACTAAACGATCGCTTAGTAATGCAAGGTAAATCGTTTACCTATCGTTGCGCTACACGATCGCATAGACGATCAGGCTTCGCAGCCTCGTCGTCATCTACGCGATCGTTTACTTATGCTTCTATCGTATAGTACGCGCTGAACGATCATTTACCTGCTAGAGTTTGTTACACGATGGAGATTCCCTGGTGGTTCAAGACCCGGTTCGCTTGTGAACCGGTTTGCTCGATGAATAATAGATAGGATTTTTTTCATTTCGGTTTTTTGTAAAGGCTCATCTCGGTCCATTAATCCTTTATTTATTACATGCGATGTATATTTTTATATGTCATATGGTATGCACATATAGTAAACCCCACCTTAGGTTATGCAATGGTCATGCATCATCTCTTTATTGTAATTGTTATAATTTAGAGAAACATGATTTAATTATATAAGAGCATGCTCATGCATCATATAATATAAGAGTTATATTTATGCATGCATAAAAATCATTGACATGAATCATCTTTATATTATAATCGTTATAGTATAAGGGTGAATGATAACATGTTTGCTTGGTTGTTACGCGTTATATAAAAGTTATATATAGTAATGACCGGACCTTGCATGAAGCATGACACATAGGTTATTTTATAAATGTTATAAACACCTTGTTGTGCGCAATGTTTTTTAGTAGTTTCTTTTTAATAGTTAAAGAAAAATTAGAACTAAAAGAAATAAGAAAGACATGCATGCTCACTTAGGTTTAATTCATAGTTTTAAAGTGTTAAACCTTGGATCACATAGACCTAAGATCATGGTTCTAATACGATCCTTAAAGCTTTAATCTTTTAATCAGTTTAATGGGATTAAATTGGCTAATAAAAGGTTAAAGTATAGCAAATCTATCTATAAGGGACCTTTTGTCTACGGTGGGTTCTGTCTAGACTGGGGTATTTTAGTTGATGGAAACATAACACCCCTACTTGGGAACTTACCTGGAAAGGTGAATGAGATAGATTTGATGCATGAATGCAAGTTAAGGACAGTTCATTAAAATGTTTAAATGTGACTACTTGAACTTGTTCATATTTCATAGACAAATGTTGTTTATGAGCAGAGTTTAAAAAGATGACTTAGACTAAAATCAGTAGCCGGATTATCTAGGTTAATGAACCTCTAGGTAGAACATTCAGTGGGAGGTACTTGAGGTATAAGATGCTTCACTTAAACCTTTCACGTTTCCCCTAAATAGTCCACACAGTGAGATCTATCCTCGGCTTCGTGGCACCTTTGGGGTGTCCCCCCAACGGATTGTGTTTGGGTAGGTCAATATCAAGGTGGATGGAGAGAGTGTTCATAGTAAGTGGGAGCGAGAAGTGCGACAGCATATCCCTCGGTCTCCCTCGTTAGGTTGAATAAAGTTACTGCGTATTGCCTCGAGGCACCTTGGGAGTGTCCCTCTAAAGGATGGCAGTTTTGCATGTTTCTTTATTTGATCTCCTATAAGAGGATAAGGTAACTTAGTCTCTTGTCCTAATCTGTTTCTTCCTTACGGTGGGCTCATTAGGGCAGGACTTTGGCACTAAAAGCGAGGGGTTACACTTACATGGAATAGTTAAAGGTTAACGATTCTGGACCGAGAAATCGTGGCTGTTAGGTTCAGTTCCAAAAGTTAGTTCTGCCTAATGGTTGAAAATGTCTCATCCCAGCGAAGGGGCAACTGATCATCCCACCGGTGGTGTTTGTCCTGCATCACTAGGGCATCATTGTAAAATAGAAGTCTATAACTTAGGGTACTTGAAACTGTTTTGCAAAACTGATTGGTTTAAGGTGGCTTAGCAAATTCTAATGAAGTTTTGTTCGTATTTTCAGCAACATTTTCAAAATGGCAATAGCCATGTTGGCATTGCTAAGTGTCGAAAAACTTACTGGCGATAATTTTGCAACATGGAAACACATGATCACGACGATCCTGATCATCGAGGATCTCATGTTCGCTCTCACGAAGGCTTGTCCTCCTATTCCAGCTCTGAATGTCGCTCGAAATGTTTGGGAGGCATACGAGCAATGGAAAAGGACGAATGAGAAGGACCGAGCCTACATCTTGGCAAGTCTTTCTAAAGTCTTGGCCAAGAAACATGAGCCTATGGTCTCAGCGCGTGAGATCATGGAGTCCTTACGGGGGATATTTGGATAACCATCTGAACAACTTATGCACAAGGCTCTTAAATACATATTCAACTCCAAAATAGAAGAAGGCACCTCTATTCGTGAACATGTGCTAAACATGATGGTCCGCTTTAATGTGGCGGACACGTGTGCTAAACATGATGCTAAACACATGATCACGACGATCCTGATCATCGAGGATCATGTTCGCTCTCACGGAGGCTTGTCCTTCTATTCCAGCTCTGAATGTCGCTCGAAATGTTTGGGAGGCATACGAGCAATGGAAAAGGACGAATGAGAAGGACCGAGCCTACATCTTGGCAAGTCTTTCTAAAGTCTTGGCCAAGAAACATGAGCCTATGGTCTCAGCACGTGAGATCATGGAGTCCTTACGGGGAATATTTGGATAACCATCTGAACAACTTATGCACAAGGCTCTTAAATACATATTCAACTCCAAAATAGAAGAAGGCACCTCTGTTCGTGAACATGTGCTAAACATGATGGTCCGCTTTAATGTGGTGGACACATGTGCTAAACATGATGCTAAACACATGATCACGACGATCCTGATAATCGAGGATCTCATGTTCGCTCTCACGGAGGCTTGTCCTCCTATTCCAACTCTAAATGTCGCTCGAAATGTTCGGGAGGCATACAAGCGATGGAAAAGGATGAATGAGAAGGACCGAGCCTACATCTTGGCAAGTCTTTATGAAGTCTTGGCCAAGAAACATGAGCCTATGGTCTCAGCGCGTGAGATCATGGAGTCCCTGCAGGGGATGTTTGGATAACCATCTGAACAACTTATGCACAAGGCTCTTAAATACATACTCAACTCCAAAATGGAAGAAGGCACCTCTGTTCGTGAACATGTGCTAAACATGATGGTCCGCTTTAATGTGGCGGAGTTGAATAGGTTTACCATCGATAAAGGCAACCGGGTTAGCATAATCCTGCATTATTTGTCAGAGAGCTTTCTGCACTTTGTTAGTAATGTGATTCTTAACAAAGTGAAGTATAACCTTACAACTCTCCTCAACAAGTTGCAGACATACCAATCTTTACTAAAAAGTAAGAAGAGGCAGAAGGGTGAGGCAAATGTTGCTTCATCCTCCAGATGTTCCATAGAGGTTCAACCTCAGGAACAAAGTCTGCACCTTCTAATTCTAACTCTGCAAAGGAGAAGAAGAAGAAGGGTGGTAAGGGAAAATAGAAGGTACCTGCTAACCCACCACCTGTCGCCCCAAGGAGGGGTCCACAGGTTGCTAAAGGAAAGTGTTTCCACTGCAACTAAGATGGACACTGGAAGAGGAACTGTCCTCAGTATCTGAAAGAGAAGAAAGCAGCCAAGGCTAAGGCCAAGGCCGATAAAGGTAAATGTGATTTACTTGTGCTTGAAACTTGTTTAATGGAGAATGATGATTCTGCCTGGATAATTGATTCAGGCGCCACTAACCATGTTTGTTCTTCTTTTCAGGGGATTAGATCTTGGCGACAGCTGAAGGCTGGTGAGATGACGATGCGAGTAGGCACTGATAACTTGTAGAAATACAAGTTATTTATACTTCTTTATTTAGATATTGCGGCCAAAAGAGAGGAAAGTTGCGTCAGTTATAGAGAAATTAGCCAAGAAATACAATAATCATAAATATTCGTCAATACACCCACTAACACCATTGCAATGGTAGAAAAGAATATTTCAAGTCTGTTTTGTAGGATATCCAGTCACCATATGTGCTCATGGCTCAAGAGAGAAAAATTAGCGCATCTACGTTGCATTGCGCCCATCATTCAGGAATGAATAGACGATCAACGCAATGACGGCGCATGCGACAATCGATCCAGAGTTGAACTTCAACCGTATGCGGTAATAAAAAACAACATCACATGCGGGCACACGATCGAAGATGCAAATGAGAAACTCAATCACAGAGGATTTTGACACGTGTACAACTAACCGTTGTGCATTTTCAACAGACTGATTGCATAACAAAAGGAATATTTATTCCACCATTCTCGAAATTTCCATAACAATACAGTGGGGACCACAAGTCAGAGAGTCAAAGCTTTCATCTATAAATACCCTCAAAGAATTCACTGAAGATATACTTGACACACGGGATAATTGATACGAGGCTATTGAGAAAGAGACTGGTCTGAGTGCTAATCGGAAAAGAACCGGAAAGAAAAAAGACAAGATCGAGAGGTGAGTCTCAGGGCGAATCATTCCAAATTCCCATCGTGAAGCTCTGTAGCTAGATCAACTCTACCGGTTGAGCAAGCCCAAAAGGGAAGCTCATCCTTCCGTTCACTCCATCTATGCCGGCAAGCAATCTCTCCATCCAGATCGGTGTCAAGACATTGGCACTCTTCTGTATCTATTTCTAACTCTTATTCATCAATTGTATTTCATCTTCTTAGTCTAAATCATTCACAACCATGTATCA
The DNA here is from genome assembly GCF_027475165.1 of Benincasa hispida. Taxonomy (NCBI): domain Eukaryota; kingdom Viridiplantae; phylum Streptophyta; class Magnoliopsida; order Cucurbitales; family Cucurbitaceae; genus Benincasa; species Benincasa hispida. Next base: position 45,583,057 of record NC_143487.1, read on the forward strand.
GACGCTTGATTTTATAATTAAATGTCATGATCACTTTCATTTCCACATCTCTGTCTGTTTCCGTTCCTCCATTAATCACTTTCTCCACGATGTTTTCTTAATCCCCTGGTGATTAATATAAATTAAACAAGTAACTTAATCTGTACTAAAGAAATAAAGATGTTTAGCTAAAGCATACTAGACGGCATCTTCACCTGTGTGAGCAGAAGTGAAGATGCTATTCTGATCTGTCGAGAGAAGGTTAAAAGAATGCGTTATCTAAAGCGAGAAGTACTTCCAGAGATGGAAGCAACCTTGCGTTCACTACGTTCATCCCTGTTTTACCACAAAAATGTGGGAAACGCGGCCAATCACCGAGAGGTGTACGCCAAGGGAAAGCGGAACCATACTTATATCTTCAACGCAATCGAGAAACTTGTGCTGTTTATATTAATTATCCTTTCTCTTTCTGCTTTGCACATAAGTCTTACCACCGCATAACATGATCTTTGTATATTCTTCATAGTCAATCTCAACCTCGGTATCTTGTATTATGTAACCTGTATCTTGTATCATCATAGCTTAGGTTTACTTTATCGCAATTTACTTTATTATCGCATTTTTATCGCTTATCTTTACTTTACTGGACAATTTACTTTATCGCATGTACAAACCACACTTTTATTAAATTAAAAAACCCTCAGTCGCATATATCACAAATATAACGCAATTAACCTAAAACAATCCCAGTGTTCGACCTCGGATCACACCGAGAAACTTGCGGTGAAATTATACTTGGTTTCAACGCAATAAAACTTGTGACAACGTACAACATACTACAAGAACATTCATTAATAACGCATATCTAGAATTAGTATCGCATATCATCGCAATCATCCATGCGTTGTATGACATAAGAAGATTAATTTTATTCATTCATATTCATACACGTCAACAAGTTTATGGCATCATCGCATTTTATGTCATCAAGCTTAGATTAAAATTATGTATGTCATATGCGTTACAGGCACCGGGCACGTCGTCTCAGCTGTGGCAGTGGGAGGACTCCAGTTAGCTTTACATAATAGGTTTCTTGCTTTACATGATGTATATATAGTTCCTGAACTAAAGACGAACCTTATTTCTGTAAAATGTTTATTGCAATGTAAATATACTATCTCTTTTAATGTGGATAAAACGTTTATTCATAAAGATGGTGTTTTTATTTGCACAGCAAATCTGGAATTGAATTTATATGTGCTAAGGCCGTTAGCCATTAATTCCCTCCATAATATTGAATTGTTCATAACTGATGTAACTCAATCAAAACATCGACGTATTTCTCCAAAAGAAAATGCCCAACTTTGCATCTACGTTTAGGACATATCAATCTTAATAAGATTGAGAGATTGGTGAAGAATGGACTTCTAAATGAGTTAGAAGAAATTTTTTTACTAGTGTGCGAATCTTGCCTTGAGGGTAAGATGACTAAACGACCTTTTACTGGAAAAGGTTATAGAGCCAAGAAGCCTCTTGAGTTAGTACATTCTAACCTTTGTAGTTCTATGAATGTGCAAGCCTGAGGTGGTTATGAGTATTTTATCAGTTTTACTGATCATTACTCCAGGTACGGGTATATTTATCTTATGCAACGAAAGTCTGAATCCTTTGAAAAGTTCAAAGAATTCAAGGGTGAAGTTGAAAATGCATTGGATAGACGGATTAAAACACTTCGATCGAATCGAGGTGGAGATTTTTTGGACTCGGTATTCCAGGACTATTTGATAGAACATGGAATCGTTTCCCAACTCTCAGCGTCAGGTACACCTCAACAGAATGGTGTAACGGAGAGGAGAAATAAGACCTTGTTAGACATGGTTCGCTCGATGATGAGTTACGTTTCCTTACCGGACTCGTTTTGGGGTTTCGCAGTGGAGATTGCGGTATACATACTCAACTATGTTCCCTCCAAGAGTGTTGCAAGAACACCTTTGGAGTTGTAGAACGGGCGTAAAGCTAGTTTACGTCACTTCTGCATTTGGGGTTGCCCTGCACATGTGCTTGAGGCTAATCCCAAGAAGTTGGAACCTCGGTCGAGGTTGTGCCTCTTTGTAGGCTACCACAAAGGTACACGAGGGAGTTATTTTTATGATCCATGGAAAATAAGGTGTTTGTTTCAACAAACGCTACTTTCCTGGAAGAGGATCATATAAGGAAGCATAGTCCACGAAGCAAAGTCGTGTTATGTGAGCTTTCCAATGAAACTAGTAAGACTTCAACAAGAGTTGTTGAAGAGCTTGCTACATCAGCAAGAGTTTTTTATGGGAGTTCATTCAGTAGGTCAATTCCACCTCAAGAGTTGAGGGAATCTCGACGTAGTGGGAGGGTTACGAACCCACCCGTTCACTATCTGGGTTTCACGGAAATCATAGCTTTGGTAGCCGAAGGCGACGTTGAGGATCCGTTGTCTTATAAGAAGGCAATGAAGGATGTTGACCGGGATGAAAACGTTGATGAACCTTGTGTCTACAAAAATCATCCACGCTTCAGTAGTTTTCTTAGTGTTGTATGTAGACGATATCCTACTCATTGGGAATGATGTAGGTCTACTGACTGCAGTTAAGAATTGGCTAGCGACCCAATTCCAAATGAAAGATTTGGGAGAGGCTCAGTTTGTTCTAGGTATACAGATCTTTCGGGATCGTAAGAACAAAGTGCTAGCACTGTCTCAGGCATCGTACATGGACAAGATGTTGCTCAAGTACTCGATGTAGGACTCCAGGAGGGACCTACTACCGTTTAGGCATGAAGTCGCTTTGTCTAAGGAAATGTGTCCTAAGACGCCTCAAGAGGTTAAGGAGATGAGACGGATCAGTCTAACCCAGGCCATTTTAATGTTGCCGACCCGTTTATGAAGGCTCTCATGGCTACAGTGTTTAAGGGTCACCTACGGGCTATGAAGCATGGGTCTTTAGGATCGCCCGCGGTTGGACTAGGGCAAGTGGGAGATTTTCTTGTACTGGGCTTTTATGCCCTAGTTTATTGTTTTGTACTAGTTTTTGTACGCCCCACTTCGCTTTAGGACAAGTGGGAGATTGTTGGGGTTGATGCCTTAAAGTCTCGTGTCCTGTAGTATGTAAACAGTATGTACCAACGCTTGTATTGTTAATATATGATATTTACTTCACATCTTGTATTTTTTCTCAATTACTTGTTTTATTTGCTTTACCACAAACCAATAAACATAAAATCCCTGGTTATTTGTATGTGACTCAAACATGTATGTGGTGACATACAAGTGGATCATGTCTTGAGTGATAACCAAAATGATCTGTAGTATATGGATATATGAGGGAAACCTTATCCTGGTAACGCTACGAATGCGGCCCGCTTTGTGGAATGGTCACAAGTGTTGTGACTTATCACAGATGGTCTGATCCTGATCATTCGTGTTAGGGACATGCGAGTGAGGGCATCCTATACAAAGAGTTTGTATAAGACCTGACCACAAAGTGTTAACGTCTTGTTATATAACACCGTTCATGACAGAGACTTCACTTCACTAGGATGACCATAGGTAACATGACCTCAATCCTGAGTGAGTTAAGAACTTCTGCCATTGAGAGCGGTCCTTTGATTTGTATGGGTGCGAGTGGCCAGATCGCCAATTCAAACCTACCATTTTGGGGACTTGTCTGATTTGGGAGTTGGGAACTCAGCTACACAAGATGAAATTTACTCATTCCCCGAGGCAGAGGTAAGTAGATAGATAGCTCCCTTAAGGGCTGATTCCGGGGGCTTGAATGATGTGGCGCCACACACCTTCTCTTGGCCCAAGAGGTGTTCACACATAGTTGGACTATGTTGTATTATTCATTAGAGGAATCAGTGGTACTTAAGGAGTGAGATGTAACTACAGGAGCATAACGGTAATTTGGCTCAACTGTACTTACGAGCATTAGTGAAGAGTCATCGTACTCATGATTGGTTATATCCGATAGACACAGAAATATATCTGTGGTAAGAAGAGTTCAACTGTTGGTCTTTAGTGGAATGCCTGACAGTTAACGGATGGTAGATCTCGTGGCTAAAAAGTTTAGTCAGCTATTCACGGACCGTTGGAGCTTCAAGCCACCAGTCCATTAGATCCCCTAGGTAGCTTGGATAAAGTCGAGAACCAGTGTTTGAGTTAATTTGAAATGTTCAAATTGACAAGAGAAAGTTCGATTATATATGATATAATTGGACTGGTTAATTATATATGATATAATTGGCTAAATGTATGAGATACATTATTTTGCAGGAAATTAAATATAAATAATGTTTATATTAAGTAGATGAGAAAATACTATAGTAGATATGTGATATCAAACTATAGGGTAAAAATATAATATGATTATATTTATTAATTAATTAGTTGGTTAATTATATAATAATTAATCCAAATTTCACGTTCGGACGTGGGTTAGTGGGCAACGTCGGTTATTGTAACCGATGAGTTAAAATGAAAATTGTTTTCATTTTTGAGTCGTTCAATCAATCGTCCAAAAAAGTTTTCGTGAAGTGCGCGTTGGAGAATTCTAAGCGATCGTTTAAGAAAATCAAGAGACTATACGATAGCTCTTCTCTGCCTAAACGATCGTCCACCTCGCGCTAAACGATCACACACTGTCGCCTACACGATCAGATAGCTTCTCTAAATGATCGTATAGTGTGTCGATTTTACTAAACGATCGTGTACCTTTTCCTAAATGATTGTTCAGTAAATACTACACGATCGTGTTCCTCCTAAATAATAAGCATTTCTGCTATGCGATAGTGACTTTTTCCCTCCCACTTGCTTATCGTCTACACGATTCATGCTTCCTTCTTCCTCTACCAAATTCACCAAAGCCCACCCTTTGAGTTTTCACTCCGAGAATACCTGGGGCTCTCTAGTGGTGGTGTCATCCCTGTTGCAGCATTCGTGTTCATGTGTTATTCGTGCTGCTGTTGTCGACGCTGTTGCTAGGTGTTGGTAGATCGCGTGGAGGTTTCCGCTGCGTTGGAGTTCCAAGTGTCGAAGACCGTTTTCAATTGGTATGGACTCTTTCCCTTATTATTTATGTTGTTCTTAGCATGTCGTTAATTAAGATTTGATGGTATAACTGTATGTGTTGAATGTATATTGTTGTATTTCGGTCATGGTGAGATCGGAGCGATCCGAACGTGCTCACGGAACTCTTAGATTTAAGATCCTTCAGTCTTCACTCGATACACACTCCATATTGTCACAAGCAGGTTTGACTTTGTTGATAGGATCCCAACCCTATCCAATAGAGTTGGAAGCACCATCCACATGTTATCTAGCTTCTTAAACAATTCGCCATCGGATGTCATTGTGATCAGGGAATCCCATACCAGTATCTGCTCCACAACGATGTCGATAACTAGAAGCACCCAATGGCACCCACTAATGTTATACAACATGTACACATAGTCAATCGCCCTCTTGGGTGTGCTTTGTTCTGGTTATTCTCCTCGTACGTATCTTAGAACTGTTGCATCTTTCACCCAAGTGTATTCCATGTCCAAAGGGCTAGTGCCCTTCTTAATCTCATCATACAATCCTAGGTTATGTCTAAGGAAATTTTGCATACAAATAATTTCATAGTAAGGTTTTACGCTTATTTGACAGTACATATACATATTATGTAATACATATACTCACTGAGATAGTTTTGTTAGTCGTAATAAATTTCTTCTTCACATGTGTTAGATCGGCATTGTCCATTAGTTTCTTTTGAGTGAATAAAAATAAGTATTGATCGTCTGTAAGAAAAAGAAATTATTTATGAACTGAAACACGCCATTATTACGCCTTAAATAAAAGTTTACTTACATCGCCATTGATAAATATGTCTAGCGTAAGCAAGTTCATGAACCACGACAGCTTCGTATGCTTTGAACAGTCCTTTGAAACTCATAGACTGCCTAGGATCTCCAAGATACAAAGAGAATTGCTTTTCAAACTTGGTCGAGATCTTAGCTATTGGATCATGTAGCTTCACCTTTTTCTTTGTCCTCTTCTCAACCGGTTGATCAATGATTGAACTATAGAGCTTCCATGGGATCGCCCTCTTCCTTGTAGTCAACTCCCTGTGGAGCTGGAGACTACGACAATAGAATTACGTCGCTGTCAAAGTCCAAAGGCTGCATACAAAGAAATATTTTAAGGAAAGGCATAACTCTAAACACTAAATGTGCATGAGCATAACTCGTCCTTCAGCTCCTTCAGAATAACCACTGATGGACCAACCTTATCTTTGCCTCTCGATGATATCTCTATGGGGACAACACCTTCCATTGTTCGGGTCCTCTTCCAACTGTGTCAGATCAGCATCGAGCATATCATCGGTTGAAGTGGGACCCATAATAAGTGGACCGCCAATGAGAGTATTGAGAATAGGTCGATACTTAACAAGTGGCTTATCAGTGGGTGGATCGTCAACATGTGAGTCCTGGGCAAGTGGTTTTTCAAATGACGGACCTTCTCTAGTGATGTAGTATTGTTGCGATTCAACCAACTTACACTAGAAATAATATAAATTAAATTATTTAAAGCACAAAAATGATAATTGAACATTATTTAATGTAACTTACCTTCATAATAAGCATCAACATGTCCTTTATGACCTTCAACTCAACCGTAAAAGATGACTCTATTCGATCTAACTTCCCCTCCAAGTGTTGTAAGTGTTGACTGCACTCACATGTCGTACGTGATCTACCAGATGTGGTCATCATAGGTAGAACTACGTGATCTACCAGATGTGGTCCTCATAGGTAGAACTACATGATCTACTAGATGTAGTCCTTGTAGGTGGAATTATCTCGGGTAGTACAATCATTTGCAGACGTATTACAGGCGGCTCACTCACATGCGGATCAGAGTCTATTTAACGCCCACTAGATAATGAATCGTCACCTGTCACAGATCCATCAACCTGTTCTTGACCCTCACTCTCAACTGAACCACGAACCACATTCTCTGGCGTAGGAGGGGAGGCTTTACATACCTATTGGCGGTCAGAAGGACCATGGTACGACTCAAGTAGGCCTGCTTCTCATTGTTTGGAATAATATCATTTATACGAGCCTGAATTTAAACAAGAAGAAATAAATTTAGAACCTTAACCCTAAACCCTAAAATCTATCCATAAACCCTAAACCCCATACCATAATATAAAACTGAAGAATGAGTTACCCCTTGAGACCCAAATATTTGTGTCTGAATCACCTTCGATCCAGGTGAATACGTGTAACTCCCCTACATGATGCGCGGTATTGCATCATAGAAAATCCTATTCGCCATCCTTCCACTAAGGGAGGAAACTGTCTCATACGCCCAAACCTACCAATTTTAAAAACAAAAAAGTAACCATCAATACATGATAAAGTCGAAGAACCAATAACAATTATGATAAAATAAAGTTAACAAACCTGGAAAGCGAACGAAAATTTGTATAGGCTATATGACTTGGGGGACGTACTATTCACAGGCTTATTCTTGTAGAACTCAACTTTCCCTTTAAGTGCACTCTATAAGCTACTCAATATTTTTGTAAATATCATGTTGCCCTAGTCATAGCTACAGAAATCCTCCCATACATCAATCAACCCTAACATGGTCTAGTCTATGTGTTGCCTCCTTTCCCTTCCCGTCATCGCCAATTCGATGAAATAGAATACGACCATCTTCATCACTCTCGAACTCAAAGTCTGGAAAATCCTTGTCAAACTCAGTCCAATTCATGTTAGTCCTATCGCCCAAGTATAACTTCCTAAGCCTAAAAGCTTTATCTTGATAAAACTCAACCACATGCCTAGGCCTATATCTCAAACTTGTCATTATATCAAACTCCTTCCGCCCGAAAGACACCTTCTTCTCCAGTAACTTAAAGCCAATGACGTATTACCTATCCTCCTGTACCTACCTCAAAGAATATAATGGCACAAAGATCCATTAAAAACTAACTTAACATCCAAAAAATGACCAAAAACAATTTGCCTAAACATGTACAATTGCCTAGGTGTTAACTTCTTCTTAAATTCGACTCAATTTTTGCTATATGAGAACGACAAGGTAAATTGGTGGAAAATAATCAGAAGTGCGGATTTAGGTACCAATGTTGTTAAACAGACCACAAATCATAGATTGAACTAAATAATCAATTAGGCAAAATAATAACAAAACATAAGCATTATCTTTGGAATCTACTTGTGCCTAAAATCTCAAGGTAAAACTCAGCCGAGATCGTATTCTGTTTATGAAAAAATCGGACCATTTACACCGACGTGCCACGAGATTAAGGTTTTAGCGCCATTCTGTATAAAATCTTGGGGCCAATCTCGAGCCACATATATCCCGAGATTTTATACAAAATGGCGCCAAAAACTTAACAACCATCCAAATCTCATGACACATTCAATGAATATTGGGCACACTTTATCGAATCTCGCCCGAGATTCAAACGGATTTCAAGTGAGATAGGACGAAGTATCCAAGAAATCATCAAATACAGACAAGATATACAAAGAAAGGCACAAATATTGAAAGAACGAAAATATACAACTCAAATTTCTTAGACATCTCAGATACAAGCTAAAACCCTAACAAACGCTAATTTAAGATGAAACCATAAACTAAATAAAAGAAATAATGGAATACCTCTATAATAACAAAGCTTAAGAATGCAAATAACCATGTTAAGGATGCAAATAGTTGTGGAGATGAATAATATTTCAAAGCAAGTGAGGGAGATCTCGGGCGAAGTGAGCATTTGGAATGCTTTTGCATATAGATGAAGGGGTTTTTTCCCCTTCAATTAGGGGTATTTTCATCCTTTCACAAGACTAGATCATTTGAATTCTTAACATTTCTAATTCAATCTCGGGGCCAATCTCGCTCGGGAAGGCCCAAGTTAAACTCTTTTAACAAGTTTTCAAAAAGCGTGTTATTTTTGTAATGTGAAAACTATAAAAGGTTATTTTGGACAATTTTCCCAAAAAGTAAGAAAGAGGTTAAAAAAAGTAGTTTTTGAAAAAAAAAATGTTTGTTTTGTAAGGTGGAAATTTTTTAAGGTTAAAACTAGCATTTTCTCTAAAATGTGCTATATTTGTAAATTTGTTGACATCGTGTTATATTCAATACTATATTAAACCTGATTGTTATATTTACGATTGTTTGTAAATGATGATGATGATGATTATTATTATATTATTTTGAGGCAGGTCAATCTCTAAATAATTGAAAAAATTGGGTTTGAAGATCAAGAAACCAAATGCACCATAAGCTAAGCTCGGAAAAGTAGTGTAATTTTCCCTTTTAAAAATAATAAACTTGCGACAATATCTAAATATATAATGATACAGAATTTGATAGAGAAGTGGAAGATGTGCAGATTTATTAAGAAAAAAGCAAAAAATGAAGGGTCTGTTTGGTAGGCAATCTGAAAACATAATTTTGAAAACAAAAGATTCAAAGAAAAAAGAGTTGTATTACATGTTTTCATATATGTTTTTAGTAGCAGATTCATAATTAAATTTCAGTTTAAATAATTTTTCAAAATGTATTTGAAAATATATTTAGTTACTCACTACATACTAGGTTGAATATAAACCACTAATTAATTTATGAACTTGTTTTATATTAAAATTTTTGTATAATTATTATTTTGTAACATCATATAATATATAATAGGTAATTATGTATTTTAATTTAACAGAAATAATTGAGTCTATAACAAGAAATAGTATATTTGTTATTGTTTTTATCATTTTTAATATAATTTTGCATTTTAAAGTATTGAATTCAAATATGGATATTGAAAACACAAAAAAAAAATTGTTAAACTTAACACTATTTGGATCGGATCCAGAATTTTGTTGACAAGGGACTTTATATAATTTAGTAAAAGTAAATATAATGAATGAGACTTAAACTTTAGAAAGGGTTAAAAGATAGATTTACCACTAAGCTAGTTGATGATTTTGATACTATACCAATTATATATATATATATATATATATATATATATATATATATATCATATAAAAAGTAAAAAGTTGAGAGGAGCTCGAATCATCTAGACTTACACTAAATCTATCCCTAATTTAGATTATAGAATTCAAAAACAATTTTTAAAAATAGAATTGGGACCACCAATAAAATACATAACTCAATGAATTTGACAATAAACAAAATGTGAGTGAGGTATGCCAAGATAACCAATCCAACCCTATCTTCCTCTACCTGTTGTGTGTAAAATATTTTCTGACGAATCGAACCGACGACGCACGACAGTCAAATATGTCAGTGTTTCGGATCCTACACAAAATGACATCAACAGCTGTTCCCCATAAATGCTCTGCTTCACTCCGGCCCCACACTCAATCCAAGATCTTTTTTCTATCTTAAATCTCAAGATTCTCAGCGTAAAATAATAATAATAATCATTTATTATTTTCTTTTAAAATTATCAATTTTACCATTTTAATAACTTTATTGAAATCTAACCAAAACAGGTTCTGATGGGCCATACAAACTTCAACATAGTTTTAGTGGCTAAAATATTATATTCTTATTATCGATTTTTTTTTAAAAAAATTCTCCAGCCTAAAACCAAAAAAAGAAAAATTCAATGTTTGAGAAAAAAATTATAAAACCTCCTCTAAAATATATGAAGTATCTTTTCAATACCAATTAATTTTGAGATAGAATTTTACAAGTAAAATTTAACTTTTAAATGGCGTGTATATGACACGTTTATGCATTTAATAATAGTTTAATAAAACATAAATTAACTTTTTATATATGTTGATTATAATATCATGTTAATTAATGTATTTAAACTAGTATTGAACAACCCAAGTAATCCGGACTATCCTACCTAAATTATACGGGTTTGGTAATTTTAATTTTGGTTTGAGTTGAGTTGATTTTTTTTTTTTTGGTTGAGTTGGGTTCGGACTACATTTTTAAAAATTCGAGTTGATCAACCTGAATTTTGGATTGGGTTGAGTTGAGTTTTTTTTTATATATATTATAACTTTGAAGATTATGACTCATATATTTTCATGATGTTTTTATGAAGTTTGTAATAAATATCTTAGATTTTAATATTTGAATTTTATAAAATTTTAATTATTTGTATATATTATACACAAATTTAAATATTTTCAATTAATAACAAGTAGGGGTGTTCGTGGGTCGGGTTGGGTTGAAAGACTTTTTAGACCCAACGGTTATAAATTTTTTCAACCCAAATAACCCTAATTAAAAAAATGAACTCAACCCAACCCAACCATGAAATGTTTGGATTGAGTTGGTTCGGATTATTCGGGTCATTTATTTAATTTTTTTTTATAAAATGAAGTAAAATGTTTATATGTAAAAATTCGATTTAACTATTTTCATATATGAACTAAGATTAACAACTCAATTTCAATTTATACAATGTATAAACTTTTTTTAAAGTACAAAAAAAAATTTATTTTTAAGAGTTGTTGAAGAATAAATTATTCAAAAAACTGAAAAATTTTTAAAAAAACTAAAATAAATATATATATATCTAATTGTACATGAGAAAAAAAATATTATAAAGTTAATAATAAGTTCGGATTAGTTCGGATTGATTTGGGTTATTTTAAGTGATTCATGAACCAACCCAACCTATAAAATTTTCATTTATTTGAATCTAATCCAATCCAAAAGAATTTATAACCCAACCTAAATCGAATAGGTTGGGTTGGGTTGATCAATCTTTTCAGATTATCATAATAAAAAAGAAGAAAAAGAAAAAAATAAATAATCCAATAATCCAAGTATATTGAGAGTCCAAAAGTAGAGTTTTAATTAATAAGATTATTAGTTTGAAATGATAGAGAAGAGGAGTCAAAAAGGTTAAGAAGTAGCATTTATTGAAAAAAGGAAAAGAGTTTGGATATTTGGACGTTGATGTTGATGAGGTAGTAATATTTGTGAATATTATTCGGGAAAGAGAAGGCAGGTGGTGAGCAGAGTGTCACTCCCACCGTCACCGCAGCAGCACATGTGTGTGTTGTTTGCCTACAGCTTTGCTCTGCTTTACCATAAATACAATACAATACCACAACCCGTTCTTCATTTCTGAGTCGTGAGTGAACAGAGAAGTTTAGGGGGCAATGCGCAATGCAATGAAGCTCTCCTTCCTTGTATCATCATTATGCCTTCTCCTTCCCCTGTGTTTGGCGGCCAATGTCACCTACGACCGCCGCTCCCTCATCATCGACGGCCACCGCAAGCTCCTCATCTCCGCCTCCATCCACTATCCTCGCAGCGTCCCTGGAGTGAGTTATAACACTCCCTCGATTAATTACTTACTCTCTATTCTTCTTCTTCTTTCTTATTCCTATTCCTTTCTCTCAGATGTGGCCAAGCCTTGTTCAAAACGCCAAGGAAGGAGGTGTCGATGTTATTGAGACTTATGTCTTCTGGAATGGCCATGAACTCTCCCCTGACAATGTAACCCCAAAATCATTCTACCCTTTACCTCATTTCTTCCATTACTAACTCCTCTCTTCTTCTTCTTCTTCCTCAGTATCATTTTGATGGCCGATTTGATCTCGTCAAGTTCGTTAACATCGTTCACCAGGCCGGATTGTATCTAATTTTGCGCATTGGTCCCTTTGTTGCAGCCGAATGGAACTTTGGGTAAACTTTTACTTAACCCCATCTTGTAACCTTAACCTTCAACAAATTCTATTTTACACATAGCTTTGTTCTTTGCAGTGGAGTGCCTGTTTGGCTGCATTACATTCCTAATACTGTATTTCGAACTGACAATGCATCTTTCAAGGTATGTAAACGCAATTTTTATTATTTATTATTATTGTTGTTTTTTTCTTTAAACTTCCATCACTATTCCAATGTATCAACATACTCTTTTGACCTTATTTTCCATTTATTCTGTTTTTTTAACGTGCTTCATTTGATTATTGTTCCTATGTCATTGTGGCTCGTTGTGACTATGCGGGAGTTCAGTATTATATGCAGAAGTTTACTACATACATAGTGAACCTAATGAAAAAGGAGAAGCTATTTGCTTCGCAGGGGGGTCCTATCATCTTGTCTCAGGCAAGCATTTATCGTTATTCTAGCCATAGATAGATCAGGTTTTTGGTTCCTTTTCCACATCTTCTACTCTAATGCCCGTGCTTTCTGATAGAATGTGAAGACTTTATTATAACGAAAAATGTTTACAAGTATAGTGTAAAACCCCTCAAGCTAAGAGACATTATGTGCTGACTTTTTATGATGTATATATTTCTCATGTAGGTAGAAAACGAGTATGGGGATATAGAAAGAGTTTATGGAGAAGGTGGGAAGCCATATGCTATGTGGGCAGCTCAAATGGCTGTTTCTCAGAATATAGGTGTTCCATGGATAATGTGTCAACAATATGACGCTCCTGACCCTGTGGTGAGAATCCCTTTCTATATAACTCCTTTTGTATATTTAATGGGGTAATTCACCATTTAATCTAAAGGCTTAAGCGGATGAGTTATGATAAATTTAATCTTATATCACTACTTTAACGCTCCTTCACTTGTGGGTTTGAAAATTTTTACAATGCCCAACTAGTAATAGGGAGGAAAATAACTTTATGCGAGCTTGCACATAGGATCTTCTGATCTACAAACTTGTACATATTTATAATAAGGGCAAGCTATTATTTTCCACATTCCAAAAGTTAAAACCAATAAGCTCAACCATCTAAGATGAGGTTTATAACTTGTGTTCATCTTGCCATTCTTTAATATTTCCGGTTTAGTACACGGTGTTTCATATTACATGTGTTTTTTGATAGCACTATAGTTGTCACATCCCAATGGAATTCCAGTTATGTTTTGTACATTAGCGTGAGTACTTACTATTTGTAAGTACAGGATTGTATGACATTTTCTTGTTCTGTTCTGGCTGAACTTTGGCATGACACAGTATACAGCAGAATGGGCAGTACATGAGGTTTATAACTTCCTATAATAACAATGTTCCTGATACTTGAGATTGCAATCATCTTTATGCTTTAAACTAGTAACATTTGAATAATTGAGATTAACAATATTTCTCTGTATCACGATGAATAGTTTTTCTTCTCCCTTCCAGATTAATACTTGCAATTCATTCTACTGTGACCAATTCACACCTAATTCTCCAAACAAGCCTAAGATCTGGACTGAGAATTGGCCTGGATGGTAAGAATATTTTTATCACTTGATCATTTAGTTGTCTGTATTTTATTCTTGACTAAGCGTTTTTTCTTATTATATACTTCTTTACTATAATACATTCTACCTTGGATAATTAATTCTTCTTAATATAACCTGAAAGTATTAAAATATATGCACGTGAAATTTTCGCATTTACAATTTAAAAAATTTAGAATAATTAAACTGTTAAAGTAAACCATACTAAATGCTTCTTTCTTATAAAACAAACTCTAGATTCCACAGATGTATTTGGATTTATCTTCTATTTGTAGTTTTATTATTATTACTATTTTAACGATCAAAGTTGTTTGAGATAAAATATGATATGGAAGCTTCTGAAATATTTGTCTCAAAAATTTATTTAATGTCTTTTTCTGTATGATCTCCCCTCACACAACTGAAACAGAAGAAATTCACACATTGCGCTTTCTGCTCTGTGCTTTAGTAATAGAGTTATGGTATCAGCAGTTTCCGCATTTTCCAGGTTTAAAACATTTGGAGCAAGGGATCCTCATAGGCCTCCAGAGGATATTGCTTTCTCAGTTGCTCGCTTTTTCCAAAAAGGTGGTAGTCTACAAAACTACTACATGGTAATAGACTTGTTCTTCATTATTATTTATTTATTAAACTATGTTCTTTTTCCATTGTCATTCTAGTGATTTAACCAAATCTTACAGAATAATATTCTTGTTCTTTAGTATCATGGTGGAACAAATTTTGGTCGTACCGCTGGTGGGCCATTTATTACCACAAGTTATGACTACGATGCACCTATTGATGAATATGGTAAGCTGTTTTTTCTACTTTTGATTTGTTGACACCAGGTAGTGCATCATGACTTACTTGGTTTCTCGAACAATTATAGGCTTACCTAGGCTTCCAAAGTGGGGACACCTGAAGGAACTTCATAGGGCTATAAAGTTGACTGAGCGTGTTTTGCTTAACAGTGAGCCAACATATATCTCGTTAGGTCCCTCTCTAGAGGTAATGTTCTTTCAATGGTGCGTGGTGCTTATTTCCATTTTTCAGTTAATATTTTATTAAATGTTTAAATTGATCAATGGACTACTATCTGTACTGAATAAGAAATAATCTAAGTCAAAGAGATCAGATGTACAAATGCTGGGAGACGATGCATCTTCAAACTCAAAAGTTAAGCTAAACAAAATTACTTAATTTTATTTATTTATTTTTATTTTATATTGTTGATAAGGAACAAGATGTGTGTATTATGCATAACACGGCCTAAAGGCAAGGTTTGAAAGAGAACCCCCTCCCTCAGAAAACAACCAAAACAGCTCTAAGAAAGCTTTCTAGTTCATTTGGATCATGGACAAGCTGTAATTACAAAGAATTTACTATTTTAGAGCACCACCAAGAAGCTATGAATTGAGTCTTGCTACAAAAAGAAGCATAAGAAGACAGCCTATCCTAAAAAATACTGCTATTTCTTTCGAGCCACAAGTTCCAAAGTGCTCTGACTGCTGTGGCTGCCCATAAAACCTTTCCGCTGTTTTAGTGGTTCCAACCTCCAAGGATCTCTAAAAACCAATTATAGATTCTGTTCGGGAATCAAAAGGAGAAATTGAATTCCTCACTGACAGGCCGAAGTGGCAAAAGGATCGTAAATAAACAAATGATCAAGGAATTCTTCAGCCAAAGAAAAATCGCCTTTTTTGGAACAAAAATCTTCCAGATAGTATTTTGAAGTGAAGAAACCAGAGTTCTCTATGGTCCAAACGGCTTCTTCCTTCCCGTCCCCTAGCCAGATAGCATCAAACAGACCCACCAAATTGCTCCAACTTGGAATCTCCAAATCAAACAACCCCCTCCGGAAGTTTAAATCCCAATCATTGCCATTGGAATTCCAACAGTTCTCAACCTTACCCTCTTGTTTCATGGGAATACTGAACAAATCCAGAAAAGAATCAGACAAAGCAGAGTTCCCGCCCAAATATCCTTCCAGAAACTTCGAGACATTATGTATTCAAATATTTCCCATGTTTTCCGCCTGAGTCGTCCTTTTGATTTTGTGATATCTAAAGGCTAAAGTCTTATTAAAATATTGCATTGATCCCTTTGGTTATTTGGTTGAGACACTAGCAAATATTTTGGATGAATAAATGAGTTCTCGTACATTATCTTACTAACTCTTTAACATTGGCAGTAAAGTTGATTGACCAGGCTATTTATTGATTTATTTTCATTATTATTTTTTTATCAAGCTGTTTGGAAAATCCCATTCAATATTTTACTGGTAAACTGTAGGCCGATGTCTACACCGATTCGTCTGGAGCTTGTGCCGCCTTTATTGCTAACATAGATGAAAAAGACGACAAGACTGTCCAGTTCCGAAATATTTCATATCATTTACCTGCTTGGTCAGTTAGTATTCTGCCTGACTGCAAGAATGTAGTCTTTAACACGGCAGTGGTAAGTACTGTTTCAGAAAATGATCCTCCAAGTGTTAGCTTCCGTTCCATGTACTTTCAATTCGATCTAGACCTAACACTTCCTACAGATTAGGTCCCAAACAGCTATGGTTGAAATGGTTCCCGAAGACCTTCATCCTTCAGTGGATGTAACAAATAAAGACTTGAAATCCCCCAAATGGGAAGTCTTCGTAGAGCAAGCTGGAATTTGGGGTAAAGCTGACTTTGTTCAGAATGGACTGGTTGACCACCTCAATACCACAAAAGATACAACAGATTACCTGTGGTATACGACCAGGTTTGTCTTTCTTTGAAGAGAGAACTAAAATTATATCTAAAGTTCTAAAAGAATGTGGTAGCCTTAGGTTTATAGAATCGCTATCATAGGAAAATGGAATAAGATGATAACAGGAAGAGCAAAGTATTTACTCGATTTAGTATTTGTCATTCATCATCATTGCTTGCATTTTTTCAGACAACTACCTAAGTATTTTTTTAATCAAGTTTTCTATTATCTTTTATACTTTCAAGGACTGAAGGAAGGAAGCTGGGCTATACTTTTAGGCTTTTTTTTTAATTGATGTAAAAATTTTGTAGTTGCCTTTTTTTCTTTTGTCAGTCCTTCGAGTTGCCTACTTTTAGATGATAGGTAACCTTTCTGTATCTTCGTTCTAATGCATGTTATTTGTGGTCTTATGAATTTTTGGATCATAATTCATCAGAGTAAAGTATGCTTGCACAAACATGGGAGGTTGTGTCAATCACTGATAATTTACCTTACTGGCAGCATTTTTGTAAATGAAAATGAAAAGTTTCTCAAGGGAAGTCAACCAGTTCTTCTGGTCGAATCAAAGGGCCATGCTCTTCATGCTTTTATCAACAAGAAACTGCAAGGTGCTTAATTATGTATTGAATATCATGTCTTTAACTTCATATCCAATTACTCGCATACTGGTGCAAGTTGACTAATTTCGATCTATAGTCAATTTCATCTTTTTGAATTCCATTCTTTGCCTTCTTTCATTATTTTGACTAACAAATCCTTGTAAGTAGATTTAGATGTCTGGGTTGATTAGTCATTGCCTTCTTAATATGGTTTATATAGAAACAAGCTCTAAGAGGACATATGCATTCTTTTTCGACGTCGTTTCTCTTCATTTCTTTTTTATCATAGTTGAAAACGTGCGTGATATGACCGTTAATCTTTTGTCATATAGTTAAAAACTTAAGTTATAATTTGCATGTTATTTAATCGATTACTCCTTTTGTTAATTTTATACATTAATGATTTTTATTTCTGAGGCAATACATTAATGATATTGTTTCTTACAAAACACATGTTATTTAGTTGAAAGATTTGTAGCTTTCCCCCAAAGGTATTGAATTGCATTATAGATAAATGGACCTTACAGCCTAAGGTCAAGACACAATCTAAAGACAACCAGAAGAGATAAAGAAACAAGGACAAAAAAAAAAAAAAAAAAAAAAAAAAATTAACGTAGACGAAAAACTCACACAAATCAAGGAAATAGGTTCCATGAAGAAGAGCCAACACGAATCTAATAGAAGCACCAAACCACTTAAAAGGAACAGAGAAAAATGTCAGATTGCACAATCTGGCTAACCACCTGGGATGGTTGCAAAGTATCCTATGGACACAAAGATTACTCTAAATATGATAAATTAACACACCAGGTTACTCTCCAAACCTTACGCCGCAATGGATTGTCTGTACTAAAATGACAAATCCAATCAAGCTTAAGAGAACATCCCCCAAATAGCTTGACTAGAAGAGTAATCAAAGAATCAATGGTCTCGAGACTCAACTCCACCAGGGCAAAGAACACAAACACTAGGGTTATTAGGTCACCAGCTATGTAACCAATTCCAAACAACAATCTAGATAGTGAATAAGTGTTTGGGAATGTTACCTCTAAATCAAAGGAAGCTAGACCAAGGCACCATCGGATGCCTATGCCGCAAGGACTCTTAGACACTAGTGAAAGAAAATGCTCCAGAATGATAAGGGAGCCAAGTCACACCACCCTCCCTCCCAGCCTCAGCCAATATTGGATGTACTCGCTCCAAGTGTTGAACCAACTCTCTAGAATTAAAAAGATATTATGTTAGAATACTTCCAAACATGAATCAAGATCCGAGTTTATCGAGAATTATAGAAGGAAATACAAGATAATCCAAGTTTATGGTACTTGGAAAGCCCTCTCTTGAGCATACCAACTCAAGCCCTTGATTGCTCAACTAATGCCCCCTTCTCACACTTAGCATCCCACTATTTATAACCACACTTAGTAACTAACTTCCTCTCTAATTACTCTTATATCCCTAACCCCGTACTAATTACCTAGGTACCTGACATATTAGAAATAGTACTTTGTTAATTTATTGTTCTTTTATCTCAAGGAAATTAGTTATTTGTTCAATAATGACACATTGACACGAAATTACTTAAGTTAATATTTTTCATGTATTTCTTCTCATAAGCTATTTTTTCATGTATAGCATAGATTATGCAGTGGATCATTCTAAAGTTTCCCATAAAACATTTTGGATGCACCATTTAATATATTTCAACTACTGTGTACAGTTAGTGCAACTGGGAATGGATCAGATATAACATTCAAATTTAAGCAAACCATTTCTCTCAAGGCAGGAAAAAATGAAATTGCTCTACTAAGCATGACTGTTGGTCTACAAGTGAGTTACTCCTTGAATTTTGTGCTTTTGTATTGTCTCAAACCATACGGTACATATTTTTTAATTGAAAATCATACTCTACTTTAAGTAGATGAAGCAATCAAGTGAAATCTTGATGTTTAGCTCATGGGGGAGATGATGTCTTTGGCTAAGTTACACGTCTCCTTTTGGGGTTTCTGTTTCTGTAGCCATCTTTTGAAGCCTTTTTGTAGTTTTCTCCTTTATCAAAGCAAAGGCTTGTCTGCATGATAGATTTTCTTTTTGATTGTGAAAGAAAAATCCCAGTATAAAATTCAGGGCAGTTGGGGCACTTCTTGTACTGATGTCAGGCTGCTATCAGCAATGGGAGCATCCTTATATAACAATTATATGCCTTGCGGAATCATGCTAATAATGTAAATAGTTATCAAAGTTGCACTAACCCTGAAACGATTGACTTACCTCTTTTGAACTATCTAGGGCTACTTTTTGCTTTTGATATCTTATTGTTTTTTTTTTCCTATATTGCAGAATGCAGGACCATTTTATGAGTGGGTCGGAGCTGGACTTACAAAAGTTGTTATTGAGGGGTTTAACAGTGGCCCAGTGGACTTGTCTTCTCATGCTTGGTCCTACAAGGTAGCTCTCTCTTTCTCTCTCACGCACGAGTCAACAAAATATTCTTCCTAAATATTAGGTGCTTAAGGCATAAGGAGCATAACTCATCTGCTTAAGGCATTAGGCTACCTTTTGAAAGTACAGGGGGCATAACCTTTCTTTTCAGGAATCTTCGAATGTATAACTTGGAAATGATGGTTTGAACAATACATTTTATTCAACCTACGTTAATTTACCAACTTCCCTACTTCTCATGCACCAGATTAACGAGCTTTTCATATTTAAGATGTTATATTCTTTTTTTTAAAAAAAACTATAGTTCACACCTGGAAACATTAAGAGGGCCTGAAAGTTTTTGAAGGGACTTGGGGGAACAAAACAATCATTATCACAGTGGTCATGATATGCCTCCAGTATTATAACTTCTGCAATTTTTAGATTGGGTTGCAAGGTGAACACCTCGGTATTTACAAGCCAGATGGGATTAAAAATGTCAAATGGTTATCATCCAGGGAACCCCCAAAGCAACAACCTTTAACTTGGTACAAGGTATGTATTTGACTTGTGATCATACATTTTGCCGTGAGAAAATGTTCTGTTGTTATCTATGTTAGGTGGTGTTGGATTAGTGGTATAAACTTTTTGGTGGAAAAAAGGATCTATTCCTTTTCTTTTCGTTCTGTTTGTAAAACAGATTACATTATAATCAATTTTGCAGGTTATTCTGGACGCTCCATCTGGAAATGAACCCATTGGGCTGGATATGGTTCATATGGGTAAAGGCCTGGCATGGTTAAATGGGGAAGAAATAGGAAGATATTGGCCAAGGAAAAGCTCTATTCATGATTTGTGCATTCAGAAGTGCGACTACAGGGGCAAATTTAGACCAGACAAATGCTTAACCGGATGCGGAGAACCAACCCAACGGTGGTATGTCACACATAAAAATCCCCTTGTTTGAATTATTATAGTGTTAAAGTCCGTCTAACCTGACTTTGTAGGTATCATGTTCCAAGATCTTGGTTCAAGCCATCTGGAAATATTCTGGTCATTTTTGAAGAGAAAGGTGGAGATCCAACAAAAATTAGATTATCTAAACGCAAGGTCTCAGGTATATGTGCCCATCTTGGAGAAGGGCATCCTTCGATTGAGTCGTGGTCTGAAGCTGAAAATGTAGAGAGAAAGAGCAAAGCAACAGTCCATTTGAAGTGCCCCGACAATGCTCGAATAGCTACAATTAAATTTGCAAGCTTTGGAACTCCACAGGGAAGTTGTGGATCCTATAGTATAGGTGACTGTCATGATCCCAATTCTATATCCCTGGTTGAGAAGGTAATGGTTTACTTTATTCTCTTATGCAGTGTTCTTATCTCTTCGGTAGTAACATTGTATTAATTAAGATGTTTGGCTTCTGCAGGTGTGTCTTAATAGAAACGAGTGTAGAATTGAGCTAGGAGAAGAGGGATTCAACAAGGGTTTGTGTCCAAGTGTGACGAAGAAATTAGCAGTTGAAGCAATGTGCAGCTAGTAAGAAACGACACATTCATTCATTCTGAATACAAAATCTTATGAAAGAGTGTTATCCATGTGTTGCTTCCATTGGTTTTTCTAACCATGTTTATGAAATATGAGAAAAGATGCTGCTTGTCTTGGTCCTTGTACTAGAAATATCAAGGTCTATTAATGTTTTTGGGTCAAATCTTTATTGTTATACTGAAGTGGGTTTTGTAAGGAAATATGAGAGTTGAGAGGTGTGTAATATTTAACGTTTGAGCTTGTACGGGCTTAAGTATGAGTTGCAAACATTTTTAAAAAATAAAAATAAAAATAAAATGATGGCCTTTCCCTTGAACAATGCTACTGTGATTGAGTTTATCAAAAGAGCAACGATAGGTGCATCCAATCACATGCTCTCTTTTTTAGAAAAAGAAAAATAAAGGAATAGTTCATGTGACACATTTTCTTATTGGATGCTGCATTTAAGTTTTTCCTTAATAAATAACCATAAAGATAAATATAATAAGTCATAAAAATATAAGTGTATTTGCATACCTAGCAATAATATTATAAGGGTATTTACAAACTTGCAATAATTTTCTTAATTTTGCAAGACTTTTAAATGTTCATGAACAAGCTGACAGTGAGAGCATGTGATGTTACAGATTATGAATGTAAGTTAATGAATAGCAACCAACTATAGCCGTTAGTAATGAAGAAAGTGTTGAGGGGATTCGTATATGTTGTTCAGATCGGCTGGTGCTGTATTTGATGAATCAAATACCATGGTCTAGATCTGGCAAAAGCCAAAGGCCTCCTAAAGTAATTCGTTTTTGTTTTTTTATTAGAAAAAATTTCATAGATAAAAAAAATATCAAACTATTTAAAGAAATAGAAAAAAAATACTGATAGATATTGATAGATTTCTATCAGCGTTTATCATATAATATTAATGATAGACTTTTATTAATTTCTATTACTGATAGATATTTATAGAATTTTATCAATCTCTAAAAAAAAGATTAAATTTTACTATTTTGTAAATAGTTTTCCTTATTATTTTATTTTTGAAAATCCACTTTTTATTATTCTAATATTACCTTGTTTGTAGATCAACAAATATATATGATAACTTTATATTTGTTATATCATTTAAGTGATATATTTTATTTTTAGTATATATGTATCTTGTGTTTGGTAGTAGAAGTTGTTTGTATTCAATCAATTCGATTTAGGTTTGACATTAGTTTTTTTTTTCTCTTTTAATATATTAAAAAAAAATTATTTGATTTTGATGTATCAACTGCATACCAAACATAAATCATATAAGTTAATTTGTTTATTTTCAAATTTTGATATGATTTTGATGACTTGTTATATTTAATTTGGTATATCAATTGTATAATGTATATATTCATATTTTGTATATCAGTTGACCCATATATAATTTAGAGAGAAAAATATCAACGATATTGTTATTGATAAACCAAATATAAGTATATAATTCAAAATGATATACTAAAAGTTAAAATTTCAATTGTATATTGTTACTAATTAAAAATGCATTTCAAATATACTTGCCATCAAGGGTATTTGGGGTGAGGAGATAAGATGAGATGAGTTGAGATATGAACGAACTCATTGTTTGAGAGGCTAACTTCGTATGTCACCAAAATTTTATACCGTGTTCATCAATAGTGCACTCAACCCTTTTCACCAACATTGCCTCGTTGCTCAACACCGGGACTATCTTGGATAGCCAACTCCACAACCATTGCTATGGCAACATCCAACCACCACTATTGACAGCCAACTCCAGAAACCTCCAACAGTGGCCACTCCACCAACTCTGATGACCATTATTTTAAATTATGACTACTACAAATTCAGATTTTGTTGACACAAGAGTTTTTTGTTTTTTCGATGCACGTGACATAGAATCGTCAATAAAACCTTAATTTAAAGCTTAAAAAAGCTATTAATTTAAAAATACATATAACACATCAATGAATGTCTATATTTAAGTTGGTACACAAAATTGTCAATAAAAACACATTTGTTAACATAAAACTACGTAAGGTCTGTCAAATGTTGAATTCTCAATTTTTTTTTTTATTATTTAATAGTATTTTATAATCGTTCTTTATAGTAATTTAACATCAATACAATCACATTTATCAGGTAAGAAATCAAAACAAACTTGTATTTAAAAACACATTTGAGAAAAATTGTCACATGCACAGATTCATTATATTTAAAATTATCACATGCACACATGTACTGTTGGGAGTTTTGGAGAATGAGGTTTAGGGTTTACTTTTGGATCATACATTTCAATTTTTTTTATTTAAGTAATCATTTTACAAATTTGTGCATATAACAGTAGCAAAGTCATTTTTATTTCAACACTTCCGCTAAAAAATTTTAAAATAAATATGTTAAATATGACAAACATGAATTATACTTAGGTTATTAAGATCCTTGTACTTGGTCATTCGAAGCACCATATAACAGATTCAAGGCATTTCAACAGAAAATTTCTAGTTGAGTTGCTGGAAGAGTTCGTTGGAAGTAGTCTCTTATGAGCTTCTATTGAAATTCTTCTGTCGCTCCACAAATAAAGTTTTGCTACATTTTGAGATTTTCTCTAAAAATTCTATCTATTTCAAGATCAAAAAACAAAAGATTAGCTCCTTCGATACGTGATATGCACCACAATACCACCACAAAAGAAAAAATACAACTTAAATTATAACCTATCCAATTCTCAAATATTAACCCAATTTGTTATTTTGATCTCTGGCAATGGCGCCAAAAACTTGATGTAGCTCAAGTGCACTAGTAACTTGTAGAAATACAAGTTGTTCTTTTAAAGTTTGAATAATTAGGATCAAATAACAAGAAACACATTCATTTCAGTAGAAAAACACATAAAATTACTTATATGCGTTCAATACATACAAAAGCATCATTTTAAGAGAAAAATGCACTGCTAATGCTTGATAACATAGGAATTGCGGATTTTCACTAAGTGTTGTAGAGATGCGAACGTAAGAAGCATGCGTTGGAACCAAGCAGACGCAAGAAGATACATTTTGCTCGTGCACTTAACATCAAATCTCAACTTGCAATACAAGCAACCTAACAGACGATGTCTCAGTTGATTAGAATGGCGGGCAACTACAACAGGATATGGAATTTAATGGCATCACATCAAGATGCTAAAGCTCAACACCTATAAAAAGGAGATGTTGTCCACCTGAAAAAGAGTTAGTTAGAAAGTCATAAAATTAGACACTTAGGAGTAGACAATAGCTCTCTGTACAAAATAGTCCTCAGCCGTCTACAAGAAGAAAAGAAGTTTGAGCACCATTTTCACCGTTGATACGGAGGTTCTGTTGGAGTTAGAGCTCGAGAGAGACAACCTTCAGCACATTCTCACCTCAGTCACAACGGCAAGCACCTAAAATCAAGCCAAAGGGAGCAAGAGATTGACCTTAGCGGCTTGACACATTTTTCTTTCCCTTAATTAGCATTTTCTTCCATTATTTATCTTGATTGAACTAGGATTCTGTAGAAATATTTCATTATATTAATTCAATCATGATTTTATTCATTTCCACATCCATTTTCATACTTTTCTTCATCATGAGTAGCTAACTCCATCGTGGGTTGATGATGTATTATTTTATGTGGTGATTTTATGAAATGAATTGTGGTGATGGGAATGCATTGTACAACAAGTTTTCTCAGCAGAATCGAAGTATAAAACCTACTGAGTTTCTTGGTAAGTCCAGGGTCGAACTCAGGGACTAAGGAAAACGGTATGCGGTGATAATTTTTTAGAAGACTTTATGGTAACCAATAAATCAAAGAGTTGTTTTTGGGTTATTGTATGAGGTAATAAAAGTATGCGGCGGAGTTAAGAAAAGAGTTAATAGTACGGAAGATGCGATGAGTATGTGGGAAATGGGTTAAGAAAGGGTTCAGCTAACACTTCCTAGGATTGCGTTCATGTTATGTGATCATGCAACACACATACAATAGCAAATCATCTCTCAACGCAAATGCTACGGCTTCTAGTTTTAGAATGCATGCGATATATGCGATAAGTCTATAGGGCCTAAACATAAACCTCTATTCTTGTCTATGCAATGACGAATGACACACACACATACAAGGCGACCACATAATACCATAACCTATCTCTAGGGGCATGCGATACATGTTGGCAAACAGAGCTTATCTCTAAGTCCCTATCTCTTGCTTATGCAGATCTAATCTTGCTCTCTTGAGTCTAGATTCTAACCTAGCTCTCTCAATTCTTAGGTTCTTTCTTTAGACTCTCTCTCGAGTAGCTCTAAAGGGGTGTTGAGCACAACATAAGATAAGATGATTGCATGTGATGAAAATCCTAGGTCATGTTAGCTAAGTTCTTCTCAACCCATTCGATAAATTTAGCTACTCATGCATGCTTTTAAGAGAGTGAATAGATGTAGATAAGCAAGTTCCATTTTATAAATATAGAATTGAAATACAGAATAACAATGCAGAATAAGAATAAAGAGCTTGGTAGCAATCTCTTGCTTCCCAAGGCTTTTACACTGTTTTCTCTACTCTGCTCAAAAGATAATCTCGCTCTTGCGAGAGTTGACCCTCTCTCTGTTTTTCTACGCCTTCTGGGTTCTCTCTCGAGCTGACCAGAGCGATCTTCCGGTGTCTCTTCCCTTCTCTCGCTCTGCCTTTTAAGTAAAATAAAAAAACTATGAACAAGGCTAAGAAAATTATCTAACTGTCTAACTCTCCAACTAGCCGAACTCCCAACTCCGAACTGAAGGTGGCCTCTGGTATTTATAGAGCTTCGGGGTGAAAGGATTCTTCTCTCTTTTGATTGCAATGATGGGATGACATTAATTCTCTGTCTGAAGCGCCGAATATTTGTCACCAAAAAGTTGAGTGTACTTGCTACAGTAATTCGTTAACGGTTTGTCAACTTAATTCGGAATCGACCGTCATCAGCTTTCTGTCCCATCGTGATTTATTACACTTTTTCACCCGGATGTGCCCACCAAGTTGCGCCGACTCTATGCGACAACCTTCTTGAGCAGATATTTACGAGTGCAAATCACCGCATAGCCTTGCAGTGATGCAATCTTTTGATGCGGCCTTGCGTTAACGCAATCTCTTGATGTGCTCGTTTAGCCTTGTGTTAACACAATTTTTTTATGCGCTCGGCCGTTGATTTCTTTGGATCGCATTTTTCCCCTTGCGTCAATGCATATTCTGCATGCAAATACATAAGTTAATTGTTTTAATGTGATTGACGCATGCGACCGCAATATTGTGAACTTAATGCATTTGGATGCAATCTTGTATATTTTTATCAACGCAAACATGCATTGTTTAATAACTTAGCACTGTAATAACGTGCATTTCTGCCCGTTATCAGTTAGGTAGAACTAAATGATAATCTGCTAAGTCACATGTGTGTGTGTCCAACTTGCTTATTGTATACTTAAATGACTTATGCTTGAATCCATCTGGTCAATCATTTTAAGTAGAAATAGTTAATTGCTCAAGAGAGTAAGTATCTGTGGAACGCATCAAGTAAGAATATTGACTAGCTTTAGAGATAATGTTAGTCATATTGATCTGTTATATCAGTAAACGCATGCATTTTAAAGATAAGATAAGTGTGGCAAACACATCGAGAGATGAGAAAGATAATAGAAAACAGAACCTGGACACATCACACATGCACACTTAGATATTACCAGTTAGTTTTCCTAACCCCATCTCATTCCATTTAATTCATCCAAACTTGTTGTCTATATTGAGGAATCATCACATTATATTCCAACACATTCCATACTTTGTCAACGCATCCCATTTCTCTAACCTCTCTCTTGCATGTATACTGGCTTAGATTAGTTTAAAATTGTTGGATTTTATGTCCTAAAACTCGTAGATAATAAATGTTATTAATTGGCCACCATCAATAAAGAGTTATAGATTTTAATTTAATAAATGTTATTGTTTTTGTTGTTTGTTTATTTTTGTCTTAATAACCCTATATCCAATAAACTAACATCCAAGGTTGTCTTATGAGTCTTGAACTGTATGTGGAGACATACAGAGATCAATGTTCAAGAGATAACCTGAAGGGTCTATGGTATAGGGATAAGGCTGGGTACCTTATCTTGATAACACTATGGATATGATCCACTTTGTATTTGATAAAAACACAATTATCCAACGCGTTCGTGTAGTTGACATGCCAGTAGGGGTATCCTATGCAATGAGTTTGCATAAGATTGGATTGTGAAATAGTAACCACTAGATGTAACTGTTGGGGTTGATGCCCTAAATCTCATGGATTCTATAGTTTGTAATTGTAATGTACAAACAATTTATTTATTTAGTAAAATATGAGATGTTTTATTCAACATTTAGTAGCATTAACCCACTAAACCAACATCCAAGGTTATCATCTGTAACTTAAACATGTATGTAGAGGCATACAGGTAGATCATGTTTACATAACCTAAATGGTCTGTAGTAGATGGATAAAGCTGGATACCTTATCCTAGTGCACTACGAATACGACCTGTTTTATAAATGTTACAATTGTTGTAAAGTACTACAAATGGCTGATCCTGATCATTCATGTAGAGACATATGAGCGGGGATATTCTATACAACGGGATTTGTATAAGACCAGATTATGAAATGATTAGTCTCATTATATAACACCGTTGATAATAGAGACTTATATTTCACTAGGATAACCATAGGTGACATGACCTAAATCCTGAGTGAATTGTGAACTCCTGCCTATGAAGGCGGTCCTTTGATTTGTATGGGTGAGAGTGGCCAGATCACTGACTCAATAAGCCTACTACTTTAGGGATTCGTCTGATTGGGGAGCTAGGAACACAGCTACACAAGACAAAATTCACTCTTTTCCTAACATCTGAATAAGTAGATAAATTGCTCCTTTAAGGGCTGATTCCGGGGCTTGAACAATGTGGTACCATACCTTCATACCCTCTCTTGGCCTGAGACGGGTTTGGTCATAGTTGGATTTTGACTTATTGTTCATTAGAGGAACCAGTGGTACTTGAGGAGTTAAATGTAACTATAAGGGCAAAACGATAATTTTGGCCTAGCTGTACTTACGAGCAATTTGTGAAGGGTTATCGTACTGTTGACTGGTTATATCTAATGGACATAGAAATATATTTGTAGTGCGGAGAGTGTAGTTGTCGGTCTTTAGTGGAGTGATCGGTAGTTAATGAATGTTTAATGATTTAATTAAAGAAGTTTAATTAATTATTCAAATACCATTGAAGTTTCAATCTATAGGTCTATAAGGTCCTCTCTGTAGCTCAACAGGAATTATTGAGAATTAATTTTGGATTAATTTGAATCGTTCAAGTTAATTAAGGGAATTAATTATATGTGATATAATTAATTTAAATTAATTATATATGATATAATTAATATAATGTATTTGATACATTATAATATAAATTTTATTTAGAGAGAAATTAAATTTGAATATAATTCAAATATTAATTATATGGATGAGATTCATATAATTAAATTTAGTATAAATGTGATTTATATTAAATACCATACATTGATGAGAGAATTAAAAAATATAGGTTATATTGTATGTGATACAATATAAAAACTATAGGTTCTGTATTATATGACTTCCCTCCCTTTAATTCTCTCATCAGATTGTAGAAGGGAGTGAGAAGTTGTTACGTGATTTTAATCCTCTTCACTGTTATATTTTTCACAGACTCTTTGCAGTGTGTATTCTGTGAGATCTCTTTGTATTTTTTTCCCCAAACACTGCTCCTCTCTAAATCTACTCTCCCTCTCCAAAACTTAGAGCCCACACCTCCCGAAAATTCTTTACTCATAAGAGAATACAGAAGACTCTGATTGGTAATGTCTTGTACGAATTGTTCGTGAAGAAGGTTTCAATTTCTTCAAGGGTAAGTTTTTCTTGAAACCCTAATTCTATTTCTCCTTCTTCCTTGCATGCTGTAAAATTTTTGTGTTTTGCATAATCTTTGGTTCTGTAATTTTTGTTCTTTGTAAAATTAAAAATTTGGACCGATCTCTGCTTCCGCAATGGAACTTTACCGTTCCTACAGTAACACTATTAACTAGTTAAGTTCCTATTTCAATATGATGACCTAGGCAACTTAGTCTTAATCCTGAGTATATTATGAACTCCTGTTTACAAGAGGTTGTCCTTTGATTTGTATGGGTGAGGGTGGCTAGTTCGCGGACCCAATATGCTTACTATTTTGTAAGACCGAGTGGGGAGCTGGGAACATAATAGAAATTCGCTCATTCTCGTCTTAAGGGTAAGTAGATGAGTAAGTGGTGTCTTTGAGACTTGCACAAAGAGCCCTACCCTCTCATTGGTCCGAGAGGAGTTTCTATTTATTGGTTGGACCATAAATAGATTGTTCATTAAAGGAGCACTGGTACTTAAAGAATCAAAGGTAACCCAAAGGTAAAATGGTAATTTGATCAAGTTAGAGTTACGAATACTTGTGAAGGACTAACTTGTTGTTATTGGTCTACAGTCGTGGACACAGAAATATATCTGTATGAGAAGAGTACAACTGTGGGTCTTTAGTGAAATTTACCCACAATTAATGAATATTTAAAACTTGGTTAATGAGTTTAGCCAATTAATCTCATATTGTTAGAGCTTCTGATCTACAAGTCCACCAGACCCCTTTTGTTAGCTCACTAGAGGATATTTAAGAGGGATGATTTGAATTGTTCAAATTAATTTGAGGAAACCATATATTAATGTGATTAGTATATAATTACGGATATGACCTATAATTCAAATTAAATTGGAAAGTAATATTTGAATAAGATTCAATTAATTAATTCAAGTGAATTAGATTTACAAAGAAATACTTAATTGAGAGGTATTGCACATATACATATGATGTTTATGATAATTAAATATATATACATAAATTAGATATAATAGTTATTTAGTTAATGTACAAATTAAATTAAATAAAAGTTATTTAATTCTACTAATTAATTAAATAAGTGCTATTTAATTATTAGACTAATTAATTAAATAAGTGTTATTTAATTAAACAATTGTGAAAAATGGAAATAAGAAAAAGATTAGGAAAATGACTTAACCCTTCTTTATATAAAGACCTCCCTATGGCCCCTTTAGGATACTGTAGATACTGACAGCACACAACACGGAAGTGTTATTGTGCAAAAAATTTTCTAAGCCACACCTCTTTACTCTCCAAAATCCTTCTCATCTCTCTCCCCCAATAGTTGGATACCACCTATCTCTCTATTGGAATCCTAGAGAATAACGAGGTTACTCTCGTGGTAGTGTTCGAGATTGTTCAACAAATCGTTCGTGATCAAGATCATTGGAGGAGCCGTTCGTTGAAACTTAAAGAGAATTGTTTGTGAAGTTTAGGAATCTATAAAGGTAAGAATGGTTCTAATCTATTTTCCTAAAGCAAGTTATATTACATGTTTATATTTTATTTTAGTATACTGAATTTGTTTCTGTAAAAATATAATTATGGGATACAAGACATTCACAACACTTTCGTTGCGGATTCGATCCCTTCAGGAATATCAACACATATATCTATATTTAGAATCACACTTCGAAAGATCATTTCACCATCTTGTGTCTAACTAATCCCTGCGTTCAACCCTGGGTTTACCAGGAAACTTGGCCTAGGTTTATGCTTGGATCTAACTCAAGAAAAGTTGTACAAAACTAGAGCTTTGCATGAAACATTAATCTCTACATCCCAATGAAAGTCTCAATTTAAGTTAGAGAATGACATAAGTGTAACGCAAAGATCATAAACATGCTGTCAGGGATTAGGTGATGTAACTAATAGTA
The DNA here is from genome assembly GCF_027475165.1 of Benincasa hispida. NCBI lineage: Eukaryota > Viridiplantae > Streptophyta > Magnoliopsida > Cucurbitales > Cucurbitaceae > Benincasa > Benincasa hispida. The sequence continues at coordinate 45,614,506 of NC_143487.1, forward strand.
ATTTGGTTTTGAATCTTTTTGCAAGACTCTCAATCAAAGGAGTATTACAAGCTGAGCCTGAGCTTGTCAATGTTTTATGAGCACAGAAGACTCTTTTGTGCCCAAATACGACCCTGGGATTGAAAGAACCTTCCGTCAACAAATTAGAGTTAACAGAAGGCGGAGACAAAAGCAAAAAAGAATGGTTGACGATCAAAATAACTATCACATGGCTCAACAATTAGCAAATATTATTAATAACCCCATCCTAATGACGAACAACAACATATAGCCAATGTGTGAATATGCTTCATCTATTCTACACGGCTTCGCACCTGGGATCATATATCAAACCCCCAATGAGACGAGATTTGAGATGAAGTCTGTAATGTTACAGATGTTACAAACTGTAGGCCAATTTGGTGGAACGCGCAGGGAGGATTCCCATACATGCTTAAGATGTTTCTTGGAAACATGCAATTCCTTTGTGATTCTTAGAATCACTCCTGAAGCCACTCTGTTCCCTTATTCATTGAGAGACGATGCAAAGCTGAGCTCGTTTGAGCCTGGTGAGGTGATTACATGGGAGAAGTTAGTAGAGAAATTCTTGCAAAAGCTTTTCCCTCCTACTGTTAATGCAAGGCATCGAAGGGAAATCATGAACTTCGAGCAGAGAGATTCCAAGACCTTAAGTGACGCATGGGAGAAATTTAATGGTTAGTCAAGAATTGTCCGAACCATGGGTTCTCCCTCATGGTTCTGATGGAAATTTTCTATACCGACCTAAATAAACATTCCCTAATGGCTGCAGACTCAAATGTCACAAGAAAGATTATGATCAATCCTATGATAAAGCTAAGGAGATTTTAGATTGAATAACCAAGCATAACATGGAGTGGGGTGATGAATCGAAATCAGAGGATAAACGTCGAAGAGTAAGAGTGATAGATAATGATGCAATGAGCAACTTAGCTAAACAAGTGGCCGCCATGACAAACATGTTGAATAACTTAACCATGAACAACGTGCCTTAAATGTAGAATGTCACCAGATAGATTCGTTGGGACAACCCATGATTACCTGTGTGGGTTTCGACGAGGCACATCTATCTGAAGTTTGTCCTCAAAATCCATAATCAGTTTGTTTTGTGAAGAACAACCCCTTCTCCAACACTTACAACCCAAGATGGAGAAAACATTCTAATTTTTCTTGGGAAGGCCATCAGCAAAATCCAGAGTATCTGACATGCAGCAACAGAGGCAAGAACCCCTACTGGGATTTCACTCAGCAACAACCATTGCATTAATCTAACAATAGAGGTACATGTTGGGTTTTATGTTCTAAAACTTGCAGTTGTAAAATGATAAACATTTTATATAATAAATAAACTTATTATTGATTTTATAAATTGTATGAAAGTCTAAATCCAATAAATTAAGACCCATGGAAATTACATGAGTACTTGAACTTTAGTTGAGATATAAGAGTGGATCAGGTTCGAGTAAATAGTCAAAATGATCTATAGTACATGAATAAGGTTGAGTACCTTATTCTGGTAACACTATTGGATGCAGCCTACTCTGTAGTTGTTACAAAGAATTGTAAAGTGCTACATACGATGTGATTCTAATTCGTACATGTTATGACATGAGGAGTGGGGCCGTCCTATGCAATGAGTTTGCATAAGATCGGTCCAAGAAATAAGTCACTCTTACTTTATAACGTTGTTTACTGTATAAGACTGACTATTTCACTTAGATGACCTAGGTAACTCAATCTTAATCCTAAGCTAATTATGAACTCTTGTTTATTCAGAACTATCCTTAGATTTGTATAGGTGAGGGTTGACTCAACAGCGTCAGCTCAATGAGCTTCCCATTTCAAGGGTAAGACCTAATAGATAGCTGGGAACATAGGGTGCAAGGCGGAGTTCGCGCCTACCTGATTTAGGGATAGGAGAAAGGTTTTTCTCTCAAGTACTAAATCCAGGTCTTGAACAAGGGACCCCACTTTCTCACTGGGCTGAGAGAGTTTGGTTTAGTGATTGGATCACAAACTAGTTGTTCATTAGAGGATCGGTAGGAACTTGAGGAATAAGACGTAATCTCGGGGGGTAAAATAGATATTTGACCCAGCCGTTATTACGAACAACCTGTGAAAGGTCGACTTACTGATTATGGTTAAATCATATGGACATAATATATCTACAGTAAGGGAGTGCAACTATGGGCTTTAGTGGAGTGACCCATTAATTAACGAATGGGGATTAATCTGGTCTAATGAATTTAGCTAATTAATCTCAGATTGTTGGAGCCCATGATTTGTAGGTCCACGAGGTCCCCCTACTAGTTTGTAATTAGACTAGCTTTAGAATAGTGTGATAAGTTAATTTGAAACGTTCAAATTAGAATTAAGGGAATTAATAATTATATGAGATATAATTACGTGTTTAATTTGAGAATTAAACGGAATTTGAGAATTTATATTTAAATATGATTTAAATATATAAAGATTGATGTGTGTAAAAATTAATTTAATATTTGATATTAAATTAATTAATTTTTATTTAAAAATTAATTTATGAAATTAATTTTATAAAATTAAAATTTTCAGTTTTAAAATCAAAATGGATTTTAAAAAATCAAGTTTTGATTTTGTGATAAAATTGGAAAATTGGAAAAATAATACACAAATATGAAAACAAGTTTTTCCATCATCCATCTTCTTCATGCTCACACATTTTCCATTTCCTCTTCTTCATTAACTCCAAGCGTGAGCTGCAACTCATGCAACTCTCTTCCTTGTACGATCATCTGCAATATATTGAAGAGATTGGAGTGAATTTGAGGCACGTAATCAATAGAGAATTTTAGAGAAAAATCGTGCTGAAGAAAGTGTTCTTCAACAAGATTGCTGCTGTGAGCAATTCTCCATAATCCCTTGATTCAAACTTGTTTTGAGTCCCACAACTTGATAACGGGCAGAAATGTACGTTATTACAGCGCAAAGTTATAAAACAATGAAGGATTGCGATGGTAAAAATATATAAAATTGCGTCCAAAAGCATTAAGTTTATAACATTGTGATCGCATGCATCCATCGCATTAAAAACAACTAACTTATGTATTTTGTGTAGAAAATGCGTGGGTGCAAGGTGCAATTGCAATCCAAAGAAATTAACGCTCAAGCACATCAAGAGATTGCGACCGCAAGGCTATGCGATCATATGCGTTCGCGAAAATCTGCTCTAGAGGGTGGCCGCATCGAGCCGGCTTATCAAGGTGAAAGCTTAATAAATCACGGTGGGACAGAAAACTGATGACGGTCGATTCCGAATTAAATTGACAAGTCGTTAACGACACACTGTAGCAAGTACACTCAAATTTTCGGTGACAATTATTCGGCGCATCAGACAGAGAATTAATGACATCCCATAAGTGCAATCATTTGAGAGAAAAAAGCTCTTCACCCTGAAGCTCTATAAATTCCAAAGGCCGCCTTTGTTGAAGAGTTCAGTTTGCTCAGTTCTGGGGAGTTTAATTTTTCATTCCAGTTGAGCCATATAGAAGATAGTTAGCCTTTGTTCTTCATTTCTTTATACTTAGAAGGCGGAAGCGAGAGAAGGGAAAAGACGCCGGAAGATCGTCCTAGTCAACTCGAGAGAGTGCCAGAGAGCGTGGAAAGCAGAGAGAGGGCCAACTCTTGCGAGAGCAAGAATTTATTTTGAGCAGAGTAGAGAAGAACTGTGTAAAAGCCTTGGGACGCAAGAAATTGCTACCAAGCTCTTCATCTTTATTTCACATTGTCATTCTGTATTTTGATTTCATATATAGAATGAAACTTGCATTTCTACATCTGTTCACTCTCTTTACAATACGCATGAGTAACTAAACTTTCAAATGAGATGAGAAGTACTTAGCTAACATGACCTAGGATCTTCATTGCATGCGATCATCTTGTCTTATGTTGCGTCCATCACCCCTTTAGAGCTACTCGAGAGAGAGTCTAAAGAAAAAATCTAAGACTTGAGAGAGCTAGGTTAGAATCTAGACTTGAGAAAGCAAGATTAGATCTGCATAAGCAAGAGATAGAGACTTAGAGATAAGTTCTGTTTGCCAACATGCATCGCATGCACCCTAGAGATAGGTTATGATAGTATGCGGCCGCCTTGTATATGTGTGTGTCATTCGTCATTGCATAGACAAGAATAAAGGCATAAATGTAGGTTCTATAGACATCATCGAATATATCGCATGCATTCTAAAACTAGAAGCCATAGCATTTGCATTGAGAGATGACTTGCTGTTGTATGTATGTAGCATGATTGCATAACATGAACGCAATCTTAGGAAGTATTAGCTAAATCCCTTCTCAACCCGTTCCCCCGCGTACACATCGCATCTTTCGTATTATTAACTCTTTTCTCAACTCCACCGCATAACCTTTATACTTTAAACAACATATCAACCAACACATGGATTTATTTATAACCGCAAGGTAATCGAAAATTACTATCGCATACTGTTTCCTTAGTCCCTGTGTTCGACCCTGAGCTTACTAGGCAACTCAGTAGGATTTATACTTGGATCTTCCTGAGAAAACTTGCATGCACAACGTATATTCCACCATCGTATTCTACACCATTATTTCATCGTTTAACAGCACATATCACAACTCAATCTAGAGCACCAACAAAATAGTGGGGAATCAAAATTAATGAATTAGAGTGCTTAAATGATCCTTGTTGCTTCCGTTGTTGCTGATACATTCCTACAGTACAATTGCATCGAGTTTTTCTTCTTCTCCACTTGACGCCCTGTTGAAAAAGTATGTAGTTCAAAATGACACACTACTGAATTATCAGGTGTCATCCATCAGAAACTTAGAGTTTCAGGTAGGTCAGATTGCTAATGAATTGAAAAATCGCCCGCAAGGAACTCTACCAAGCAATAAGGAATCTCTTAGACAACACAACAATGGCAAGGAGCAGTGCAAGCAGTGACATAGCAAAGTAGTAGATTTCTGGCAAAGGCTAAGAGAAAAGAACTAAGAGAAGACAACCATCCTGACCCAATGATGACTACACCTGAATAACCATCTGAGAGTACCAATGCATCTGAGGCAACTGGAGTAGAAAGAGCACCTAGCTCTACGATCCATTCTCCAACGAGCAGCTCCAATGCAGGGGGAATATCTAATGCGTGTCCAATTGCATTCTTCCCTCGATGCTTACAGAAAAATAATGTTGAAAAACAATTCAAGTGTTTCCTTAATGGTTTTAAGTAACTACATATTAACATCCCACTGGTGGAGGCGTTGGAATAGATGCCTAATTATGTTAAGTTTTTGAAAGATATTTTTTTCGAAGAAATGGAAGATCAATGAAGCTGAGATTGTGGCGCTAACAAAAGTGTGCAGTGCGTTATTCAAAAGAAACATTTCTAAGAAGCAAAGTGATCTTGGTAGCTTTACAATCCCATGCTCAATTGGAAGGATAGGTGTGGGCCATATGTTATGCGATTTAGATGCAAGTATCGATTTGATGCCCCTATCAATTTTTAAAAAGCTAGGAATCGGTGAAGCCAATCCAACCATGGTAATGCTTCAGCTTGCTGACAGATCCATTACTTATTCTGAAGGAAAAATTGATTTATCTTCCCAGCAAACTTCACAATCCTGGATTATGAAGCAAACAAGAACATCCCAAGCATCCTTGGGATCCATTTTTGTCCACTTGAAAAGTTTTGATCTATGTACACAAGGGAAACTCATTATGCAAGTGGATGATCAAGAGGTCAAGTTCAATGTATTCAATGCATTGAAGTTCCCAAACGGGTTGGAAACATGCCAGTCAATCGATGCTGTTGAATTATCTGAAGAGGAAATCCAGGAAATGCAGGACATGGAATTCGAGGTCCATGCGTTGAGTGATGGTGCAAAGAAGTTCGTACCGTTCTATATGGACGAGTGACAATCAAAGCTAATGCCTCATTCTCTCGAGGATCCGCCAACGTTTGAGCTTAAACCTTTCCCTGGTCATCTAAAATATGCTTTTTTTTGAAATTAATGATACTTTACCTATTATCATTTCATCTAGACTCTCTTATACTAATGAAGAACTTTTATTGCAGGTATTGAAGAAGCATACATAAGCCATAGGCTGGATGCTTGTTGATATCCATGGAATTAGTCCATCCTACCGTATGCATAAGATAAGATTGAAGAAAGGAAAGAATGGGTTGGTTGAGCCTCAATGCAGGCTCAACCCTATCATGAAAGAAGTGGTGAAGAAAGAGATTATCAAGTGGCTCGACGTACCCCATCTCTGATAGCAGTTGTGTAAGGCTAGTGCAATGCATGCCAAACAAACTATAGTTATGAACAACAATAACGAGTTGATTCCATCCAAGACAGTTATTGGATGGTGCATTTGCATGGACCATAAGAAGCTGAATGCGATGACAAAAAAAGGCCACTTCCCATTTTCTTTCATTGATCAAATGTTGGATAGACTTGTTGGAAAAGAGTTTTATTGTTTCCTTGATGGTTATTTCGATAACAATAAAATTCTAATTGTTCCAGAAGTCCAAAACAAGACTACTTTTACTTGCCCCTTTAGAACATTTGCATTTGACACATACCCTTTGTGTTGTGCAATGCGCTGGAAACGTTCCAAAGGTGCATGATGGCTGTTTTCTCTAATTTTCTTGAATAATTTGTTGAAGTTTTTATGGATCATTTTTCTGTTTTTGGCGATTCTTACTCCACTTGACTTAACAAGTTGGAAGTTATCCTCACTCGATGCGAGGAGACCAATTTAGTGCTCAATAGGAAAAAAAAATGCCACTTCATGGTGAATTAAGAGATAGTTCTTGGTAAAAAAGATTCTAAGGCAGGCTTGGAGGTTGACAACACCAAGGTAGACGTGATTGCCAAATTACTAGCACCTACAAATGTCAAGACGTTGAGAAGCTTCTTAGGATGCGCAGGCTTCTATAGGAGATTTGTTAGAGGATTTTCCTAAATCACACAACCTCTAAGCACGTTATTGAAGCAAAATAGGTCCTATGGTTTTGACGCTAACTATCAGCTAGCCTTTGACCTTGAAGCATGCATTAACCACACCACCAGTATTGGTGGCTTCTGACTAGACATAGCCTTTCATTCTGATGTGCGACGCTAGCGATGTGGCAGTTGGTGCAATGCTAAGACAAAAAAAGGGAACTATGATTCATCCTATCTCTTATGCCCAAAACACTTTACGAGTCTCAAGAGAATTATACTACAACTGAAAAAAAAATGTTGGCAGTAGTGTTTGCAATTGAAAAATTTCGAGCTTACCTGGTTGGTTCATTTGCAACGATTTACACTAATCACTCTGCCATAAAATACTTGATGGAAAAAAAAGGATGCAAAGCCAAGATTAATTCGATGGGTGCTACTACTACATGAATTTGATTTAGAAATTAAGGACAGGTAGGGAACTAAAAATCAGGTGGCTAGTCACCTCTCCCGCCTAGAGAACAAAGATTTTCAGTTGCGTGTGATAAAAATTGAAGAGAAATTCCCTGATAAACGCTTGTTGAAAATAGAGGACCAGGAGCCTTGGTACGTAGGTATTGTCAATTACTCAATCAAAGAATTTCCTAAAGATTTCAACGCCAAACAAAGGAAAAAACTCATACATGATAGCAAGTTTTATTTATGAGATTAGCCATTTCTCTAAAAACAAGGACTCGATCTCATCACGTATCGGTGTATTCCCGAGGTAGAAGTGCAACGCATACTTTTAGAGTGCCACGATTCTCCACATGGTGGTCACTTTGGAGGTCAAAGGACTACTTCCAAAGTTCTTTAAAGCGGGTACTTTTGGCCTACCTTATTCAAAGACGTAAGAGACTATGTGTTTAAATGCGACTGGTGCCAACACATTGGTAATATCGACTGGTGCCAAAGCATTGATAATATCTCAACTAGAAATGAAATGCCTTTGAATAACATACTTGAAGTAGAACCCTTTGATGTTTGAGGCATTAACTTCATGGGACCATTTCCCCCTTCCTGCAGGCAACAGTATGTCTTAGTAGCAGTTGGTTATGTGTCCAAGTAGGTTGAAACGGTAGCCTATACCAAGAATGATGTGGCGACTGTCTCAAAATTTTTAACCAAGAATATCTTCACACGTTTTGGAAAGCCCAGGGTGTTAATCAACGATGAAGGTATGCACTTTATTAACCACATCATTTCTAAATTTCTTACTAAATACAATGTTAGGCACAAAGTAGCCACCGCCTATAAACCCCAGACAAATGACCAAGCAGAAGTCTCCAACAGGGAGATAAAGTCCATCCTAGAGAAAGTTGTCAATGCGTTAAGGAAAGACTGGACATTGAGATTAGATGAAGCATTGTGGACATATTGTATCACATATAAAATGCCTATTGGAATGTCCCCATATGCCCTCATGTTTGGTAAGGCCTGTCATCTATTGCTAGAGCTGGAACATAAAGGTTTTTGGGCAGTCAAGAAGCTCAACTTGGATTTGGACGGAGCAGGAGATGTTAGAAAACTACAATTGAACGAGTTAAATGAATGGAGACTCAATGCGTATGAGAATGCAAAGATCTATAAGGAGAAGACTATGCGTTGACATGATCAATGCATCAGTAAGAAAGTTCTATTTGTTGGACAAAAAATCTTGCTCTTTAATTCATGCGTTTGTTTCTAGAAAAGTTAAAATCTTGTTGGTCTGGGCCTTTCAGCATAAGAGAAATCTTTCCCCATGGGGTGGTTGAGCTGATTAGAGAAGATGGATCAAACCCCTTCAAAGTCAATGAGCATAGAGTAAAACTCGACTTTGAAGGAGAGGGCGAGTGAAGAAAAACTTCCATTGACCTACGTGAGCATGTTTGATGCTTGCATTGAAGCCGTCCTTGCATCAGAAATGAAGAATCACATTCCAGGGACGCTTCCTTGTCTCTACTTTATTTTTCGACTTTTTTTTATATTGCTTTCTTTGCTTCTTTAATTTGTTAAATGTTTGGTTTAGAGTATAATTTTGTGATTTTTGAGATTGAATTACTCTATTTGCTTGCAAAAGAGAATAAAAAACATGACTAACGCTTAAATGCTAAAAGCCAACACATGGCTATGCATTGGAGTAGAACTAGCCATTACATTGAGATGATACACCACTTAAATGATGTCTCATGCACGTCTCTTCAACCGTGCATTTAATGTGCTGACTTTGGAGCATGTGTGAATTACACGCGTTGTCTCTCTCTCATTCTCCTTCTCTCTCTTTACATCTGGCTATTTAAATAAGAACCATCATTTTTCTTCTTCTTTTTCTACTTCTCATCTCAAACCAGAGCCCCCCCAGCATCCCTTCCATTTGAACTTCCCCATTCTAGTGACCAACTTTAACGATCGTTCACACCTCTCGTCAAAACCATGTCGAATGTATCGAATTCCTAGAACGCGTCGATGAGCTTTGCTGGAGATAGCCCGATGAGCTCTTTCTCGTCCCCCTCTCATTCTCACTTGTCTTTTCCATCTCCCCTAACAGCCACTAAATCAACAACCTCCATCAAACCCAAGCCTAAGATCACCATGCCATCCACCGGAAAAACCCTTTCAAAACCCCAACCTCCGACATCTATCTAAATTTCTAAGAAATCGATGCCGGCCAAATCCTCTCCATCTACTCGAACCCCCTCAAAAACCAAACCCTCCATCTCTTAAAACCCTAAAAATCCCATGTCTTCAACCCTTCCAAGTCAATGCAGTAGTCTGCGTCGAAGACATCAACAACTAAACTTGCCACGAAACTAGACAAATAACTTGCTCCACTACCATTATCCCAACCATCCAACTAATCATCCCAAAGCAAGACCCAATTTCTGAGCATCTTCAGAATGTTCAATCCTCTTTCATGCGTTCAGTAGTCCCACTCTCCGTAGAACCCTTGGCCGCCATATTCCCTATAGAGGTCGAAGATCAGCCGATGCATCGCCACTTTACTCTCTGCATACCCCCCTCGAGCCTCGTCCTCTCACCCTACCGCCATTATATGACCTACCCTTCCCGTAAGATGACTCTCAACATGGCGCAGTCGAGCTGGCTATGAGGGATAAATAGGGAGTCTTTGGTGACATCCTAGCCAACCTCGAAAAGAGATAGGAACCACCAAGTGAACAGTAGCCGAAAATTGCACGAATCTCCTATAATAACCTGCTAAACCTAGAAAACTGCATACTTCGGTTATATTCATGGGTCGCTCCCAATCGACTATTGCTTCTATCTTTTGGAAGTCAACACTAACTCTGTCAGCTGAAACTATGTGCCCAAGGAATACGACTTGATTAAACCAGAAATCGCATTTACTAAATTTGGCATATAACTTCTTTTCCCTTAGAATTTGCAACACCATCCTTAGATGTTCTTTGTGTTTCTCCACACTACTAGAATATACTAGTATGTCATCTATGAATACTATCACAAACTGATCCAGATAAGAATGAAATATCCTATTCATCAAGTCCATAAATACCACAGGAGCATTTGTCAATCCAAACGGCATTACTAGGAACTCAAAATGTCCATATCTAGTTCTAAATGCAGTCTTTGGAACAACTATGCCTTTCACCTTCAACTAGTGATAGCCTGATCTCAAATCTATCTTAGAGAATACCGTGGCCCCCTTTAATTGATCGAAGAGATCATCTATACAAGGAAATGGGTATTTATTTTTAATGGTCACCTTATTCAACTGTCTATAGTCTATGCATAATCTAAGAGTACCATTTTTTTCTTAACAAACAAGACTGGCGCTCCCCAAGACGACACACTGGGTTTAATGTACCCCTTATCCACAAGTTCCTGTAACTGAACTTTTAATTCTTTCAGCTCCGTTGGTGCCATCCTATATGGTGCTTGGGATATAGGTCAGTACCAGGAATTAACTCAATAGTAAATTCCATTTTCCTATCAGGTGGTAAGCCTGGTAATTCTTCAGGGAACACATCTAAGAATTCTTGTACTACAGGTATATCCTCGGGTTTTAGTTTCTTATCCTGTGAAACTACTACATAGGCTAAATAGGCTTCACATCCTTTACTCAACAACTTCCTAGCCTTCACTGCTGATATTAAACTTCCTGGAAGTATTCTTTTACTTCCCACCAGTGTTATTTCTTTTTCACTTGGTTTCCTAAACACTATTTCTCTCTTAAAACAACCCATACTGACATAGTGTTTACTTAGAAAATCCATACCTAAGATAACATCAAACTCTAGTAATTCTAATGGAATCAAGTCAACCCAAAAACTCTGATTTCCAAGAGTTACTTCATAATTCTTATAATACTCATGTACCACTAGAGTATCTCCTACAGGCGTAGAGATAAATCCTCATTCATACGCTCAGGTACTTTATCTATATGTAATGCACACATGCTAGATATGAATAAGTGCGTAGCACCAGGATCAAATAATGCATAAGCAGATTGATTACATAAAGTTATCATACCAGTTACGACATCTGGAGCCTCTTCCGTTTCCTGGTGTGTCATAACATATACTCTACCCTGCTGCTGCTGCTATTGCTGTTGGGGTCGTCCAGCTACTCTTTTCTGCTTAGCTACACCGGATCCCTCACCTCTAGTTTCGGTTGTTCTAGGTTGGTTTACAGTCTGGGTAACTCCTCTTTGCTCATTATGTGCTCCATGACCTAACTGAGGACAATCTCTCCTAAAATGCCCAGCTTGTCCGCACTAGAAACACGCATTCCTATTACCATAACATACTTCTGTATGAGGCCTACCACAGTTTACACAAAGTGGTTTCCTCCCCTACTGACTCACTAGCGCGACCTGATACCTATCTACCACTTGGTCTAGCTGCAGGTCTTGACCTCTTACGACCTTAACTTTGTTGGCTCATGCCTTCAAAGCTCCTTATACCTGACTATCCAGAGAACGGGGGTCTAAATCTCTTATTTCTCATTTCTCCAGGCATTCTAAACTGTTCTTCACCTGACTGGAGTACATCTTCCCTCGCTACACTCAGCTCTACTCAGATAGCGGTCTCAACTAATTGAGTGAAATTCACCCAATTAGATGTAGAGGTAATGGGTGTACGTATCTTTCTTCTTAGGCCATTCTCAAATCTCCTACACCTCTCCTTCTCTTCCGCGATAATCGGAAGGGTATACTGAGATAACTCAGTAAATCTTTACTCATACTCGGCAACCGTCACCACTCCCTGAGTTAGCCTAAGGAATTTCTCCCTCTTTGCTTCCTTAAAAGCACTAGGGTAGTATTTATCCTCAAATACCTCAGACAAGTCATAGTTTATGAACTACCCCTTCTAGCCTCTATCACTTTCCACCATTTCTCAGCCCCTTTCTGCAGCAAGAAAGTCGCTAACTTGACCTTACAGTCCTCAGGGTACCTCATAACCTTAAAACACTTCTCAATAAAATCCAACTAGATCTCAGCATCTACTGGATCTGTGGCTCTATCGAACATCGTGGCTCTTAAAGCTTTTAGCCTCTCGATGTCGAATTTCTTTTCTGGATCGTTTTGAATTGATCCTACACTTGCCGCCAATCTTTAAGTGATTCTATCGAATACTCAATCCTCCATCTGGGGTTCTACACCTACCCTTGGTGTATTCAAATCGTTTGAAGAAGTTACTTCCGGCTCTACTGAGTCTCTAACTCTTTTTCCCTTCGGATCTGGGTCCCGTCTAACTTCAGGACCTCTGCTGGTAGGGTCAACATTCCTCTCCTCAGTCTGCTTACTCTGCTTGCCACTTCTCCTCAGCATCTTTGCCTAATTATTAGGTACACATGTTAGAGACTTATCTATGGGACTTAATCTAATGCATGAACTCTCTCTTTCACCCAAAACCTTATGCTTTAATACTAAGCTAGTTCAAACCTTTCCCAAGTTTACGTATACCTTTGCTCTGATACCAAGCTGGTATCAGCTAACTCTTTAACCTTCCCAGAAACTTATACTGGATACCAAGCTAGTATAAACTAATTCTTCAATTGTCCCAAAAACTTATGCTCTAATACCAAACTGTCACACCCCGCCCCAGACCACCTTCTTAGCCTAGAGAAAGGCGTGACTGCAGCAGTTACCAACCCTTGGGCTGACACTTACTGCCTCATAACTCTTGCGGAATAACTCTTATACCAATTATAATTCATATGCAAAGGGATGTCTTTAGGCCCATAATTTATTAACTTAGAAACATAATATGTTTAGAGTCATAATAACACTAGATTTATAAGTCCCAAAACCCACAAACCCTAGTCTCTATATGAACAATAGTAACATGTGTACAATATTAACAGTAACCACCTAGCAAACATTTACAAGTCTTTTGGTCCTTTAGTGGCAGAGCAGACATAAAGCTATCTTCAGAGGATTTGACCGCTACCTATGGGGGGGAAAAAACATTTGAAAATGGGGTGAGCTTACGCCTAGTGAGTGACCGAGAAAACATAGTAAATTCTCATGCATGATTTCAGTAATGAGTTTTTAACTGAAACATAAACTTTTACAGTACTTGTACTACAGCATAAACATTTTCCAAGGTAAAACATATAAAGTTGTTTTAATCATAAAACAGTAAAATCATTTCTCAATCCAACGTACCCTATTGTGGGTAAAACAATCTCAACACTAACTACTAGTCCAGAGAGAACCCTTTTGCTCAATCTCTGACTCTATTCACCTGCGGCCACACTAAGTACCCTAACACATTAGGTACTTCTGCTCAGATACCTTTTTAATGTCCTACAGTACCAAGCTACTAGGATACCTTCTCAAACGTCCTTCAGTATTCCGTTGGCTTGGTACCTTCTCAAACGTCCTTCAGTACCAATAGATACCTTCTTAAATGTCCTTCAGTATCTAGTTGGGTGGATACCTTCTCAAATGTCCTTCGGTATCGCATTTTAGTAAAACTAGTCATAGACGACGTTTCTCTTTAAAGCATGTAAAGTATAACACATATAAAACATAGCTTTAAAGATGCTAACGCATGCTGAATCAAATCAACACATATAAATAATTTTTCAACAATTTCTCACACATGCATGCATTCAAAACATAATTCATAACTTGCTTGGAAATCACTTCATAAACTAATAGGCATGAGAATATTCTTGAAAACATGCTTTCTATAACATGTTGTAATCAAACAGTTTAAGCAAAACGTTTTAGTGAAAACATTTTAGCCACTCACCTTGATTTCTTAGGAGCTTTTCACTCTAGTGGCTCCTCGGGCTTCTTTTCACCCCTAAAATCCAGATTCAATTTACAGCTTAGATTACTCATAGTTCTGAACCTTATTTTGAAATACTTCCTTCTACAAACATATTCTAAAATGTCTCAAAAAGCTTATCCTAAACTTTCAGGTCAGAAATCCTCGTGGTTTGGCCGGAATCACAGAATCTTTAAGACTGGCTCAGACTGATCCGACAGTCTGACCCTTTTGCCTTCTTTTCAATCTCCAGCCCAATTACTTTGAGCTTTTTCCTTTGGCAGCCCCACTCTGAAAACTACTTGTAGAGCTTTCCGATGGAATTGAAATCACTCCAAACACACAGGTAAATTGGGAGATCTCCTCGTCTCAAGTTGATGTGTTCTCCTCAACCCTCACTGTCCAATGCGCTCTACTCTCCCTCTCTTTTTACGTAATTTCTGATTTTGTAATTTGAGAATGAAGTCCCAAAGTCTCTATTTATAGGCGTCCAAATTTCCCCTGGTGTTGACACCACCTTCTTGGCTGCATGGCCAAGTGTTTACCTCTCCCCTTATCAACGCAAGCTTGCATCATCTTGGCCCAAAGTGTCTTCTTCATATGCGTCCACCACAATTCCTTAGCCCTTAAGAATTTCTCCCAAGAAGACACATGGTTTGGCTGACGTTACCCTTGTGATCTCACCCTTATGCATCCAACTTAGGGATTTCAACGCATAATCCACAACAATGCAGCTAAATTCAACGCATAGTGCTTGCTCGGCCGTTCGATGTATAGGCGAGGCCCTTCGACCGCGTGGACGAGGCGTTCGAATGCAGCACCGGACGAGGCGTTGCTGCACGCGCAGGCTGCTCTCGCTCTCTCCACTCTCGCTCTCTCCACTCTCACTCTCTCCAACTTTCTCGCTCAAAATCTCGCTCTCTCTACTCTTGCTCTCTCCCACTTTCTCGCTGGCCTTCGCTCTCTCCCATTTTCTCTCCAATCTCATTAATCTTGTTGTTAGCTATTGTGAACATTGTTTGTCTCCGTCCAACTTCTACACGTTTTTTCTAGATTTTCCCCAAAATAATTTTCCATATTTTTCTCAATTCTTCAATCCTTTCTTCAGCCATAACGCATTTCACATAACTTCTCTATACTTGGCCGATTTTTTCTGAAATTTCCCAAACTCAATTTCTATATTTTCTCTTTTCAAATCCTCATTCCTTCTTCACCATTCCACACTAACTTCTTCGTCAACATATTTATTATACAAATTTCATTACAATTTTATCAATTAAAGCTCAACTTAAATTATTCAAGGAAAATCTACTTAACACTTAGAAATTTCCTTCCCTTTAACATATGATTTAACTTTCACTTAGTTAATTCTTTTTATCACTTGCTTAAGTAAGGAAAATAGAAATTCGGGTTTCACACAACGCATGAGGAGAGCTCGACTAAATTGAACGAGTTGGAATGTATGCTCGAGAAATATGAGCCATCCAAAAATAGGTGAAGGAAATGAGCTCTCCAAAAAAAGGTTGGAGATAGAATTGAAGAGATTGGCCCAAGAAGCTGTCACCTACGAGACGAGAAGGAAAAAGTAAGAAAAAAATAGGCAATTTTCAGATATCTTAGTGGAGAAAGTTTTCTTCCCTGAACGTCATCCACTGCGAGAGTTTATATCAGAAATAGTCGACGCAATGGGCTAGCGTCAACTCTGTGTCAGCCCCCACAAGAATCTGGCTAAATCTTCTTCGAGCCTTCTACAGCAGTGGGTTCAACAAGCAAAAGAATGCGGCGTTAGTGGAAGACACAATAGTTCATTTCTCTCCAAAAGTTATTAAGGAAGTTTTCAATGCGTTAAACAATTCTGATGCAAAAGAAAATCACATCATTGAACAATGAACTCCAAACACTTAGAGGATGCGATCCAAGTCGTAACGAAGCCTAAAAGCAATTGGCAAATCTCAGGAACAGGCATTATGACTTTGGCCCACAGAGATGTTCTCCCCGAAGCACACTTATGGTTATATGTTTTCAAGAACAGAATCATGCCTACCTTGTGTTATAAAATAGTGTTGAGGGAGAAGGTGCTAGCCATACGACCAGATTGTAGTGGAGTAGGTTAAAAGCATCAAGGGAAAACCGCACGACTAACTATATTTTCTATGGTTGATCTGCGCATTGTGTGAACGGGCTGACATCCCTATGGAGGATGACTTCGAAGAAGTGGAAGGCCTAATGGACTTAGTTCTAATTCAGCGTTTGATGAAAGGATCGCTGCGTCAGGTAGACCTTCCATCAAATCCAAAACTTCCAAGTCTCAGCCTTCAAAATGCTAAAGGAAAAGAAGACACATTGAGACATTTGAAGAAGAGCAAAGCAATGAAGCCTCCCTTAATGAAGAATTCGAGACTAAGCTTCCATTGGAGAACGAAGAGTCTGAGTTTATGGACTTAAACCTTTCTTCATTCCCTGAAGAAGTTGAACACAGGGAAGAAGACCTTACCTTGTTGCTGCCTCCTCAAGACCTTCAAACTCAAACCCAACTCTTATCTCCTGTCGATGAGCAAACATATCCAAAAACCCATGATGAAAACACAAAGGGGCCTAGTTGATGAGACAGTAAGCCCACCACATTCACTCAACAACTCTCTGCGAACTCAATTTAACCCCCCTACAACCATCTATGAAGAACCAGCAATGCCCAAAATTTACAAAGTCCAGTTGGTGAGATGCGGGAACAATTGCAGCAGATGCCTGAGCCTCGCGGCAATCTTCCAATACCATTTGCTGTCTGCTCGAACTTGAATGACCTCAAAGATTTCATCCACTCCCAACTTAGACCCGCCGCTGCATCGCTCGAATCGTTTCATCTACAACAAGCTACACTTTAGCGTCAAAACGTTGCTTTGAGGGAATACCTGTGCCAATAGATGCAAAAAAGTCAGGACCAATTTGAATTCACCATGCAATACATCAATCAAGTCCTGATGGGCTTGTTTGCTCCTCCTCCACTGCCGAAGCATCTGCATGATCCCCTTCGATTTATGGATGAAGATCTTGCTTTGAATGTAGGGACGATGCGACACATTGTGATTAAATTTGGGGGTGTTGGGTTTACTTCTTTCTTTTGAAATTTCAATTCTAGCTTTTGAATGGTTTGATCATATTATGGATTTCATGTAATTTTCTCTCTTACGAATACAATCTCAATATTTTGTCTCCTTGCATTTGCACTAAGAATTCCCTTATGCTACTTTAGTTGCTCTTTTGCCTTGCATCTTGCTATGATACTTTGATGACTTTACCAATGTTCAATGACTAAGGAATCTTTTGATAAGCGTTAGAATTAAGTTTATAAACTTCTCCAAGTGAAACATATCTTTTATTTTGCATTCGTGCATGCCTCACCTCAAACCTCTTTTTAAAATTTTTCTAAGACATTCTTATAGTTCTCTTTCAATAATGAAGATCTTGCTGACCTTCAAAATTTGAAGGGGATGGAGAGGAAAGATTCGAGTTGATGCGTTCACTTTCATAAAAGATCATTTTCTCATTAACCTCTTTATAATTTCATTAAAAAAAAGTTCACTTAAATTAACAAACTTCACTATCAACACAAGGAAAAACCAACCTGATATGAGTTTAATTGAGAATGATACTTACTCGTAGTTGAACGTCCACATGAAACTCGTGGGGGAAAATCAAAACGAAAGTAAGTAACCAAGACCAATGCAAGGCATGCTATAATAAAACATCTCAAACTCCAATGTCTAAGCCTAAGGCAAAAGAATATATATAGCTTAGACAAGAGTTTAGTCGTGAAAGGTGCTTGCTCGTAGTTGGATGTACGCATGACACCCGTAGGGATAATCCAAAACGAAGGTGAGTTTCCTGAATTGACGTATGAAAGAACATTAAACAATAACTGAAAAAAGAGTCTCTTAGAAAAAGTGAACCTCTAACACATTTCTGAACTTGAAAGATGATTATGTTTATGAAAAGCAAAAGGATTTTTTAGGAATATGCTTGCCGCATAAAGAATCAAGGATATATTTCTTTGGGAAGGGAGCAAACTTACATTACTATATGCTAATCTCAGACTCTTAAGTTGGAAGACATGATGAGAGGTTGAGCTGGTGCGTTGAGACTAAGTGAGTTGTTAAGGAGTTGTTTTGGGAATTCTTGAGGGACAAGCGTTGTTCAAAATTTGGGGGTGTGATAAATTGTAGAAATACGAGTTATTATTCTCTTAAAGTTTGAATAATTAGGTTCAAATAATGAGAAACACATTCATTTCAATGGAAAAAACACATAAAATTACTTATATGCATTCAATACATATAAAAGCATCATTTTAAGAGAAAATTGCACTGCTAATGCTTGATAACGCAGGAATCGCAAATTTTTCAGTAAGTCTTGCAGAGAAGCATGCATTGGAACCAAAAGAACGCAAGAGGATACATTTCACTCGTGCACTTAATGTTAAATCTCAACTTGTAGTATGGGTAACCTGACAAGCAACATCGGAGCTGATCAGAATGGCAGACGGCTATAATAGAGCATGAAATTTAGTGTCATCCCATCACAAGTTGCTGAAACCCAATGCCTATAAAGGGAGATGTTGCCCACCTAAAAAAGAGTGAGTTAGTTAGAAAGTCATAAAATTAGACATTCAGGAGTAGGCAGTGGCTCTCTGTACAAAGTAGTCCTCAGTCACCTGCAAGAAGAAAATGAGTCCGACTACCATTTCCACCGGAGGTTCTATCAGAGTTAGAGCTCGAGAGAGACGACCTTCAACACATTCTCATCCTTTGAAAGATTTTCCTTAAAATCTTCCTCAAGCAGCTCTTGGTCCGATTCCCTGGAATTCTACTTCTTTTCAAAGAAATCCAAAATTAACTTAGAAATTTCTCCAATAATTCAATTTTGATCTTCAAAATGACCTCAAATTAAAATAACCAGCGTACCCACTTCAAAATACTCAAAAATAGGTTTAATGTCCAAAAATACAACTTTGGAGGTTATTTGGGCAGTCTGGTGGGTGTGGACAGTTGTCCATGCGATGGGCTGGTTGTGGCGGGGCGGCAGATCACGCACAGGCGTGTGTGTGCGCAAGTGTTGGGCAGTGTGTGCAATGCAGGCATGCACTGGGACGCTGGGCCGTGTGCACTGACAGGCGTATGTCTCATCCAGGGGCGTGCGCTGGGTTGTGCGTTCGTGCTGCCGAGGACGCGCGATCAGTGCTAGGCGCGCGCATATGCACTGGGCGATAGGCGATGGTGCTGGCGCCTGTCCTATGTGTTTAGCTAGGCTTTTCGCTTTCCAATGCAAATTCCTCCCTTCTCACAACTCCAAATTCAATGGCAGCCTAAGGTCACCTTCTACACTCAAATCTTAACACTCCCACACTAATTTCTCATGATTTGCACGAGTGATTTGTGAGAATTAATGTCCCTAAGTTGTCCTATTTATAGACGTCCAAAAGCCACCAAATTTTGACACATCGCCTCTTTTGCATGTCCAGATGCCCCCAGCCCGCATATGCCTCCTTCTTGACACCACCTCCTTGCATGCATTTAAAGTGTCCTCCTCTCCTTAAACCAATGCACAGGCACCCTTTACATGCTCTATGGTGCGCTTACCTTATCCTTGCTTCAACTTAGACTTCACCAAATTCAGCCACTTGTCCCGACTTGTTGTCATCTTAAACTTGATCCCCGAGCTTATTCAAACCAACACATAACCCTTCTTGGATACATAGCCCCTTGTCAATGCATAGCCTCATATGATCGCCTAACACCCCACTTGGTCGCATAATTCTCCCAACATTCAACCTCCCTTAGTCTCACTTGATTGCATAGCCTTGTCTTGGCCGCTTGGCCCTACTTGAACGCATCCTTCCTTTGGCCATCGCATACCTCTAAGCCAACACATAGCCACACAATTCTCCTAATGCCTAGTCTCTTGGTTGGCACATGGCCTTCCTCTACGCACACCACGACTAACCAATGCATAAGTCTCTTCACCTAAGGCCTATTCTTGTCACGCATCAACCCTCCTAACCTCAATTTACCTGATCAACACATGAACTTAGTGCAAGGCCCTCGGCCATCACATGTCACCCTTGGCTACATACCCCTCTCAACCAATGCATGTTTTGGCCCATTGCCTTGTCCAAGACCAGCCCCTTGGCCTTCTTTGTCGCATGCACCCCTTGCTCAACAACTTCTCAAGGCCTTGATCAATGCATGCCTATACCAACGCATGGCAAGCATACTCGGCCAACACTAGCCTTACATAACCTCTAAATGACAAGGTCATCACCTCTCAAGCCCTCACACCAATGCCTCATGGTATCCATACATGGTTCCCCTACTTAGTCAATATTTTGCCGTTCTTAACCAAGCTTAACTACAATTTATGTTTTAGTTCTCATAAGTCTAGTCTCAACACTTGAGACATTTTCCTCCTCTTTTTTTCTTCCTCAAGCTTCCAATTTAACTTGCTTGCTTAGGTGAGATTCGAGGGTTTACACAATGAGAGGGCAAGATCCCTTTGTTTAAGACTCGAAATCAGCACTTGAAGAAACTACTCATCTACTTACTCTATATGGGAATGATTGAATTCATCTTGTGAAGTCATGTTCCTAGGTCCCTATTTAGTCAAGTCTCCAAAATGGTAGATTTATTGAGTTGGAAACTTAGGTCACTCTCACCCATGCAAATCAAAGGACTCACCTCACAGACAAGAGTTCATAAATCACTCAGAATTAAGATCAAGTCGCATATGGTCATCCTATTAAATATTAATCTCATCAATTAATTTATTTACAAAGAGAGATTAAATATTTCACGGTCCGATCTTATACAAAACCTTTTTATAGGATACTCTCACACACATATCTCCACATGAACGGTTTGGATATTTGTAACTATTACAAAGTGGGTCATATCCATAGTGTCACCAAGATAAGGTACCCAACTTTATCCTGTACTATAGACCTTTAGATTATTTCTTGAACATGATCCTCCTGTATGTCAACAACATACAAGTTCAAGATTTCATACAATAACCTTTGATTTTCTGGTTTATTAGATAATATTATGAAAAACATAAAAGAAAAAAATTATTTTATTAATTGATGAATAGTTTATTTACAAAGCTATGAGCTTTAGGGCATAAATCCCAACAAATTTAACATCCCCTTTGGTGTGGTTGAAAAATGACGCCCCATACTCATTTTTTTTTTCCAACATTGTTTCCACTAGGCGTTTTGGGGTTTCATGTGGGTTAAAAAAATTTAAAGTTTTTATCTTTTGAACGTGTGGACAACTTAGCCAAAAATAAAGGTAAGAAGGTGACTCTTTAGAAGGGGCCCATAGTATCCCTTTAAAAATAAGAAAAACAACCAATATTAACCCCTTTAAAAAATGATCAAATTTTTGCCATGATTTTTTTAAATTTATGTTGAGATAAAAGAATCAATTAACTATCATTAAAATTTTACATCCTTGAGGTAAAGTTGAAAAATAAGGCCCAAACTCGACTTTTTTCCGGAGGTGTTAGGTATTATGTCCTAAAACTCGTGGTTTGTAAACAATAAAACTTATTATGAAAATTCAATAAGTTGTTGTTGAATATATGAATTGCTTATTTCGTTTTAGAAATAAATCCAATAAATAAAAAGACCCATGACTATAACATGAGTACTTGAAATTTATGTGGAGACATAAAAGTGGATCAGGTTCGAGTAAATAGTCAAAATGATTTATCATATATGAATGAGGTTGATTTCCTTATTCTGGTAACACTATTGGATGCGGCTCAGTCTGTAGTTGTTACAAGGAGTTGTAAAGTGCTACAGACGATGTGATCCTAGTTCATACATGTTATGACATAAGGAGTGAAGGCGTCCTGTGCAATAGATTTCTACAAGATCGGACCACGAAATCAGTCACTCTTACTTTATAACGCTATTTACTGTTTAAGACTGGTTGTTTCAAAGCGATGACCTAGGTAACTTGACCTTAATTCGGAGCTAACTATGAACTCCAGTTTATTTAGGATTATCCTTAGATTTGCATAGGTGAGGGTTGGCTCAATAGCACCGACTCAATAAACTTCCATTTTAGGGGTAAGACTGGTAGATAACTAGGGACATAAGGTGCAAGATGGAATTCACTCTTGCCCGCTTTCAGGGATAGTAGAGATGTTGTTCCCTTAACTGCTGACTCCGAGTCTTGAACAAGAGACCCCACCCTCTCATTGGCCCGAGAGAGACTCGGTTTGTTGATTGGATCACAAACCAATTGTTCATTAGAGGATCGTGGGACTTAAGGAACAAGAGCTAATCTCGGGGGTAAAACAGACATTTGACCCAGCCATTATTACGAACAACATGTGAAGGGTTAACTTACTAATTATGGTTATATCGAATGGACATAATATATCTATAGTGGGGGGAGTGCAACTATGGGCTTTAGTGGAGTGACCCATTAGTTAACGAATGGGGGTTAATTCGGTGTAAAGAGTTTAGTCAATTAATCTCGAATCGTTGAGCCTATGATTTGTAGGTCCACAAGATCCCTCTACTAGCTCATAAATAGATTAGTTTTAAATTAGCATGATAAGTTAATTTGAAACGTTCAAATTAGAATTAAGGGAATTAGTAATTATATGAGATATAATTACACGGTTAATTTTAGAAATAAATGGAATTGGAGAATTAATTAATATTTAAATATGATTTAAAAATTAAATTCATAAAGGTGGAATTTGTGTAAAATTAATTAAATTATTTAATTAATTATTTATTATTAATTAAAAAATTAATTTTGTATTAATAATATTTTCAATTTTTTAAATCAAATTGATTTTAGAAATCAATTTGAAATTAACAAAATTGGATAAAACACAAAAAGATGGAAAATCAAAAGTTGGAAAATTCCACTCACCTTCATGAAATAGCTCACTCAAAACCTACTTAAATTTTGCTTCAATTATCTTAGCATGAGCTGCATCTCATGCAGGCTTCTCCTTTGCATGATAATCCTGCAATATATAGAGAAGATTGAAGTGGAATTCAAGCATGCAACTGTTGAATTTTTACAGAAAAATTGAGTTGAAGAAGGTGTTCTTCAAGTGGTGCAGCAATGAGTTCTTCAAATTTCCTTCATTCAAGTTTATTTTGAGTCCCACATCTCAATCTAAAGCTCCAAGAGAATATTAGAGAAGATCTTGAGGTGGTTCACAACGAGATTTGGATAAGATTTGCAGCTAAATTTGAGATTTTAAAGGTTCTACAAAGGTACGACTTGAAACCCTCTTATCATTGTATGAGCATGCTTCATTTATAGCCAAAATTGATGAATTAGAATGCTTATTAATCCTTGTTGCTTCCGTTGCATGCTGATATACTCCTACAAAATGTTGTTTTCACTAACCGTTTTTGGGTTTCATGTTTATTTTTGGGTTCAAGAACTTTTTTACCTAAGGAACGTGGATTAAAAAATTTAATGTTTTTATCTCTCAAACAAATGTTTGGCGAGCTTACCCAAAAATAAAGGCTAGAATGTGGACCTTAAGAAGGGGCCAGTAGTACGAGTACCCCTTTGATACAAACGAAAGGGCCCCCTTTAAAAATTGACCAATTTTTTGCCATGGAGAATTTTTTTAAAATTGATTTTGAGACAAAAGAATGGGTTAACATCAAAATCTAACCCCTAAGGTAAAGTTGAAAAATGAGGCCCCATACTCATTTTCCCCCCCAACGTGGTTTCCATTGGTCATTTTGTGGTTTCATATTTAATTTTGATAGCAAGAGCTTTTTTTTACTTAGAGAATGTGGATTAAAACATTTAAAGTTTTATCTTTCAAACCATGTGGCCAACTTACCCAAAAAAATAAAGGCAATAAGGTGACCCTTTAGAAGGCCCCAAGGTATCCCCTTAAAACGGAAGGAAGACAGCCTATACTAACCCTTTTTAAAAAAATGACCAATTTTTTGTCCTGGAAATTTTTTTTTATGTATACCAAATGAGAGAATTTTATTATTGATCAAAAGTTATCAAAACAAGAATACTCTATTTACAGAGAATTGAAAAGTAAACTAATCGAAATCCTAACTAATAAAAGAAACTAATCTTATCCTTAATTAACCAACGAAATTAATCCCAATTCTAATCAATCAAAGATTTGACCATAATACCCTAATCCTACTACATCAATTTTGCCATGAAATTTTTTGTTTAAAATTTATTTTGAGATGATTAACTATCATCAAAATTTAACAATCTCCTAAGGTAAAGTTAAAAAATGGGGTCTCAAACTTTTAGCATTTTTCCCAACGTGGTTTCCTCGACCCTCTTGGAATTTTTGTTTCTGTGTGCAAACACTTTCTTAAATAGGGAACGTGGGTTAAAAAAATTTAAAATTTCATCTATCAAACAATGTCCGACCAAGTTACCCAAAAATATAAGCAAGAAAGTGACTCTTTAAAAGAGGCCAATGACACCCTTTAAAACGGATGAAAAATGGCCTATACCAACCCTCTTTAAGAAAAAGTACCAAATTTTTGCCTTCGAGAAAAATTTTCAATTTCTTTCCAGATGAAGGAATGAGTTAACTATCATCAAAATTTAACATCTTCAGAAGTAAAGTTAAAAAATGAATCCTCAGAATTTTTTTTTTTCCCAACCTTCTTTCCACTAGCCGTTTTGGGGTTCCATATTTATTTTTAGATGCAAGAACTTTTGTCTAAGAACCAAATGGAAACTAGACTCAAAATCTTGGTATCATAAACATATCTTTCCTTAAAATCTATAACTCAATTTGGAAGTAAAAACATCTTAACTACTAATTTCTAATAAATTTCTTTATTTACAAAAATTTCTGTTGATATTGATATTTTATCGCTATATTCATATAATTGAAATCTCGTTCTCAATATGCCATAGCTTGGTAAAGCATAGAGTTGGGACAAATTTCCTGAAAGAACAACAGTTGTGTATTCACAAATTAGAACCTAGCTTGGCAAGATAGATATGACAAATTTTCTTAAAGGAAGTAGAAACTGTTTCACGTTCACGACTTCATTGGTAGCTTGCCAAGAGCTGAAATAATTCTATCCTCAGTTATCATCCTGTGGTTTTCATAGAAGTCCAATATCTCAATTGAGATATTCTTGACCTGCAAAAAAAAAAAAATATATATATATATATATATATATATATATATATATATATATAGACTATAATGTTTCTATGCAGGAACATTTATCAAATTAATTCTAATTTTTGAACAAGATAACGAAACTTTTCATTACAAAAAAGAAAGCAAATAAAAAGCCTCAATTACAAGAGAGTAACAAAAGGATCCAAACTAAGACATATAATAGTGAATGGAATAAAGTATTCTGATTCTCTCAAACCTAAGAGTTTTACATAAATTTTCCAAATAGAAAATCTTGATGATAATTTTGGGGATAATCTCGTTGACACCCATGTAGTTGATGAAATTGAAGAAAATGGAAACAATTTAGATAGATAAAACAGGATTGAAGAACTATGTGACCATGGGAAAACGGATTCAAAACACATTAAAGCCCTAATTTCAATCGATTGCGTGGAAGCGTAAAGGAAGAAAATTTTAGCACTTCCGACCTGGAGATTGTGCAACCCAATCTGAAGGAAGATGAAGAAGAAAGTGATTTCTAAGGTTTGAGCCTTTTGGTATGAGCCTTCCAAGCCCTTGGATCAGGATTTCTAAGGTTTGGTGTAAGTTGAGTCTTCTGCTTTGTTCCAACTTGGCAATGGCAGCAGAATCTCTTTGGCAAGAAGCATGGAATAATGGTTCTCTATATTTCAGTTTTTCTCACCTCTTCAAAATGCCCAATGAGTCCGTTTTAGATCATTGGGTTAAAAACCTATACTTTCACAAAATATCCCTTTTCTTTGTTGATTGCTGAAGGATGATGAAACTTTAGATCTCAGAGTTTTTAGATGGTAAGTATAAAGCTAATCTCCCTGATTCTAGAAGTTGGAGTTGGATTCTATTGGTAGACTTTCTGATTCACTTGCTAAACATTAGGTTGCTTCCAATTCTAGTGAAAAGTTTGTTTATAAAGCCTTGTGAAAATTTAATTGCCTAATCGAGTAAATGTTCTCCTTTGGGTATATTATGGTTCGATAAATTGTTCAACCACTTCAAGGAAGTTTCCTTCCCATTGCTTGTGTTTTTCAATTTTCCCTTCATGTTTAGCTGATGGTGAAGATTTTCCGCATATCTTCTGAGTGAAATTCTTCTAAGCCATGTTGATGGAAATTATTTTCACTCTTCAATATTTTGTGGGTGGTGCTTTGTAATCTGCTCAAGGAAATTTTTCTTTTTCAGCTTTTGGTTACCCCCCCTTTGTTATCTAAGTTTTAGTTATTATGTCCATTGTGGTTAAAACTATTCTTTCATAAATTTGGTTTGAAGGACCACAGAGGATTTTTAGGATAAATCTCTTCCATTAAGAGATTGTTTTGATTCTGCTCAAGTCACAGCTTCTTCATAGTGCTCTCTTTCCACGCATATTTTTCTATTCAAGATTTATGTTTAAATTGAAATGCTTTTATTGTTGTTTTTGTTTATTTTTATTTTGATTTCATTGTACTATATTATTCTCTTTTCATTTGTTCAATAAAAAGTTTCATTTCCTTAAAAAAAAAAGAAAAAAGACAAAAAAATCAGTTTGAATCAATTAGCCTCAAAGCTTCTTTGTGGTATTCTCTTACTAATCACTTTTTTGAACAATTATCCCTAGGTTGTTCTCAATCAAAGTATAATCCTCGATTATCCAACAAACTCAATGCACGAGTCCCTTCAGGTACATTCGATAAAATTGCAACGATACAGAGAAGATTAGCATGGCCCTTGCAAGGATGACACACAAACAAACCCAATGCACGATTCTAATAACAGAGACTGAATTGACTCACCACATTCACATATAAAACTTAGGAAGAAATTTAGCTTTCAATAGACTCACCACGTTCATATCAACATGAAGTTCTTCAAACCATGCGGTTGTGTCTTTCTCTCTTAGTACACTAGCAATATATATGCAAGCCAAAGCTATCAAATAGGGTGGATGTACAAGAATTAGATCCATCTTGTAGGTGTCGTTCACAAGTCCCCTGTACAAATCGAGTGTTAAAGATCCTCGGTTACCGATTGAGTGTTAAAAATTTGAAAAAAAATATGTGTACAATTGAATGGTTACACAGAAGGTTAAGCAAACAAAAATAACCATGATAAAATCAACACTTGTTTAGATTACAAAAATACTGCATCAGATATCATTAACTTAATAAATCAACTCTCCAATCCTTCCTAATTTCAGCTAAACAACTCTACACCCCAAACATTGACTTCCTATTTACATAGACATATGTTAGGAACATGATACCAATTTACTAGAACACCACCTAACAAGAATCCCACTCAAGAACACTAAAGTATGGAAATATATGAGAATATGCTAAAATATCGTAAGAAAAGTAACAAGGTAACCTCCCCTTCCTAGAGGATTAGTCTCTTCCTAATTTTCCAAAAGAAATACCACAAAATTACTTAAATTTGAGGGAATAAAATTATTTTTCTCCCACACTACATGCAATCTTATGTCTTCTTATATAGGAGAAAGACCTCTTACAATTATGAAAAATAATAAAGATAGTAAAGGAAAATATTTAACCATTAATATCTACACATAAAAATTCCAAAACTCCCCCTCAAACTGGTTTGAAGATATTTTCCATAGCCAGCTTGTCAATCAATCTGTCAAATTGTTTCTTTGGAAGGCCTTTAGTTAGTACATCAACAATTTGCTCTAACGTAAGAAGATAAGGAATACATATTATTGTTCCTGCTTCAATCCTCTCCTTAATAAAATGGTTATCAACCTCAATATGTTTTGTACTATCATGTATAACTGGATTATGAGCAATAGAGATGGTAGTTGTTCACCTCGTAATTTTGATTCTAAGAGTGCTTAAAATGATGAAGGAGAATGGTGATGAATGGTTATGATGAATGGAGATGGATGAAGAATTGCTCTATCTCTTAGTATGGAAATCAGACGTAGCATTGGTGATAGACGCATGCACACCTTGCTGATGCGTACAAGTTTTCTTAAGTTAGACCAAAGTATAAATCTAACCTAAGTTTCCTGGTAAGTCCAAGGTCGAACACAGAGACTCTAGAATGTACTAATGCAAGAATTTTTTTCGTATCTAATGCAGAGGTTTCCTAATTAACTGAGTGGTGTTGATTATTTACACTAAACTAATGGCATGCATGCAAGAAGAAATAGCAGTTCGGAGGGAGAAATAGATTTATGGATGAATGGTTTTCAGTGTAAGTGATATGTATTGACCTCCTAGCAGGAATAGCAAGCCTATATGAGCACAATGAAGATGGAATGAAGATGGTGCAGATGTTTGTTTACAATCTAAGTGCTCATGCTAAGCATTGGGAATTCTATTCTATAGTTTATGCTAAGTTCAACATCTCTCGATGCGAATTGCACGCATAATCCTATCTCTAGGGTGCATGCGTTGGTTATAAAGAACAGACAAAAGACATGAGCAATTCTATCTCTAAAATTACTTCACGCCTTGACTTAATGCTTTCAATAGTTAAATTGCTCTCGAGTGACTTAACTACTTAATTACTTTAATCAAGTGATCAAGAAGACTTAAGCAACAATCTCGATCAGTTGATTAAAGTAATTAAGTCAGAAAATTCACAAACACAAACAGATTTGAGAGTAAATAGATGGAGAAGTGATGAATGGTCAAAGATAAGATTGACTTAAAGATAAATAAGTGTTTGTACAACAATCTCGACTCGATGAAATAAGATGGTGAATGAAAATGTAAGATGAAAAGGAAGAAGTCAAGCTGCAGAGTTCAATCTCTTGTCCTCTTTGGCTTGTTTTAAATACTTGCTACAACCAATTAGGTGGAGGAGTTGAAAAAGATATCTCTCTCGAGGTTCTCTCCAGTAATACCTCTTGATCAACAGTGGAATGGTGGTTTTCCCTCCTACTTCTTGCTTGCAGACGACAGGGAGTTCTAACTACTGGTTCTTATGAAAATTCTAACTGTCTAAGCTCAAAAGTGTCTAACTATTGATTTTGCAGGTAGCTTCCCCTTTTATAGGCAATCTCTTAACAACTTGATGATTTGACTGCATTAATTTCCATACCCTAGGACAGCCACCTGCCACTTCTAGATTGCTCAGACGCTGTCAGTCAGATACCCATACCTGCAAGTGGTGATTTGACATGAAATGTACAAGCCAACTGTATCCTTCATGCGTCAAACAGTCTGGGATGCATACCCTTGCGTTAGCCTTCACTGCAACACTTAGTAAAGTTCTTATTCCTGCATTGAAATGCGTTAGTGAAGCAGCTTTTTTACTAAAAATGATAATTTTGTATGAGTTTACTACATTTATGGAATTTCATGCATTTTCCTTCATAATGAGTGTGTTTACGTCACTAAAGATTCTAATTATTCTAACTTTGAGAGAACAATAACTTGTATTTCTACAAGTTATCAATAGCTTTTATTGTCAAGTCAATCCGTATAGGCAGCATCAAAGAAGTCTTCAATTCTTCTAGTATTCTTTGATCCATGTGTCTTCACAAATTCCATGAGTTAAGGCTCTTAACTCTACTTCAACACTACTTCTGGCCACCACATTCTATATTTTACTTCTCCATGTAACCAAACTTCCTTCAATGAAGGAACAATAACCAGAGGTAGATCTACTATTTGTAGCGCTTCTTGTCCAAACTGCATCTTGGAAGTGATTATTCCTTTTGAATAAAATACCTTTTCCAGGAGACTCTTTCATATACCTCAAAATTCTATAGACAGCTTCAAAATGAGATGGTCCAAGAGCATGCATAAACTGACTAACCATGCTCACTGTATAAGCAATATCAGGACATGCATGAGACAGATAAATTAATCATCTAGCTAATCTCTAATAAATTTTTTTTGGCAGGAGATGATGTGGAATAGGTAATCTCATAGATAAAAGATCATCCTCCTCTCCTTTACAATGACTGGTGAGGGACTAAAAGGTATATCTTCAAAAAACATAACATTGGAATACTTGTTAAGAGTAAGACAATAACAACAATAACCCTTTTGAACATGCAAATAGCCTAGAAAATGTCAAAGATTTTGGATCTAATTTCATACGATGTGGACGAATATCCCGAGCAAAATAAACACAGCCAAAGATTTTAAGGGCAATAGGAAACAAAGATTTCGTAAGAAAAAGAGTACGATGAGGAATCTCTCCATTGAGGCCAGAGGAAGACATTCCATTAATCAGAAGCAAGCAGTGGACACCGCATCAGCCCAAAATTGCTTTGAAATATGCATTTGAAAGGATAAGGCGCGGGTTGTTTCAAGGAGGTGTCTATTCTTTCTTTTAGCAACTCCATTTTCAGATGGAGTGTCTGCGCAAGAGAATTGATGAATGATGCCACGATCACATAAGTAAAATCCAAGTACATGAGAGAAATAGTCACCAACATTATCAGTGAGCAAGGTTTTGATAGAGACATTAAATTGATTTCAAATTTCAGCATGAAAAGCACAAAAATGAGACAATAACTCAAAGCGATTTTTCATTAAATATAACCGAATCACACGAGAATAATCGTCAACAAAAGTAACAAAGTAACAAAAACCTGTTTGGAACACAACTGGACAAGGACCCCAAATATCATGAACTAACTCAAATGGAACATTGGCTCACTTATGGACTCTAGGACTAGAACTAAGACGATGAAATTTAGCAAATTGACACGAATCACAATTCAAAGACGACAAAGAACGAAATTCAAGATAAAGTTTCTTCAACACGGACAAAGAGGATGGCTCAAACGACAGTGAACTGCAAACAGGGATGTAACTCCAGAGCATGCTATAACTTTTGGTATCTGGTGGTCAAAAATGTAAAAGCCCCTCGACTCATGTCCTCTACCAATAATATTCTTTGTCATATGATCCTAAAATAAGCAATAACTAGGGAAAAACGAGAGACAATAATTAAGGCCACGTGTAAGCTGGTTAATAGAAATTAAATTAAAAAACAATTGAGGCAAATGTAATACAAAGGACAAAGAAAGAGATGGGGTGAGAGGAATAGTGTCGAAGCCAAGAACAAAGGAGGTGGATCCATATGCCAAAGTGACATATAGGGATGTGGCAGGGAATAAAGGTGTAGAAAATAAGTTAGAATTACTATCATATAAGCGGTGATACCTGAGTCTATGAACCACTTGGCAGATGATGTAAGAAGGCATTTCGAATTACCTGTCTCAACAATGGTGGTAATAGGATTCGATGAAGAAGATGCCTGCAAGGATTCCTGAAATACTTGAAATTTAGCAAGGTCCTCAGTAAGGATGGTAATAGACTTTTCGGCCATATCACTAGTGGAAGCTATCTGAGCATGTTGAGATCGTTGAGCCTTGTACAACAATTTTCGACAATCACGTTTCAGATGTCTTGGTTTACGACAATAGTGACAAACAATCTCCTGAGAATCTAATTTTCAATTATCATAACTAGATTTCTAAAAATTGTTGGTCATCCCTAGAGTAGCTCGAAAGTTATTATTCTTGCTTATAAGAACACTAATAGGTTGAGAAACAGACGAACCAGATTGAGAGCTCTCAATATGAAGAACATGACTAAAGACCTCCTCTAACGACGGAATTTTAAAATTAGAAAAGAATTTGTGTTTTATTCATCCCAAATTCAGATGAAAGTTCATTCAGAAATATCATAACAACCATCTTTTCTCGCTGGGCTTGTTGAACTTTGATATCTAGGCTAAAAGGTAATAAGAAGGCAAGTTCGGCAGCTGTCTACTTAAGCCTCATAAAGTAGCTTGTAACAGGTTCTACTTTCTATTCGGCTTGAAAGAATTGCATACAAACTTCAAATATTCGATGGATGTGTTCTTTTCCCAAGTACAAAAATTCTAAGAACTCTAAGAGTTCTTTAACAGAATTACAATGATCTACCAAACCAACAATCTCACTCTCAATCGAATTCTTAATCTGAAGATAAAGTCGAGTGTCACCACGAAGCCAACCCTTTTTCTTAGCATCCTGTGGTGGATTCTCAGTCACATGATCATCCATATCAATACTAAGTAAATAAAACTGAATCGTGTGAAGCCAATCACAGTAATTAGCACTATTTAACTTATGTTATGTTATCTTTGATGCTAAAGGAATTACATTGTATACAATCATATGCTTCATCTCATCCATTAAGGACTAACACACGAACCCACAAGTAGAATTAAACAAATCAAAATCAAAAGCAAGGTAAACCAAAGAGCAAAATAGCCCCAAATTAGAACAAAACAGTCACAAACCCTAGGAACAAAAGGGTATTTTCCAAACAGTCTCACACTCGAGTAGATGTTGGTAGAACCAAAGGCACAGATGGACTGGAAAAGGCAACCCGAGACGAACCCAACCAATGGAAGTGAAGAAAATGGCCTCACACGCACCCACGCGCCAGCACGTGTACCTCATGCATTGGTAGTTTCTGGCGAACGGCAAAGGCTGACTGAGGTGGATGGCGGCGACACTCCTCCTGAGGTGGGCAGTGTCGACAAACAGCCACTCGAAGTTGATGACCCAATCTCAAACCCTAACTCACAAAGTCGTCGAAGAATATTCTAAACCCTAAACAAAGAATGCTCTGATCTCATGTACTCTGTACTTTTGGAGAATGAATTTCTTATCATTTAATTAGACAAAAGATACATATATATAGGTGAATGAGAAACCCTAATATAGGATATATAAATTTACGATAAAGGACAGCTATATATATTAATTTAAATATATATTATAACAAACAAAACACATGTAGATGACAAATTGGTGGGTAGCAGTTTTAGAATTTGATGAATTTGCTCTTGCAACATGGTAAAAAAAATTGTGAAATAGTAGAAATCCACTCAAAAATTTGAAACCACTTAGAACTTGAACTTCAAGTTGAGTAAGAAAGTAAAGAATAATTCAAATCAAACCAGACCAATCTCTTAACCAAACCAAACTTGAACCTTAGACCACTCTTTAGACCAAATGAGCCTAAGATATAAAAAAACTTAACCAAATTAAAGTGACCTCCAAACCCTAGAACAAAAGTGACGATCTATCTTGACGGCGTACTCCACGACGGCACCGAGTGATAGCGTCGGTGATGACGTGTGAGGCAAACAATGCCAGCACCAACGATAAAGGCAGACGACAGTAGAAGTTGCAAAAGAAGCAGAAGCGTCAGTGAGTCTAGGAGCAGATGTCGTGCGCAAATCTGGGCAAAGGTGTAGCGGTTTGGACAGCCAAATCTGAGATGATGGGCGGATGTAAGCAGAATGTCGACGTGAACGAAGGTGAGCTAGCTCTAAACGCCTTGTCGTGTGCGGATCTTGGCAAATGTGAGCAAACGCCGATGCGCACGAAGGTGAGCTGGATCTGAACGTCGACGAGTGATATTCGAACGACTTTGAATACTGACGATGGCGCGACTTCAACTGGAAGTAGGATGCGCCGATGAGTTCGACAACTAGGGTTCCGATGGCGGAGGCAAAAGAACATGGCTCTAATACCAACTTAAATTTGAAGGAATAAAATTATTTTCTGTGAAAAATAATAAAGATAGTAAAGGAATATATTTAACCATTAATATTTAGACAAAAATTTCAACAAAATTCTTCACACCTCTAACCTTACTCTCACCTAATATTTGTAACCCAAAAGACCTAACAAACTCCATTTGTAATTAATAGAATACCCTTACAACTAATTATACTAATAGTCCTACTATTTTCCTAAATAGGAGCCAAATTTAAAACTCAACCCAATGCTCCAAACAGCCCCTCAGGGTTTCTTCACTAACTAAACTGAAAAACAATCTTCAACAAAATCAATTACCTCAAACAATTTTGTATCTTGCTTACCTTCAATTAATCTTGCAACATCCATAAAGTTTTAAAAGCCTTTGAAAATAACTCACCTTGAATTGGAGAGTCCAAAGGAGAAATATCACCAATTCTTAGATGAAGATTACCATTAGTCTAATCTTTAATTGACTAACATTTTAATCTAAATACAATTTTACCATGCACAAATCTAAGAGAGCCTAAAGGAGAAATATCACCCATTCTAAGATGAAAATTACCATTAGTTTAAACTTTAATTGACTAACATTTTAGTTAAATACAATTATACCAATGTTTTAAAATGCTCATGGTAGCCTCGGAGGCTTTTCCTCTTGAAGAGGCGAGCCCATATGAGGCGTAAGCCTCAAATAGTGAATAAAAAACATTTTAAAAATCCTAAATTGGTATAACCAAATACTGCTAAACATGATTGTCATAAAAAATGCAAAAAGAAAATTCACCCCCACAATTTTCACTTAATCAAAATTCTAAAAAGGAATCTTTATCACTACTACTACTATTATCATTAATGAGATTTATTTGTACTATAAATCTTCGCCTTCAATGTTTTGAAAAGTCACAATAGTAAAAGTAGTCCTAATTCAAATTGTCACAACTCAAACCTTAATATTTTTTAAGAAGCTAGGCAAATCACTATTATTTTTCTAATCATTAGACAAGGTGCATAGATTTTACGCCTCGATGCGATCTATCTCTCCCTCTCCCTCTCTCTCAATGGTTAACATAGAACTATCCTATTGAAATTTGTGTTCTAAAACGTAATCATAAAACAATCCTTCCAACAAAACATTAACACTAAAGAGGTTAGTGGCACTAGCCCCGTGTGCGCTCACCCGAACCCAGTGTCTTCGGCATGCTTGTCCAAGGTGTGTTTGCCTCATGTTCAAACCATTTTCAATCACCTTATATTAAAGTCTTGTAAATAGTTTAGTTTTCCTTCAAGTCAAGTGACATTTCGCCACTTTTGATATGCAAACCTGTCATGGTGGAATATGTTCAGAATGTACTATAGGAAAACCCACAAGTCAAGCCCCGACTAAGTATTTTTGTACTTTTTGCAATCAAATCTTTCTTGCAATTGTCAGCCTTCAATACTTTCTTTAATGATGTTTTCAAAACTCCTCTCTCTTATGTTTTATAAAACCATTCTCTCTCGAAATGGTGAGTGGAGGCTACATCATATAGTGACATTGTCCACGACTTCTGATTTGTACATGGTTGACCTACTCGTCGAATTAGAGCAAGTCCTGTACTTGAAAGTATGCAATTGTGATAAACACCCTTGTCCGTGCGCACACGCACCTAGCACCTATAGGCGCATATGAGCCAGCAAAAATACTCACGGACTAAACTATCAAATAGAACTACCCTAAACCAATTACGTAGTCCTAGTACATCTAAATAATGTGTACATGTTTTTATGCTCAAACTTTTATAGCAATTACGTAGTCCTTGCAAAGTGGCTTAAACTTATCCACAAGTACTACAGAAGGAAAAAGGTTCTGGTACATTGCACGCAAGAAAATCATGATCATCCACGTTTTTACGCTCAAACTTCCATAAATTTTGAAACAAAGAATGACAA
Source organism: Benincasa hispida (assembly GCF_027475165.1). Taxonomy (NCBI): domain Eukaryota; kingdom Viridiplantae; phylum Streptophyta; class Magnoliopsida; order Cucurbitales; family Cucurbitaceae; genus Benincasa; species Benincasa hispida. The sequence goes on from NC_143487.1 coordinate 45,650,398, forward strand.
GAAAAAAGATGAGCTAAATGATAAGAGAAGCATTAAATTGAAATAATGCATCGATCAGATCCTTACCAAGTCATTTGAGTCATATTTATGTCATTCAAGCCTGCATCTTGGAGCAACCTGCCAGTGGTTTTTTTTTTTTTTTTTTTGGGGGGGGTGAGGGGCGTTTAGAGTTAGGATAAACAAAACCATGATTCTAAATATATATGAAAACATAGAGGACGGGAAAGTTAACAAAACGGACAAGAAGAATTCGCGTAAACCAAAAAGATCAAAGTCCAAAGCAGGTTTTTTTAGCACATTTAATTCAGCTGGGCTACTCACAATTTGTCTTTTCTATGAGACCAATCCTTAAAATTACAAACTCCACAAAGAAGTGAGAGAGAAAAAGATTGAACATAATATGAATAATCACGACAAAGCTGAGATCTAAAAAACAACAAAAGATACAAGATAACCAAACCAAGGCAATTAATTTGAGGTGTAATATTAAACATGGAGGAGGATAAGAAGAAGATAGCTGCATGAGCTTTGAGAAGTTCCAACCGATACTAACTAAGATAATAACTGTAAAATCATCCATGATTTTATTATATTCTCATTATAATTCTTTCCTTTTATATACCGGGTCTTTCTCCTATATAAGAAGGCTAGGTATCTTACAATTGATTATAGGAATGCAAAATAATTTATTCCACTCAAATTGAAATGGTATCAGAGCATCTAATGATTTTGAAAGCCTAAAAAACCCCAGTTTTCTTAAACCCTAAAAACCCTAGCTACTGTTCCACTGTCAATTATCTCCAATCATTCGCCGCTACCAATCAATCACATATCCCCATCAGATGTTGCATTTCAGCTACCTCGTTCATTCATTTGTCACAGCGTCTTTGGATCTTGTCGAATGTTCACAAGTTATCACCACCGGTCATCCTCGTCTTCATCTTAGACCACCACCATTCACCATGGTCTACTTCCATCACCGTCTAAGGTCTTCAACCTCAGACGAGTTCACCCATCTCTATTAGTGTTTGTTGTAAGCTTGCAATTCAGTCCACTCCGATCGTCAGCTAGTAGGAGTCATCCTATCCCAATAGCGTATATTTGGAGCTCAATATGAAATCCTATTTTCTTACAAGACCCATTCGGATAAGGGAAAACTCCTACCCGGTGACTTCATCCTCTTGTTCGTGTTGGGTTTTTCGTTCGTGACAGGTTCCTTGCTCGTGTTTGTGAGTTTGGTGTTTGTTGTAGGTCTCTTCTCTAAAGCTATTCGTAAATCTATTTTCGAGGTTAATTTCACGATACTTGTCCTCCCAAATTTGGTTTAGTCCACAAAAACTTGGTTCAATTGGGTCTGCAAGAACCTGGTTTGGTCAGTCAGCATCTAGTTCGGTTCAATTCAGAGAAACTAAATTCTATTTTTGTTCCTTTATCCTGGTTGAATCTCAAAGTCTATTATTTCCTATTACTTGTCACCATGTCAAAAGAGCAAATTCATCCAACCATGACGTTGCTAACAACCAATTTATCATCTAATAATTCTTATGTTTCCTTGACGCAACCAGGAATTTATCCTCAAATCTTCTCTTCTCACAAACCTTCTTTGTGGATTATTGATTCCGGAGCTTCTAATCATATGACTAGTTTGTCCTCTCTCTTTAACTCTTACTCTCCCTCGTATTCAGTGTTTTTAAATGCCCAAGGCGCCTTAAGGTGCAATGGCCCTCTAGAGCCTAGGAGCAAGGCCCACAAAAAAGTGCAAGTTTTTTTTTGTGAAGCGCACTATATATAAAAATATTACATTAAAAAGAGAGAGTATAATTGAAGTGGAAATATGGAAAAAAGGGACCCAAAACACAAGAAATTTTGCATTTAGATTTGGTAAGGCCCACAAAAAAGTGCAAGTTTTTTTTTGTGAGGCGCACTATATATAAAAATATTACATTAAAAAGAGAGAGTATAATTGAAGTGGAAATATGGAAAAAAGGGACCCAAAACACAAGAAATTTTGCATTTAGATTTGGTAAACCTGATCCTTTTAGTTAATAAAGAAGGAAATCCTTAATTATTACTATTTTTTAAAAATAATTGAAAAACCCCAAGACGCAGGGCTTTGATCCTTGGGGCTTCACAAAAGGCGCGCGCCTAAGGCGTGCCTTATTTTGTGAGCCTCGCTTTTCCAAGGCAAGGCGCCAGACCTGCGCTTTGGGCCTAGGTGTGCCTAGGCATGCGCCCGAGATGGCTTTTTAAAGCACTGCTCATATTGCAATGAAAATGTTAGAATTTCATATGAAAATTTCCTACTAACGTGCAGGAAGAGATACTATTATACTTGTTGAAATTGTGGTTTAGCCCCTAAGGGCATTTTGGTCTTCTTATGTGGTGTCTACAGTCTAGGGTTTCTCGCTGTTTAGTTATTTATACCTATCCCTGTAGTGTATACTGAGTATCAGAAAAATTAATAAAAAACTCTTATCGTGGTTTTTTCTCCCTGATCTAGGGTTTTCCACGTAACTTTGGTGTTTTTCTCTTCTACCCTTTTATTTTCAATATGGTATCAGAGCATGGTGATGAGATCATGGCAAGGATTGAAGAAATTCAGTCATCAAACCTAGCAAGGGATGCAAATCAAGTGGAAAATTCCCAAAGTGTTGAAATTAGGGTTGTCGTCGACCAATATTTACAATCGTTACTAAGGCCATTGCAGAACCAAACTTTTGTGCAACAACAAACAACCACCACCGTCGTGCAACCCACCGGTCAGAACCAGTTGCACAGCCCATCGATCGTCGTTGGTGTCCTTCCCTCCATCGCATAGCCCTACAGCGTCTCAGCCACCTTCGAAAACACACAGCCACAGCAGCTATTACCGTCGAGCATCTCAACCACCTTCGAAAACACACAGCCACAACTGATCACCGAAAATTTCCAAGTTCGGCCATCACAACCAATCGGACAGCAGCCAAGCGCCGCCCAGTCGACTGGACAACCCTACCCAAGCACGAGAGTGACTGCTCCTTCAAACCAGGCGCTGAACCAACCGTTCCAACTGAACCAGCCGATTCAGCCAAACTTGGTCTAGCTGAACCCGGTTCAGGCAGCCCACCCGGTTCATCAGGGCCACTTCCTTGCTCAGTCAGCCGCTTCCTCCACGCCAACGGAGTCTATGTATTTGGGTTTTTATGGGCAACAACAACCCACAGTGGGTTTTGGCGGAACAATTGGTTTACAACAACAACTGGCACACTTGCTGCAATGGCAGATTTCGCACTCGGGGCAGCCATTAGATCCACCGCAATTCCTTCGGTTGACTGTCACCCAGATATGTATTCAGGCTTTCCATTATGTTCGCCATAAACGGTAACCGCTTACCCTGCTTTACCTATTACAAACATTATGTCTGGTTCTGTAGGTAATTCTACAGGAATTTCTATTGGAGAAAAACTTGACGGCCAAAACTACTTTTCTTAGTCTCAATCTGTGAAAATGGTCCTTGAGAGACGGCATAAGTTCGGATACCTAACCGGAGAGATACCAAGACCAAACCTTGGGGATCCCCAAGAACGTATTTGGAAGGGGGAGGACTCTCTCCTCCGTTCAATTTTGATAAACAATATGAAACCCCAGATCGGGAAGCCCCTACTGTATTCAGCTTCAGCTCGGGATATTTGGGAAGCTATATTCGAAAAGACAAAACGCTTCGCGTCTTTATACCTTGAGAAAACAAGTACACAAGTGCAAGCAAGGTATCCTTGACATAACATCCTATTTCAATAAATTGTCACTATTGTGGCAAGAAATGGATCTGTGTCGCGAAGTTGTTTGGAATTGCCCAGTTGACGGGGTTCAGTATTCGAAGATTGAGAAGGCTGACCGCGTATATGATTTTTTGGCAGGCTTAAACTCAAAATTTGATGGTGTCCGGAGTGAGTTTTGGGACAAAGACCAATGTCGTCCCTGATGGAAGTTTGCTCAGAAATCAGGTTAGAAGAGGAAAGAACCAACGCTATGAACAGTACCGCAAACACCACCTTAGACTCTGCTGCGTTTGGAGTCAAGTCAGTTGGACCAGTGAATGACAAACAGAATGGAAAGTCTCCACTGATTTGTGAACACTGTAAGAAACCATGGCACACAAAAGATCAATGCTAGAAATTACACGGTTGTCCACCAAATGGCAAGTGGCGACCTCCAAATGATAAGTCTTAATCCAATCGAGCCTTTGTGGGTGAAACAGTTGATGATGCCTCCCTGGTGACTAGCCATGTGGATCCAGGTACAGTTGGGACCAACAATGTTGCACAATCAGGTACTCCTCAGTCCTTTAGTTTCCTTGTTGAGGGGGATGAGTCCTGGATTCTTGACTCAGGAGCAACGGACCACCTAACTGGATCATATGATCAATTCGCCTCCTATTATCCAAGTGCTGGAAATGAGAGAATACGAAATGCAGATGGATCGTTTGCCCTCGTTGCTGGAAAAGGTCACTTATCTCCAATTCAATGACTAATTTTACAGAATATTTTACATGTGCCAAAGATATCTTATAATTTGCTATCAGTTAGTAAATTAACCAGAGATTTGAACTGCAAAGTCGTTTTCTCACCAGATAATGTTTCATTTCAAGACCTGAGCTCGGGGAAGATGATTGGCACTGCTCGGCACAATAGGGGGCTCTACTTCCCCTCCAAGGATGCTTCTTCTAGGAGTTTATCTAGCACTTGTTTACTGTCTTCTCTTACTGCTTCTGAAACTGATTTCTTATCATGTCATTTTCATCTTGGACATCCAAATTTTCATTATATGAAATATCTATTTTCCCATTTATTTCGAAATGTGAATGTGTTAATCTTTATCTCGTGATGTCTGTATTCGTGCAAAACAACCTAGGGCGTCCTTTACCTCACAACCCTACAAACCTTCCTGGCCCTTCCACCTGATACATAGTGACGTTTGGGATTCGTTGAATGCCACAACGGTGTCAGGTAAACGGTGATTTGTCACCTTCATAGATGATCACACCCGTCTTACATGGGTGTTCCTGCTTACCGACAAGTCTGAAGTGACAACGGTCTTTCAACAATTTCACACCACCGTCGAAACCCAGTTCAATACCAAAATCACCATTCTTCGAAGTGACAATGGACTTGAATTTGTTAACCAGTCCCTTCGTGAGTTTTTAAACTCTAAAGGTATCATCCACCAAAATTCCTGTGCCTATACTCCTCAGCAGAATGGAGTGGCTGAATGGAAAAATCGCCACCTCATTAAAGTAGCCCGATCCCTCATGATACCTGCATCCTTACCCTCGTATCTATGGAGAGATATTGTACTTACTACAGTTCATCTCATCAATCGGATGCCCTCCCGTGTGCTCAAATTCCAGATCCCATTAGAGCATTTTAAAGAATCTGTCTCGTCCACTCGCCATTTCCCAATTGTTCCTCTTCGGGTGTTTGGGTGCACCATTTTCGTTCATAATCACAATCATCACCAAAGTAAATTTACTCCTAGGGCCCAAAAATGTGTCTTTGTTGGGTATCCGCTCCATCGATGGGGCTACAAGTGTTTTCAGCCTTCCTCTCGAAAGTATTTAGCCACCATGGATGCCACCTTTCTAGAGGACAAACCCTTCTTTCCCGTTAGTCCTCTTCAGGGGGAGACCTCGAGTGAAGAGGCTAACACTTCCACTTACTATGTTCCTTTAGACCTGTTTCCTGAACCTATTCCTGAAACAAATGAGCCTGTCCTCCCTGCAAAACAAGTGCCTTGGATAACCTACTATAGGAAGCATCTCCGAAAGGAAATAGTTCCCAAAATTGTTCCCCCTGTTGCCCTGCCAAAAGGTGTTCAAGAATCAGAACCAGAACCGACTCAGGCTCAAGGTAACCCTAGTCTTGATGATAATAAGTATGTTGAAAGTGATGTAGTGAACTCTGGCAAAGTCAAGGATTATGGTTGTAATGAAGCACAAAGTGATGCTCAGGGGACTGAAAATGAACAACAAATGGGTACATATGAACAAGCAGACAAGATTAATGGGATTGATGCTACCTTGGATTTGTTGATTGCTTTGTTGAAAGGTACGAGGTTGTGCACCAAACACTATGAAAAGCTTCTTGTCTTACAGTAACCTGTTTACGAGATTTAGAGCTTTCACCACCAACCTGGATACTGTGATGATTCTAGACAATGTGCACAAGGCTCTGGAAATTCCTGAATGGCGAGCTGCAATTATGGAGGAAATGCGAGCTCTTGAGACTAACAAAACGTGGGATCTGGTTAGTCTTTCGAGAGGTTACAAAACAGTAGAGTGTAAGTAGGTTTTTACTGTCAAATACAAGTCAGATGGAACTCTCGACAGATATAAGGCCAGATTGGTTGCAAAAGGATTCACTCAGACGTATGGAGTGGATTACTTAGAAACTCTCATATGTGGCAAAACTTAACACTATTCATGTTCTTCTCTCAGTTGCCGTTAATCAAGACTGGCCCCTACATTAGTTGGATGTGAAAAATCCGTTTCTGAATGGTGAACTAGAAGAAGAGGTATATATGAACCCACCTCCAAGTTTCGAAGCACAATTTGGTAATCAGGTTTGCAAATTAAAAAAGTCCTTGTATGGCCTAAAGCAGTCCCCTAGAGCCTAATTCAATCGGTTCACCACCTTTGTTAAATCTTAGGGGTTTGTTCAAGGGCATTCATATCACACCTTGTTCACTAAGAAGTCAGCACTGGGGAAAATAGTTGTCTTGATTGTCTATGTTGACGATATTATACTATCCGGGGATGATTCAGCAGAGATTGACAGGTTGAAACGACGAATGGCAAATGAGTTTGAGATCAAAGATCTCGGTGACATGAGATATTTCCTAGGAATGGAGGTAGCAAGATCGAAGGAAGGGATCTCAATGTCTCAAAGGAAATACACTTTAGATTTATTGAGAGAGACTGGAATAACAGGGTGTAAAACCTGCAGATACGTCGATAGAAGTCAACAGCAATCTGATAGTATCGGTAGAGGATGTTCCTGTGAACAAGGAGAGATATCAACGGCTTGTGGGGAAACTGATATATCTTTCGCATACCAGACCTGATATATCATATGCAATTAGCTTGGTCATTCAGTTTATGCAGGCTCCGTATGAAAGACACATGGAGACGGTTACACGAATTCTGAGGTATATGAAGTCTTCACCTGGAAAGGGCTTGGTTTTTAGAAAGCATGATAAAAGGTGCATCGAGGCCTACACAGACTCAGATTGGGCTGGTTCTGTTACAGATAGGAAGTCCACCTCAAGATATTGTATCTTTGTGTGGGGAAACTTAGTTACCTGGAGAAGTAAGAAGCAAGGTGTCGTGGCTAGAAGCAGTGCCGAAGCCGAATAAAGGACTATGATCCACCAAAGGTTGAAGAAAAAACAAGTTTTCCCATGGGCCTTTAGCAGTGGACAGAGCGTGATCTGGATTTGTTATCACAGACGGAGAAGCCAAACTTGGCAGCAATGACTCTTCTTCAGAAAGCATGTTTTTCCACCCTAAACCTCCAAATCCTTTTTGCAAGGGGACTCTCATTTCTCAACTTTATATTAGTGATCCCAAGATCACCAACACTTTGGGGAAGAGTAACAAGATCCCAACGGACAAGGTGGAGGTTGGACCCCTCCTCTTTCCCCTTTTAAAGAAAATCTCTATAGAGTTTTTCAATCATATGGGCCACTTTGCTAGGTATTTTGAAGAAGGAAAGGTAGTAGGTAGGGAGGTTGCTCAAGGTGGCTTGAATCAAAGTTAGCCTACCACCTTTAGAAATATATGATAAAGTCCACGCTTTGATTCTCCGCTCGATTTTCTCAACCATTCGAGCCCAAAAAGAAAGGGTTCTCGGCTTGCCATTAAGAGGGAGCCCAAGATAGGAATTAGGCCATATACCAAACTTACAACCATAAAGGTCAGCAATGATTTGAAGCTCAACCAAGGAGAGGTTAATGCCAAAAATATTCAGACTTGTGATGGTTAATGGATAGGCCAAAACAGGCTTAAAAAAACCTTGATGATATCAAATAGATTTTTTATGTAGTCGTGATTGTATGTGGAAAAAAGGATAGTATCATCGACGAATTGAAGATGACTAATGGAAAGGCCACCTTTACCAACCCAAAACCTTGAATTTTCCTATCCGCTTCAGCTTGAGTCAGCAGTCTACGAGGAAGGGAGACAGTGGATCTCATTGCTTGATACCCATAGTGGCACAAATTTTACCTCGGGGACGACCATGCATGATGATAGAGAAGTTTGCAGATGTTAGATAGCCCATGACCCATTTTCTCCAACAGTTACCAAAACCCCTAGCCTACGGGATGGAGTCAAGGAAAGCCCAATCCACTGTATCAAAAGCCTTCTCAATGTCGAGCTTGATCACAATGCCTTTCTTATCCTTCCTCCTCCATTCATCAATGAGTTCATCAGCAATAAGATGCATCTAAGTATTTAGAGTGGACTCTATATTAGATTTTACAATAGGAATAGATTGTGGCTTGTTCTAAGGCTTGCCCTAATCTATGGAAGTTTGGGGACCCTTATTAGATGCACCCTAGGTTTTTGAGACCAAATTTGTATTTCAACTTTTTCTATTCTATCAGTAAAAAAATAAAAAGTTTAGTTTCCTTTACAAATAAGGCTGAAATACCACCAAATAATAGTCCAGGTTGCATTACAATATGATTACTTACTGAGACAATGCACGATAAGGGTGGAATACCACCAAATAATAGTCAAGGGCTTCTAGAATCTTCATTTCCATTTCTAGTATGTGCTTGATCTCATACTTGTACTTTTCATCAGATTCTGCAGGGCAAGAACCACAGATTACGACTTTTCACATACTACTAAGGGCATATTCTATCGAATGGAAGCAAATAATCAAATTATAGCATGTCAAAGAAAATATGATTACGTATTTTTTTAATGTAAAACACTAGAAGTCTAGCTTGAACTGTGCTTTCTTCTGCTTTTGAAGCCAAATATAGGCAGGTTGGAGTCACTAATCGTGGATCGTATTCTGTCATACTCTTTCTGAAAAAAAATCAATTGCAAACAACTTCATTAATGTGCTTCATAACAAATTGAGAGACGCTAAGATTTAAGAATCATATGTTTTTTTTAAAAGGAAACATAACTTTTCATTGATAAAATGAAAAGAGTCTAATGCTCAAAGATACAATAACCTTCAAGAGAATAGAGAAATTGCGGAAAAAACAAAAGGAGGAAAAAGATTTAGAACAGATTTAAAAATTATATGTAAAACAGAAAAGCTATGGATTTGAAAAAAAAATGGAAATGACGAGAGAATGAATCAGCCCATCCTTCATTGATGAATTGGTGTAATTTGTCTACACTTCAGAAATACATACTATATATATTTAAGAGTTGTTAGCAGTCGAAAAGTTTTTGGAATAGCTCTTGAAGTACTACTAATTGGCTGACGGTTAAAGAGTTCTCTATCATCACAGAAACATAAATTACCAAAAAAGCAAAGAAAGGAAAAGAGGCAGGTAATGAAACTCCCATGTCAGCAGAATAAGAACTTTTGCCATTCTGGAACAGAATTCTACTGTACCTGGTGTAAACGCGTCTCATATATGTAATAGCAGTTGCAACCACCCTGAAAGAATGATTGAACGTAAGAAAAACTTGTTCGTTGAGATAATTTTATAAAAATAAATACAGAATGCATAATAAAAAATCAAGGATATATATACTGCTCCCTGAAGGAGCACATAAGCTAGGTGAATTTCTATTTGAATACATGAATTCATTTGAAACAAGAAAAAACTTCTCATTGATGTAATGAAAAACTCTAAAAGTTACAAACTTCCAAAAGGAGAGAAAAGGTACGAATAAGAAATAACAAATTCGATAGACATGCCTCCTTCAAATACTGAAAAACAATGCCTACTATAAAAACTACCAAAGACAACCACCAGCCAACTAAAGCCCAACATTACAGTTGTTACAATCTCGATATTTTTTTACCTCAAATGAGGAAAGCTATCCATAACTTTGTTCAAAGATGTTTGCCAAACCACCAAAGGACGGTAACAAAATACTGGTCTGCCCATTACCTATTCCTGAAGGTATTTGGAAAGATTTATTTATGGATTTCATACTTAGTCTTCGCAATACTCAACAAGGAAAATAGAATCAAAGAGAAAGAAAGAGAAAAAGAGACTCAAGAGGGACAGAGAGATTCAGAGAAGAGAAAGAGTGACTGTCAGAGAGAGAGAATTGAAGAAGCTTAGGACATGCTAACAGCAGCATTGGTGCATTTGAGTTAACAGAAAATTAATCTTTTTAAAGTAATAACCTAAATGCACGGTTTAGGTTAAGAGTTTAAAAATTAAAAATTAAGAACAAACAAAGTGCAGAGGGTGCATTAAGCGCAAGCCTCCGTGCTTTGGGATGGCATGCACCTTCCAAGCAATGCCTCACATCAAAGAAGCAAACCGCTGCAATTGAGTCTATTGCTTCAATGTTAGAAACTATATCCAACTCATAAAAAATAAGACATAAATTATATTTTTCTCTTGATATTTTGAGCACTTTTAATGCAATTGTAGACGTGATCTTATGACATTATGAAAAAGAATGATATCATAAAAGAAAATGAGCGAATCATGGCTACCTTTGTCTAACTTTCACATTTTGGGCCAACTTCAAAATATCTGAAACAAAAGAAAAACAAGAATCAGAGAACAACCTATTTCTTTTCTTTTTTTTTCTTTTTAACAAGAACAAACTTCTCATCAGTAAATGATAAGATGGAAAATGTTCATGGAACAAACTTAAAGAGACTGAAAAGAAAAATCAAACTGATAAAGAAGAGATCTCTTAATCCTTCTTTTAGTCTTCTGTGTAACCCTTATCTCCTACAAGGTCAAATTCTTTACATTTTAGGTCGTATATGGGGTGCTAACTCTTTGAATCAGATTCAGAGGCATTATTCTTTCATTTCATGGCCACAGTGGTGCATTCTTTGCATAAGAAATCTGAACTAGGAGAAAATATAGAATCTTCAAGAGTGTGGAGAGATTTTGATCCTTAGCTCTAGATTAGACGAAATGACTTTTGAATTATTCATTACAGAGCCTTTTTTTTAGAAACTGTAATCAAATATAGAACAAAACCAATATAACATGAACACTGCCTTCTGTTAGTCATTATAAAGTGAAGGCCAACATGAAATATTGTTCGAGCCCCCATTTGGAGCCATTCACTTTTGCCATACTTTCATTCATTACAACTCTGCCATGCTCTACTCAATTTCACTTCTCAACATTCGAAGATGTGTACAGAACCATATTAGTTTAGGGTTCATTACAGAGCCATTTCCTTCCACATTAGGTTAGGTTCTTTTTGGTTGCTTCTGGGATGTCCTTTTGTAGCCAGCCTATTTTTCTGTTGGTTTTTTTATTTTTTTTGCCCTGTTCTTTTGTTGGCTTTTTTCCCTATTTGGCCCATTTGTATTCTATCGTTTTCCTTAATCAAATTTTAGTTTTCAAATTTCCTTTTAAAAAAATCTCCATATATTACAAGAGCCAAAATATAAATAAGAATGCCAAGAAAGGATCTAGCAACTCTCAGAAGAAAAAAACTTGCAAAATCAATTACCCAAAACCATACACCAAACAGTCTTCAAAATTGAAACTCATTTCTTTCTATAATTCAAATATATTTAATTTTCAACTAATAACATTGTCTTAAAGCTCATCAAAATACAAAAAGAGATAGAATTACAACCAGTAACGTCCCCCCAAATGCCCCACAACACAACACATACCCCTGCCCCTTCCATAAAAAAAAAAAAAAAAAAAACCTCCCTGTCCATGAGGTGGACGAAATCCTCTGTTTGGTATCTAACAAGTAATTCCTGCAATTAACTTCAAATAATAACAAGAATAACAGCCAGAAATGTTCTTGACTTTAACGATTCTCAAAATAACAGAGTTCACAACAAGGACAAGAAATAAGAAAGATAAAGGTACTCGGCTTTTCGAGAGAGAGCTGGTTCTCCAGGCTACACTAGCCAACAATTTCCTCACCAAAATCACAACACCACACAACGTATACCGAAAACCCATATAACCCCCGGACAACCAGACAATATTTATTAGCATTCCCTCCTGCCAAAATAACTGATTTACTCTTGCACATTTACATTCTTACTCTTATAAGTCTTCTTTTTTTATTAAAAAAGAAAAAGAAAACAAGAAAACAAGACCTTCCATTGATAAAACAAAAAGATTCTAATGAGAAAATGAAGGCATTCTAATTCAAACAAATGTCTTGAATAGAATAATTAGAGAAAGTCTTAGAACGAGAACACCATGAGGAGGCAAGTGAATCCAATCAAATAGACCAAGAAAGGGACTTATTATGAAAAAAAGCCTGTTGATTCCGTTCAAACGAAATCTCAAACAGAAGAGCTTGAACTGCATTGGACCATAAAATCGGTGAATTGTTGGCCAAAACAGGGCCACCAAAATCAGAAGAATATTTTCCCAAAAAGACTAGACAAAACTCCACTAAAGCTGAAAAAATGAGAATAATCTCCCCCAGGCTAATTTAGAGAAACAACACTCAAAGAACAAATGTTGCAAGTCTTTCACTAGGAGCAAAACATAAAGGGCACATCGAGGGAGAAAGGTAGTGTTGTTGAGGCTTGTGTTGACGGGTGGGATAACAATTATGTGATCCAAAAAGCATAGTCCACACAGGAATATTAATTCACTTTGGACTATTGGATTTCCAAAGAGCCTAATAAACAACTTTGTCTAAAAGGGGAGCCGCTATTACATGCTTGGATAATGAGTTAACCGTGAAATTTCAGAAGAATTCAACACCCAACGCCTTGAATATTGAGATTGAGAAGAATAAGGCTGTATGGAGTCCAAACAGCCCAATAAATGCTGAAAAATCAGATATTTCCTCTTCCTTAAGAAATCTTCTGAAAGTAATATGCCTATTATTTCCAAGATCTCATATTGACATATTCTCATCCCAATGTTCAAAGACCGAACCATTGGGGAATAATTCAATCCCATACAACCATGGGAATGTTGATTAGAAAGAAAGCTCTTAAACCCAAGGATCAAGCCAAAATCGGATACGTCTCCCATTTCCCAACTTGAATGCAGCAAGAGTGTCAACTTTTAGCCAAGTTTTAGAAATTCTAATCCAAGAACTTCTCAAACTCAAACCAAATTTTCTAGAAGTGTGCCATCAATGAGTGTTGGAGCTGTGAATACTTTTAATAACTTTAAACCGAAAAGCTTCAAGTTCTTGAATGAGTCTGGAATGTCTTCATAATCGGAGACCTCATGTCCTCCATGCGGCGGATGGAATCCTTTCAGTCCTCTGGAAATCCAATAGTCTATCTCACTCCTATTGGAGTTCTGTGTTTTGTGTCCTTCAGCAATCCTCTATCCTCATTCTCTTAATGAGAAGTTGTATCTTACAATCTTGTTCAAAGAAGATTCAAGTGAAATCTTTTACCCAACAATATTTTGCTTCCATCTGAAATTTCATAGTCTTCAAAGTTTCTTCTACAAAGTAAACGACACAGAGAAATGTGCCTAGAGAGAACAATAAACGCTTGGCAAAAGCAAGGGAAATGTAACTCTAAACATCTAAATCAACACAAAATAACCAAAGAGAAAAATAACTTCAAAATCAAGCTGACCACAGAAACAAAGCTTTGACTTTCCATTCCACAGACTGCCAAGAACAAGCTGTCAGTTCAATTAGAATCTGACTTGCTAAATCAATATGTTTCAGCAAATGGCCTTCTTCCAATATCCACTCTTCCAAATCCATTAACACGAGCTAGGATCAATTATGGAAACTTCATGACAAATCCCAAAACCAACATATGTCCACTTGCTTTATCATCAACTTGAATGCGAAGTCTGTGACTGTGAGATAATCCAGAAGAAAAATCCAATTTCGCATCTCCAAACCATTGAGAAGATCAGCAAATTATCCCTAGAGTAACTTCTATCCGTTGAGTAACAAAAAGACCCGCTTTATAGATGATGCCTACCTTATTGACCGATACCCCTGATACATCAAAACTCGTTGCCCATGGATAAAGAAAAACCGTTTCAACAAAAACAAAATACTTTTTCTTGGTAGGTATGATCCACTGGACATAAATCCAATTTTTCATTTGTTCTTAATTTAATGTTCCAAGTAGCATTTGGATGGTTCTAAACTTTACCAATAAAAAGGTTATTGGCTCTTGCTATTGAGGATTACATAAAGCCTAGGGAAAGTAATTGAAATAGAATTATACATGAAAATGCTAATTCTGGAAGTCAACACTTCCTTAAGTTTGAGAATGTCTCTCCAAGGCTTTTTTCTTCTTCTTGGATCGCTTACAACATATTTGTCGAAAATGTCAGTCCAGAGAACAAAACTACTTCGAAATGAAGAGAAATTTATTGCGTATTTAACTTCAATTACGAGAACCGAGGGAGAAAAAAACACGGCAACCAGTACAACATCAGAGATGTGTTAATAAAAAAGAAAAGGAGATAGGAAAAGGGTAATTACAATTTGCCATATGCATCTTGATGAGCTTGAAGTCTTCGAGAGTGATGCCCCTATCTTTATCGAGCGATTGCACCACATCGACCTCCTCTTGATCCAGGAGTTGTTTGCTTTAGATTACATTCGCACAAAGAGATAAAGAACAAAAAAGTTATCGAAAATATAGAAATTATAAGAATCAGTTAAGCGTTAGGATAGTCTAGGACCGTACTAGTGCGATGAAGTCCAGAAATTAGCCGCCATACTTTGGAACAAATTTCCCGAGTTTCAGCTTTTCGGCACCGCAACGAGTTTTATAGTAGTCGGTGACACGGTGTTGACATGAATGCATCAACTTCCTGCAAGCAAATTTTTTTTTCCGTGTCTTTTTTGTAAACATCTTTTCCCAATGGTTTACATTAATTTTTTTTACAACACTGATCTTTAGGCAATTTGACCACTCATAGATGTGATGCCTAAAATTTATATGTACATGGAGTTTGTATATCTCCATTCGGAGTTAAGTTGTAGTTTTTGAAAAAAAAAAATGACATATTTAAGGTAATTCAAAAATTATTTTAAAAATAACGTAAATATAAAAAGAAAATTCACATATAAGCTATAAATACTAACTATTGACAAAAATAGGGTAGTAAAAATCGTGTACTAATCCTCCAAATCGACATCCATGTGTACCCTAAATCGTGTAATCGGTACACGAGTTTCCTTAGTTAATAGATTTTTTTTTTATATGGAATTATATATACATATATGAATAAGTGAATAAATGGATGCATTATTGTTAGGGGTCTTTTCAAATTTAATAAAACTACTCAAATTATTTACGATAAAAAAGAACCCAAAACGGATGGAAGAAAGCCCAACCCAATATGTGAAATACCAAAAATATCGCAGCCCGCACAAAAATTTGCAACCCGCCCGACATGCGCGTCTTCCACATCTTTTTCTTGCAACGGCAACCAATAACCATTGTTCGCCCTCTATCTCGTCGGCTTCTCCCTCTTCCATTACTTCATTTTCTTCTCTCGCCATTGCTGCTTCATTTTTGGTCTATCATTCTTCCTCTTTCTCTTTTCTACTTCTTCGTCTTCTTCTTCCATTGTTGCTTTCAATTTTTCAAAGTTACAATATATCATCAAATCTTTAAAGGTTATAATCATTCTCTTTTCTTTTAATTTCATTAATTCTTCTACTTAATCATATTTATTAAACATTATTGAACCTAATTTTTGTTTAACTAGATGATAAGCAAAAAAAAAAATGGTCAAAGTTGATGGAAGCAAAGGAAGAGGAAATAAAACAATGAAAACTGAATCATCAATAACCAGAGCAAAAGCAAACAAATATGAAGAGAAGAAGAAAGTAAACTAAATTGTTGATAACTTCAAATTCTCCATGTATCAATAGAACTTTAATATCAATACATACTTGTTGTGCATTATGTCAACTATCTATCTCAGGAACTTTAGTAAAAACTTTAACATCAATCCATCTATTACTGATAAACTTGAATTAAGATAGACAACGATAGAATACTATCTTTGTCTATCTCAGATAGACAATGATAAATTTCAATGGTAAAGACTAATATTTATTTTTATGGTTTCTATATGATTTGCACTCTACATTTTTTTAACTGAGCAAATCTATTATTAATAACTTTGAATTAAGATAGATAGAGATAGGGCACTATCTATGTCTATATGAGATAGACAATGATAGAGTTTTATCACTATCTATCTGAGATAGACAAAGATAGAGATAGACAGTGATAGACTTCAATAGTAAACACTAATATCTGTTTCCATAGTTTCTATATCATTTGCACTCTATATTTGTTTAATTGAGTAGATCTATCATTGACAACTTTGAATTGAGATAAACAAAAATAGAGTTCTATCTGTGTCTATCTCATATAGATAGTGATAGAACCCTATCACTATCTATCTGAGATAGACAGAGATAGTATCCTATCCCTATCAATTTCTTTTATCACAATCTATCTAGGATGGAAAGAGATAGAACTGATAACACCGAAAATGTGTTATTTTCCTCTTTTTAATTTTAGGTTGTTACTATGTTTAATGTGTTTATTTAGTGATTTTATGGGTATCGAGCATCTTGGAAGTAGAATCCGTCATTACGAGCTATTGGGGTTAATTTGGAGCAATTAGAAGCTAATTTGAGCAATCGGGCTTCAATAGGATGTAAATGGATAAAAATACCCCTAGACGGAGCGTTGCAACGCTACAAGGCAGTAGTTGATCATTGCTGGAGCGCAGAGTAGTGTCGTGACGCTACAGGCAATGTCGCGATGATTGACAGACGCGTGAGCGCGAGGCAACACTACAACGACTACTATATATATTTGTCTTCGGTTTAGGGTAGAATGATCGATCTCCAATCGGCTCCTAAGCCAATTTTCTCCTCTTATCACCTTTCCACTTGTATTTTTCTCCCTTTTTCTTCCCATCTCATGTAACTAACGGAACGATGTCAGGATTTGTCTTCTCATGGGAAGTTAAGTTCTAGCTATTTTCTAGTTTAGGGGATTCTGGAACAATGTAGTTTTTGGGAGTTTTGTTTGAATGTAATCTTTTTATTCTTGTCTATGGGTTTCAATTTGAATTTTGTGTTTATGAATTGCATGATTTAATTGTTGATTGACATCCAATGATTTTGTTGTGTAATTTGAATGCTTGGAGATTGACTTGTAATATGTTACATGAAATTATAGGTTAATCCCATTGGAAGCAATAGGTTAGTTAGGCTTGCAATTCATTAGGTCTGAGATATGTTGCCTAAAAAGAATAGTATTGCTCCTATCAACCTAGAGAGAAACCACATTGAATATTTGATTAGACGTCGGAAGTAGAACACTCAATCTAATGATATGCCTAGAATTTAATGCGATTTGTTAATTTGTATGGAGCGGATTCGTTTTCTATGCATGTTGATTAATTAGGTAATTAGGATCATTGATTGGGATTCCAATCAACTGAGCTAGGCATAGTCAAGAAACTAAAATTGCATTTTAATAACTCGATGAACAAAAATTGTGTTGGTCAATTCCAATTCCTCTAAGCTAGGTCGTTTCCTTTAATTGAATTTCTAACCTGATCCCCGCGCGGGGAATCCCTGCCTCGATTCCCATGGGGAATTTCACAGGGATGGAGAATGAAATGGGAAGCGGGGATGGGGATGGGGAATAGCATCCCCAGCCTCGCCCCGCCCCGTGGACATCTCTAATTAAGTACCATGAAATAGGAAAAAAAATTAGAAATATTAAAACTATAGGTTATAAATATAATATCATAAGTTGGTTATCATATTTATTTATAATAATATTAATTATTTGATCATTATCTCTTTTTCTCTAATAACTAATTGAGTGGGAAGTTATTGGTGGTTATATGGTAACTGTGAGATAAAAGGTAAAATGTTTTCCTAAAATTAGGAGTCACTTGATTCATAAATTTTCTCACAGACAAGGCTATCGGTGAAAGTGTTTCACTAAGCAATAGCAATAGAGAGTCTAAACGATCATGGAGATTAACTATATGATAGTTCATTCAGCTGATTATAGCTAAAGGATCGTGTGGCTTTGTCTATACAATAGGCTGCCATCTTCTACACGATCGAGCATATCATCTATGTGATAGACAACATCCTATCTCCCACTTGCTTGATCGTCTACACGATTATTACCCTCCAGTCTTTTCCTCAAACCAAGTCCATACAGAGTCCACAACTCCTGGATTCTCACATTGAGAATACCAAGATAACCATTGTGGTGGTGTTCTCACTCAACTCGATTGATTTTGAGGTTCTGGAGGCCGCTCATTGGGTTCGTGATCGTTATGTTCGTGTTGTGCACCGGTCGTTGCGTTCAAGGGCTAGGTTGCTGTTCTTGGACGTTTGGAGATTGATCGTTGGAGTTTGAAGACTGAGTCTTCAAAGGTAAGCATACTTTATCCCCTGATTATCTTGTTAGCATGCTGTAATTTCTAGTTGCTGCATGACCTATTAGTTTCTGTTATTGTACTGTAATTGATTGTGTTCAATTTCGAATGAAATTTGGAACGATCCTTCTGCTGCTCATGGAAATCCTCATGTCTGATTTTCTTCCGGCCCAACTGTACTTATGAGAAATTTGTGAAGGGTCATCGCACTATTGACTAGTTATATCTAATGGACACAAAAATATATCTGTGGTGCGAAGAGTGTAGTTGTCGGTCTTTAGTGGAGTGATCGACAGTTAATGGATGTTGGGTAATTTAATTAAAGAGTTTAATTAATTATCCAAGTACCATTGGAGCTTCGATCTACGGGTCTATAAGATCCCCTCTGTAGCTCAATAAGGATTATTGAGAATTAATTTTGGATTAATTTGAATCGTTCAAATTAATTGAGATAATTAATTATATATGATATAATTAATATAATGTATTTGATACGTCATAATATAAAGTTTATTTGAGAAGAAATAAATATTTGAAAATGATCCAAATATTAATTATATAGATAAGATTCATATAATTAAATTTAGTATAAATGTGATTTATATTAAATATCATGCATTGTTGAGATAAATTAAAACTATAGGTTATGTGTTATATTTGATATAACATATAGTGTTATATATATATATATATATATATATATAATAAGTTAGTTATTATATGTATATATTTATCTGTAGTGCGAAGAGTGTAGTTGTCGGTCTTTAGTGGAGTCACCGGCAGTTAATGGATGTTGGGTAATTTAATTAAAGGGATTTAATTAATTATTCAAGTACCATTGGACTTTAATCTACAGATCCATAAGGTCCCTTCTATAGCTCAACTGAGATTATTGAGAATCAATTTTGGATTAATTTGAATTGTTCAAATTAATTGAGGGAATTAATTATATATGATATAATTAATTCAAACTAATTATATATGACATAACTAATATAATGTATTTGATACATTATAATATAAAGTTTATTTTGAGAGAAATTAAATATTTGAATACGATTCAAATGCTATTATATGGATAGGGTTCATATAATTAAATTTAATATAAATGTGATTTATATTAAATGTCATACATTATTGAGAGAAATAAAATGTATAGATTGTATTGTATTTATATATATATATATATATATATATATATTAAGTTAGTTATTATATACATATAATTATTTAAATTAAATTAATTTTAATTTAATTTTAAAATTTTAAAACTAAAAGGAGGGAAATAACTTCCCTCTCCTTAATTCTCTCAAAACATGTGGTGAAGGGGTAGGTTTTGACGAATCTTCTTCCTAAGTGAGAAAAAAGTTTTTTTTTCTTTAAGTCTTACAGAAACTCATCTTTCTCTCAATTTCTTCTCTTCCTCTTCCAAAAAAAAAGTAGATTCCACATCTCTTGCGAATTCTTTACCAAAAAGATAACACAGAAGGCTCCGTTTGGTGGTGTCCTCACTGGGTGTTCGTGATCGAATTGTTCATGATAGATCGAGGAGGGATTTTGTTCTTCAAGAGTAAGTAATTTCTAACCCTAAAATTATTCTTCAAAAGCATGTTGTAAATTATTTAATGTTGATGCATATTTTTTGTTCTATAAAATTTGCAATTATGTGAAATTGGGAATTGGGAATGATCCTCGCTTCCGTAGTGGACCTCACGGTTCTTTCAATTTAGTCTTTGGTTCGACTCCTACGACTTGCAAATAATATTTTGGTAGTTTTTAGTTTTTAAAGCCTTAAATTTTGTAATATTGCTTCAAATTCCATATTTAATTTTAAAGAATACAAATATATTTTCCATTTTTAAATAAAAAATTAAAAGAAAGAAAAAGAGCTCTGATGCCCCAATGCGTCAGTATGAAAATTATAGAATTATAAAATAAAAAAGAAGTTAGAAGTCATAAATAGTTTTTCCTAATCTCAAACAAGCTATCTTAGGCTTTATTCTGTTTGGCCAAAATTCACCAAGAATAATTTAAAGATACATTTTTTATAGAACTGGATAAATAACAATAATCATTTTTATCTTTACTTAAGAAAATACACCATGTTAATATGTTTCAAGATTTATAAAATGAAAGGTAATAGAGACTACATTTATTTTGGAAAAGTTAACCATGGACTAATGTTGGTTGGAAAATTAGGGATGGGGTTGCGCACGTGCGTTAGACATGGCTTAAGCTATGCGTTTACGCCCATGCGTCAGGGGTCATGCGTTGGAATGAAAACGTGTTAATCTAGTAGTGCAATGACCATGCATTCCTATCACAAGTTTTCTTACGCTCGCGCCAAGTATAACGCAAACGTAAGTTTCTCAGGTAATCCGAGGTCAAACACTACTTGTCACTCAATAATGCTTGTGAAGCAATGCGTTTGAGGTGATGATTAAAAATTACAAAAAAAATGTTTAATGGATTTACACACTACTCCTACTCCTATCTAAACAGATTGAGCAATAGAAGACTTGCGATGAGAATAGGTAGATGCACAACAACCATTAACGCATAGTAATATTTATTATCTTAAATCGCCCGAGTAATCCCAGCTCGTCACACTAACGCATCGCACACCTCTTGGTAGTTAGCCGCATGACTATATCTCTATAGTACATGGTTGCGTCGAGCATAAGATTGTGCTTATCTCTATGAACAATGCATACTTTGCTTTAGTGCGTTCCATCTCTTACCTTCTCAGGCAGTTAAACACGGTTATTTAACTTATAGACTAGCAATGCAACAACCCATAGATAAGCGTGATACAGCCTTTCACCAAGCAAAGAGGATTAACTCACTATACTCGCACAACGCACACCTCTCGGTGGGTTGCTACATGCGTCCTATCTCTAGGCTACACGATTAAGTATGCGATTGCCTTTGATAAATAAATGATGAAGGTAAATGATGATAAAGATAAAAATGATGAAGGTAAATGATGATAAAGATAAAAATGATGAAGAAGATGGCATTGAAGGAATCAAGAGATGCATTGATTACAAAATGTCTTAATATCTTAAGCTAAAATGTAATACAATACAGAGGTTAGAAGAGAAATGAAGGACTCTGCATCAAGGCTGCCGGTGGTGCCATGGATGAATGGTAGAGATGTCTCTCTCGAGCTCTATCTCTGGTGAAAGCTCCAGTCGTCACTCGGTCTGGTTTATAGAGGTGAAGAATTCTCACTGAAAATCTTACTCAAGCTCTCATCTGTGATCGCGAACTTCTGCTCGGATGTCTTGAAATGAAGGTCCAAATGGCTATTTATAGAGTTTAAACGCCGACAACTATCATGATTGTATTATGGCTCACCGCTGCTTTTGTTGTGGTATGGGCATTGTCACATCGTCTTATCTTGTTGATACTCCAAAAGTATGCATCTGAGCTTGATTCAGCTGAAGTATCAACGCGTTCTACTCATCTTGCAATCGTCCTTCTATTATGGCTATTACTCCGTGGCCGCAATCTCCAAGTGATCACTGCATTCGCTTGATCACCGCAACTTCCATGTGATAGACGCATTCGATCACTACCACTTCCATGTGATGGACACATTCGATCACTGCCACTTCATGCGATGGACGCATGCGATCCAACTTTCAACGTATGCGTTTGTCTTTACGGTCGCCTAGCTTCAGCGCATGCGTTTGTCTGTGATTGCTTATTTCCAACGCATGCGTTTGATTCCTGCGATAGCTACAAAAATAGACACTTTGGCACAGAGTAACGCATAATATTGGGGTCAGTGAGAATTTAGGTGCTAATTGACGCAAAACTCAATTTTTCACAAATTCTAAGTATTATCACCGCATTTTCTACTTATTAGCCCTTATAATTCTAAATAAAAGGCTTATAATAACTGGCATTTCTGCCAGCTATCAACTAACAACATAGACTAATTTTAGAACTATTAAAATTGTGAAATTTATATTTGAAACTTTGAAAGTACATGGACTAAATTAGAATAAGTCTCAAAGTACAAAGACAAAAATGATACTTTGACTTAAAAAAATATGAAATAGATTCTTCTATACGTGATAACTTGTAGTAATACAAGTTATTTTATCTTTTTCTTTTGAATAATTAGGAAAATTTAGAGGAAAATATGTTAATTTGATATGAATTTCATAACAAATAATCCAACTTTGCATTCATGTGTTTACAAAACTCATAATCTTGGAAATTATAAAATTGGTCATTGTTGAACGCGAGATTTGAATGAAATAAAGTCAAAATGGCCAAACAAGCAAAAGCTACAACCTTGAACACATAGAAGAGATCAACTCAACATCCAATTTTGCAACGCAAAAAACCATGCAATGAGATGAAACATAAAGAGAGAAAATGACAAACGTGTAGGCAATGGACGTCACATCAAGATGCAAGTTGGTAGCTAATTTGAGACATCTACAGCAGAGCTAATGAATCTGTGATATGAGTAGTCGGTGCAACATGGCATAGAATTAAATGCAAGGTGTCGGTGCAATATTAGAGAGAGACGAAGAACCTTCTTTTTTACACCTATAAATAGCCCATTGAAGATTTGTATAAGTATGAGTGGATGATATAGACGGGAACAACCCATACTTCTTACTAAGAAATTAGCCAAAGCTCTGTTCATTCTCAACCTCAAACCCACCATTGCCACCACTCTTTCATGCTTTTCTTTGAAGAATTCTGAGTGAGAGATTAGTTTTCTTCTCTGAAAAAAGAGAAGAGAGACCATCATCACCCTTGCAACCACATTGAAGCGGCCACCATTAGAGCCAAAGGGAATAAGAAATTACGACCTGGGGCTTGGCATTTTCATTTCTCGTCTTTCATTACATTTTTCTTGACATCTTCATTTTATATTAAGTTCCCAAGGGAGGTTTTTTTTAACAGTTGTGTACCAGATTTTCATTTTTCAACCCGGGACGAAAACTGGAGGGCCAACTATTAGAATATTAGTAAATGCTCCGGAAGTGGCCAAAGAAGGCTTTGCTGATCTTATTACTACTACATCCACTTGAACAATTCGAATTTGACTCGATTTTAGGTGTGGTCTTTCTTTGGCTATACATACATTTTCACAAAGAAACTGTCCAAGGCTAATTCTTGTGGGTCTTTCATCACAATAACTATTGATTGTACCTGTAAAGAAGAATATCTGTTAAACAGAGTCAAATAGTATGTTACATTGATTATCCCGAGCTAACAATAGATGTTCTTTGAAACTAAAGATTGAAAAGCTTTTTATTCTCCATATCTCTTTTTGTAAGCATGAGTAACTAAATTCTTAATGGGTTGAGGAATATAAACTAGTATTTTTATTATGTTGTGCATAAGTAGGCGTTCATCTTGTTTAATGTATACACAGTGAATTGTTGAGATCAAATCGAGAGATTGGTCTAGGTAGAAACAATCAATTGCTTGATAGAGTATGTGATTATGGAACTCGTTAAACAAAGAGAGGAGTAACTTTAGGGATAAAGTTAACCTGTTGCAATCAAAACTTATCGCACGCATCCTAGAGATAGGACATTGTGGCTAAAAACACTGAGATGTGAAGTTCATTACTTCATGAGTTTATAACATGAATGTGAGACTTATGCATTGCTTAGGAAAATTTTAGTGGACCTTTCTCAAACTCTATCTAGTTAGTGATATTTTCTCCATTTTTAGTGCACGCTGCTTCATATAGTGATTGTAATTG
This sequence comes from Benincasa hispida, assembly GCF_027475165.1. Classification (NCBI taxonomy): domain Eukaryota; kingdom Viridiplantae; phylum Streptophyta; class Magnoliopsida; order Cucurbitales; family Cucurbitaceae; genus Benincasa; species Benincasa hispida. Next base: position 45,674,711 of record NC_143487.1, read on the forward strand.
TCATCACACATTCACCATCATTTGATGCATCACCATTCACACACTTGCTATCATCCAATCCACCATACTTGTAAGTAATTCATTAGTTAGGAAACAACATTTTCATTGCATAACTGAAAACAACCTATTGCGTTAAGATCAAACAATCACTTCATCATACTTTAGTCGTATGTCCCTATGTTCGACCTCAGACCTCATCGAGACTACTCTATTTAGACTTGGACTTGGGTTTAAATAGGAAAACATTTTTAAAGTAACTATTTGTTGGAGTTAAACAATACACATGCGGAAGCAATCAAGACTCTAAGCACTCTAACTACATTCATTTTAGGAGTAAAACATGCATGTTCATTCAAGAATTTAGGGTTTGAGATACAACCTTTGAAGAATCTCAAAATTCAGCAATCTCTTGATGAATTCTGATTACGAACGCTTAGTGGACCACTACTAGAATCTTTTCCACTATTATCCAACCTTAGACGGATTGTGGGATCCAATTTGTGAGGATTTTAAAGGGAATTTAGAGCTTGGAAGAGTTTTGTTGTGTTAACTTTGAGAGGATAAATAGTCTAAAAAAAACAAAATTGAATGGAATGTTTTTCAGAAAAAATTCTTCTACTTATAGATGAATCCATGTAAAATAAATCAATCTCAAAGTGACACATAATTTAGCACTAAATTAAAATGGGATTAGGTGTTTAAAATAGTGGAAAGTTTGGGATTTCTCCACTAAACCAAATTTCATTTTTTTAAAAAAAAATGAATTTCATAAATTGAAATTTGAAAATGAATTTTAAGTTTAAATTTGAATTTCATAAATTCAGATTTTAATTTTAAATAACATTAATTTAAATAATTAATCAAACAATTTAATTAATAAAATAATTTAATATCAAATATTAAATTATTAAAACATCAATCCCGAACATGAATCCCTATAAATATTTTGAACTCTCCTTAATGTTTAATTTAACAATTAAACGTTTAATTATATCGTATATAATTAATGCTTATTTCTTAATTTGAATTTGAAAATTTCAAATTCTCTCATCATACTGTCCTAAGGTCTAGTCTAATATGAGTTAGGAAGGGAACCTAATGGACCTACAGATCATGAGCTCCAATGACCCGAGATTAACCAGCTAAACTCTTTAACCTAATTAATCGACATTAGTTAATGATGCGTTGATTTATGCGATGAAAGGGGTGTGTGAATGCGATGATCATGCAAGTTTTCCTAACAAAGCCCAAATATAAACCTTCTTAGGGTCCTGGTAAGTCCAGGGTCGAACGCAGGGATTACTTAGATAGGTATGCGACAAACTCTCTCTGATCTTTTTGCGATGGCGATTAAGATGTGGGTGATGATTAACTTTGATTTCTTAAGGCGGTGGAATTAAATGCAAAGTGATAGAAGAGTGGTATTGTAATAAATATGCGATAAGGGGTTGAGAAGAGGTTTTGCTAACATTTCTTAAGATATTGTACAACTCATGCAATCATGCTATACACAAATATTAAGCACTACATTTCTCAATGCATATTGACACATTTCCTATATCTAGGATGCATGCGATGTGTAGGAAATGCAACAGATGGAACTTATTTCTAAGTCTCCTATACTTTTGCTTATGAGATCTAATCTGACTCTTTCAAGCCTAGATTCTATGTCTTTATACTACTCTTTCAAGTACTCAAAGTGATGAATGAAGCATACATAAGATAAGATGATCGCATGAAGTGCATAGCTTAAGTCATGCTAGCTAAGTACTTCTCAACCCATTCACAAACTTAGCTGCTCATGTATGGCATGAAAAGAGTGAACATAGATTGAAATGTCATTTCCATTCTTGCAAATAAAATGCTTAAGTACAAAACAATAAATGATGTAAGTGTCTTGCCTCCTCTGGCATTTACACGACTTTTAACACTTCAATTCTCTTTCAATTTGTAAACTTTTGCTCTCACAAGGGTTAGATGTGGGTTGGTGTCTCTCTTCCGTGATGTTTCGAAAATCTCTCGACCTCTCTGAAATTACTTCTCTCTTCAGAATTCATTCCCCGGTTCGGTAGTATTGAATGGCATTTATAGACTTCCAGACAAAATAGTTCTTCATCTCACTAATGATTGCGTGGATGGATAGCATTAATTTCCATACCCTGTTATGCCGTCTGATGGTCACCGGAGGTTCAATGGATTTGCAACAGTATGGTCTTCAACGGCCGTCAACTGAATTTCTGATTTTACCACTATAGGCTTTATGTCCCATCACGTTGTATTACATTAGGTCACCGCCTTTATGTAAGGTCATCACGCGATCGTCTTTGAAGTACCATTAGATCGGCAACTCAAGAGATTGCGCTATCACTTTGTTCCATTGGATCGCCAACTCAGGAAATCGCTATCGCCTTGTTCTTGCACTCAGTTTAATTGCTTTTATGCGATGAGAGTTAGCGATCGCGATTTTACTTTTAGTTTGGCTCGTTCAATCGCAATATTGCTTATTTACTATCGCTTTCTCTCATTGTTTTAATAATTTGAGCTTTAATAACTTATATTTCTACAAGTTATCAATTAACTATCGGGACAGTCCACTAAAGCCTAATAGTTGCACTCTCCTCACTGTAGATATATTTCTGTCTATTTGATTTAACCATGATTAGTAAGTTGATCATTCACAGGTTGTTCGTAATTACAGTTGGGTCAAAATTATCATTTTACCCCTGTAATTATATCTTACTCCTGAAGTCCCACTAATCCTCTAATGAACAATTGGTTTGTGATCCAACCACTAAATCGAGTCCCTCTCGGGCCAATGAGAGGGTGTGGCCCCTTGTTCAAAACTCTGATTCAACATCTAAGAGAACAACCTATCTATTATCCCTAAGATCGAGGTAGGAGTAAATTCCATGTTGCAGAACTATGTCTCCAGCTATTTACCCGGTCTTACCCCCTAAAATGGAAGGCTTATTGAGTCGATGATGTTGAGCCACTCTCATTCATGCGAATTAAAAGATAATCCCGAATAAACAGGAGTTCATAATTAGCTCAGGATTAAGATCGAGTTATCTAGGTCATTAAATTGAAATAGTCAGTCTTATCAGTAAACTATGTTATAAGGTAAAAGTGACTATTTCATGGTTTGATCTTATGCAAACTCATTGCATAAGACGTCCCTACTCGCAAGTATCCATATGAACGATTCAAGATAACATCATTTGTATCAAATACAAAATGGGTCGCATCCATAGTGTCCCTAGGTTAAGGTATCCAGCCTTATCCCTATACTATAGACCGTTTTGGCTATATACTCGAACTTGATCCACTTTTATGTCTCCACATAAAGTTTAAATATTCATGCTATAGCCAAGAGTTCTTTAATTTATTAGGTTTAGGGTAAAAAGGCACAATTCACATATTCAATAACATTTTTACTGAATAACCTCAGTAACAACTTTATTGTAAAATAGAATATGTTTAATGTTTACAAATCACGACTTTTAAGACATACAACCCAATAATATTCATCTCATTTAGTATTCAAAACAGCACATAAGGCTATTATTCATCACACCATTCAAGAAACGCAACAATACGAAATAGTAATAGTTAAAAGTATTTTTAAAGTTTTGGTAAATGGTAAAAAAAAAAAAAATTAATTCCTATTTCAAGTTTTATTTTTTTAGTTGGTTTGTTTTTATAATTCAATATATTCTCTTTTCAATTTAAATTTATGTACACATAAAGTTGTTTTTTTTTTGTGTCTTTATATTAAACAAATGGATGCATACTCTAATGATTTATTATAGCATAGTAATAGATATTATATGATGTTTTTTTTTTAATATAGTAGGGAGTGGGGTATTTAAACCACAAACATCTTGGTCATTATCATATTTTGAGTTATGCTCGCTTTAGTAACATTTATGGTTTGAATATTATATCAACAATCTATATTTATATGAACTTGTGTTCCCTTACATAAAATCCTAGATCATCCACTGGACACATGAAACATTATTGCCATCCATGCTAACATGATAATTGGACATGGTCATATTGATCATACTGCCATCCCATTTAAGCTATTTAAAGTAATACAATAATAATAATTTTATTATCTTCTTATCATATGTGTCATGAGATAATTTGCTACTCATAAAATTTTTAAATATGTCAAATATATATTGAATACCACACTCACATATAGCAATGAAACAAAATTACTAAATCCTCGTGCCATATATAAAAATTTGAAATATTGTTGAGCTTAAAGAAAATATAGAGAAAAAGAATTGTTAAGTTCATTCAAAATTAGCATGAGAAAGCTAAATAGTTTAAAGTTACTAGCCAAGTTGAGCTTAGTTTATATTTGTGGAATAAATTACTAACCAAAATATATTGTCACCATATTTGAAAGTTGTTTTGATTTGTATCAAAATTTGAATCAGATCAAGAAATATATCATTTTCATCATTATCCAAATTCACAATGATGATTAACCAAAAGAGCCAATATTGTGCTACAAAACCCATGTATTCCAAAAACTCTATTAGAAGCACATATGACAATCAACATAAGTCAATTTACTAATTTATTCATAGTGGAAATTAAATATGCTAAATTGTCTCTCCAAATTCCTTAATCATGCCTTGAGTTGAATAATTTAGTCAACAAGTCATTTCGTATGATTATTTGGGCAATTATTTCCTTAATTTATTCTGTCAAACATCTACTTTCCTTTATTAATTTTACTTCTCAATTTGAAATGAGATTTTTTTTTATTAATTTCATATTATCTTATAACAATCTCAAAAACATAAAATTACAATATAATCTCAAAATTTCTTCTCAACAACCATTCATTCATCAACAACAAAGAAACAAACAACCAATTAAGGTTAGTACCAAATAAATGCATGACTTATATGGCTAGACTCCAACTAATGGAAATAAGAAGAATAATGTAGTTTTAAGTAAAAAAAAAAAATCGGTAAAAACAGGTGCATGTGAAACTATTTAGAAAAATAGAGTATTTTTTTAATCATTTAGTGGAATGCGTCTCTTCAAAAGATAGATTCACTTTGAAAATTATGCCCCCATTCCAAAAATTAACAAAAGTTTGATTGAAGTTTTTGTTAGAGTGTAATAACATCCAGCAGAAGTATCAAGGATCCATAAGCATTCAAATTCATTAATTTTGGCAGAAACTAAAGCATACTCATCTAAATAAGAGAGTTTTAGATCATACCTTTGTAGAACTCTTCAAGATTTCTATCAAACAACAACAATCTTCTCCTAAGATCACCGTGAACTACCTCAAGATCTTCTCCACTATCCTCTTGGAACTTTAGGTCAAGTTGTAGGACTCAAGAACAGGTTGAAGCAATGTAAAACCGAAGGAGAAGCTCACAACAATTAATTTTGAAGAACTCTTCTTCAGTCGAAATTTTCTCTCAAAATTTTTGTAGAATGCATTCCTCCAAATCACTCTATTCTTCTTTATTTATTGCAGATTAACATGCAAAAAGAAATGTGCATGGCTTACAACTCATGCTTGAAGATTAATGAAGAAGAGGAAGTGGTTTTTGTGTGAACATGAAGAAGATGATAATGGAAAACCATGTATTTCCATTTGTGCATGTAATACTAATTTTCCATTTTTTCTTTAAAACCAAAACCAAATTCAAAATTCAATTTTGATTTTAAAAACTGAAAAATCAAATTTCTAAAATTAATTTCATAAATTAATTTTAAAAATATTAATTAATTTAATATCAAATATTAAATTAATTTTTGCACAAAATCATCTCCATATATTTAAATCATATTTAAATATATCTTCTCCTATTCCGTTTAATTTTAATTTGAACGTTTCAAATTAATTTCTCAAGCTACTCTAAAGCTTAACCATTTACAAGCTAGTAGGGAGACCTCGCGGACCTACAGATCATGGGCTCCAACAATTCGAGATTAATCGGCTAAACTCATTAGACCGATCTAACCCTCATTCGTTAACTAATGGGACACTCCACTATAGTCCATAGTTGAACTCCCCTCACTGTAGATATTATGTCCACTTTATAACCATAATTAGTAAGTCGATCATTCACAGGTTGTTCGTAATCACGGTTGGGTCAAAATAACCGTTTTACCCTTGTGAATACATTTAGTTTTTTAAGTTCCCACTAACCCTCTAATGAACAATTCGGATTCATAATCCCTATGAATCAAATCCTTTCTCTATCATGAGAAGGTGAGACCCCGATTGTTCAAGACCTGGAATCAGTACTTAAGAGAACAACCTATCTGTTAACCCTAAATCGGGTAGGAGTGAGTTTCATCTTGCAAGGCTATGTCCCCAACTATTCATCTGGTCTTATCCTCAAAATGGGAAGCTTATTGAGCAGTGTTGTTGGACTATTCTCACCGTTTGCAGATCAAAGGATAATCCCGAACAAACAGAAGTTCATAGCTAACTCAGGATTAAGATCGAGTTAACCTAGGTTATATGATAAATGAAATAGTCAGTTTTAACAGTAAACGATCGTTATAAAGAAAAGTGACTATTTTCGTGATCCAGTCTATATGCAAACTCATTGCATAGGACACCCCCACTCACATGTCTCAACATGAACGATCTGTGGATCATACCGTTTGTAGCACTTTACAACTTCTTGTAGCAATTACAGAGTGGGCCGTATCCAATAGTGTTACTAGGATGAGATACCCAATTTCATCCATATACTTATTAGACCATTTAAACTATATACTGTTAACTTGATCCTGTTTATGTCACTACATAAAGTTACAATATTAAGACTATAGCCAAGGATATGTTTATTGGATTTTCATAATAAGATGCAAAATCAACAAGTCATTATTATTGATAAATAGAATGTTTAACATGAACTGCGAGTTCTAGGACATCCCCAACAGTTTTAAACTTTGAACAGTGGCATTATGCACTTAATTATTTCTTGGGAAAAAAACCTTTTTGGTCTATGCATTTTGAAGAATAGGTGCATTTAATCCTTGACCATTTTAATCTTTGTGTTTACAAGAATAGGTTTAAAAGATCCCTCATACTAATAAAACTATTAAACTTAATCATAAAGTTGATGACACGTTGATGTGGCGAGATGTCTAGGAAATATATATATATATATATACACACGCACACATTTCTCTCATTTCTTCTTTCTCCCTCCTCCATCTTCACTATGAATCCCTCCTCCTTTTCTGTCATCTCTTTCTTTTTCATTTTTCATTCAAATGCAACTTTCCTTAGTAGATACAAACTTAATGTGTCATTTGAAATTTTCAAACATCAATTTTGATTGTTTATAGCTTCATCCATGTTTTCTTTACCTAACACAAAAAAAAAGGCCTTTTTCTGAGCTACATGCTATTTCACTCCGAAGACAATTTTGAAGTTGAGAATTTCAAAGTTCTACCCACAATCACAGGAAGAACTTTCTCTCTCAAGGTATTTGGAGGAAAGAGAGATAAATAATCTATTAAATTAGAGATTAAATTGATAATTGAACTTAATTATAAAACTTAGAACTAATTATTTTCTACTAAATTTGAGGTTTAGACAAAGTTAGATGGAAGTTGTAATCCCATTTGATTTTCTCTCTCTATTTTTTTTTCTTTTCTGTTTTTAATTTTACAATTTAGGCTCCGTTTGGTAATCATTTGTTTTTTTGTTTTTATTTTTGAAGATTAAGCATATAGACACTACTTTCAGCTCCAAATTTCTTCATTTGTTATTTACTTTTTACCAATGGTAAACTCAAGCCCAATTTTGAAAACTAAAAAAGTAGCTTTTAAAAACTTATTTTTGTTTTTAGAACTCGGTTAAAAATTCACCATTTTACGAAATATGCAAATCATTATAAGAAATAAGGAGGAATAGACTTAATTTTCAAAAACAAAAAATAAAAAACAAAATGATAATAAAACAAGGCCTTAGATTTCAGTTTCCCATTTCCCTTCACGAATTCAGAAGAATCAAAGGAAAAAGGGAAAAATTAGCCCAAATTATTTTAATGGAGAATCCCACCTCAATTTCTTCATTACTTTTCCCCGATTCACTCATCCTCTTCTTCCTTCATTCCACCCATCTTCAAAATTAAATAAACACCCAAATTTTGAAATATCCTTCCCACTTTTATTCTCACTTCAATTTCGCCTTTGTGCCATTTTTATTCTTAAATTTCGAAATATACTTCCCTATGGCTTCATTCCTTGCCTCCAGATCAAAGTTAATGTGAAGAAAGAAGGTATGAGATTTTAAAGAGAGAAAATTAAAGAAAAATGGCAGCAAAACTGATGTTTGAAATTTTCAAATGACCCATAAGTTTGCATGGTTGGGATTGATGTCCTAAATCTCGTGATCTTGTATTTGTATAAAATTTTATTTATCTAATAAAATAAGAGGTATTTTATTCGACATTTAGTTGCATTGACCCAAAAGCCAATAAACTAAGATCTGAGGCTATCTAATGTAACTTAAACATGTATGTGGAGACATACAGATGATTCATGTTTAAATGATAACCTGAACGGTCTATAGTAGACGGATAAGGTTGGATACCTTGTCCTGATGACATTACAGATATGACCCGCTTTGTAGTTATTATAATTGTTTTAAAGTGCTACAAATAATCTAATCCTGATCATTCAGGTAGAGACATAAGAATGAGGGTATCATATACAAAGTATAAGACCAAACCATAAAATGAATAGTTTCTCTTTATAACACTGCTGCTAAAAGAGACTTACATTTCACCAGGATGACCACAGGTGACTTGACTTGAATCCTAAGTGAGTTGTGAACTGCCTATAAAGGTGGTCCTTTGATCTGTATGGGTGAGAGTGGCCAAATTCACTACTCAATAAGCCTACCATTTTGAGGATTTGTCTAATTGGGGAATTGGGAACACAACAATACAAGAAGAAATTCACTCCTTCTCTTTTGTTAGGGTAAGTAAAGAAGTCGTTTCTTTAAGGGTTGATTTCCGAGCTTGAACAATGTGGCGTCACACCCTCTCTTGGACCGAGAGGGGTTTGGTTCTAGTTGGATTATAGCTAATTATTTATTAGAAGGATTAGTAGTATTTAAGGAGTTAGATGTAACTACAAGAGAAAAACAGTAATTTGGACCCAGATGTACTTACGAGTAACTTGTGAAAGGTCAACGCTTTGTTGATTGGTTATATCCAATGGACACAAAAGTATATCTTTAGTGTCAGCTATCGGTTTTTAGTGGAGTGAGTTAATAAAAGTTGATTAATTTAATTAAAGAGTTTTATTAATTCATCAAGTATCATTGAAGCTTCAGTCTATAGGTCCATAAGGTCCCCTCTTAGCTCAATTAGGATTAATGAGAATCAAATTAATTTTGGATTAATTTGAATTGTTTAAATTAATTAAAAGAAATTAATTATATGAAATATAATTAATATAATGTATATGATGTATTATAAAATAAATTTTTAATGAGAGAAATAAATATTTGAATAGATTCAAATATTAATTATATGAATATGATTCATTAAAAACTACAGGTTATATAAGAGAATAATAAACTATGAGTTATATTATATGTGATATAGTATAAACTATAGGTTATATGTTATATGGAATATAACATATAGTTTAATTATAATATATATTAAGTTAGTTAATATATATTAATGTTAAGTTTATTAATTTGAAAATAAAATTTGAATTTCAAATTAAAAGGGGAGGGAGTTATTTAACTCCTCGATCTCTCCTTATTTCTCTCTGCATTTTTTGAGATGTGAAATATATAGAGAAGGAGAGAGAACAAACTTGTTCTTCTTCCTTATTGACTCTCTCAAAACTCTCAAGGTGCAAAAAATAGATCTTTCTAGAAAAACTTTTCTCTTTCCTTTCTTCACAAAATTAATTAAAAACTAGCCTGATCCTCATCCTAGAAAATAACAGGGAAGCTCTCATGGGAAGCTCTCATGGTGGTTTTCGAATTTTACATTATTGTACGTTTTGTTCGAGTTTGGGAGAAGAGTCGTTCATGTCCGTACTATGGATTTCAAAAGGAGATCATGAAGATTTGGTTCTTTAAGGATAAGTTTTCTAATTCCATACATTTCCTCTAATTTTCACAGTAAACTCTATCCTTAATTAGGTATTGTTTATCAAGTTTCCATCTCTGTATTATTGTAGTTCTGTAAAATGTAAAATAGAGCATGATTTTTCCAGTATTTATATATCCTTCAATCGGTATCAGAGCCAGGTTGAGTCTCTATTTTTCATTTTCGAACCTTTAATTCATAATTAATGGTGGATGTTTAGATCTGCATAGTGATGTATGTTCTAGATTTTTGCAATTTGGATGTTTGCGAAATTGGCTTAGTTTTTACCGCTTTTATGATTCGGTTTGTAAGAGTCCATTGTTTTTTGGCATAATTATTATTGCAATTGAGTTTATACTCATGTCCGTGTTGCTCGTGATCAAGTTTCAGCTTCAATTTGGTGTAATTCGGAGCAAGAACGAAATAAAATGGATGAATGTGCGAAGCAAAGCAGGCATTCTGCCTTAAAGCGTAAGACTAAAGCATTGCAACACTCGTTTTATGCTGTAAGGCAGAGGACTACGCTACGCGGAGTGTCATGACGCTACGAGCAGCGTAGCACAACGCTATAGAGATTAGAATGCCAGCATCACAACGTCGGCGTTGCGACGCTCTGGACATATGGCGCGAACGAGGATGGACGTCTGTTTGTTGTTAGTATTCTATTCCAGGCAGTTTTCAAACAATTTTTCTTAATTATTTAATTATTATTTGTAATAATTATTTAATTTATCGTATTTTGATTAATTAAATTAATATTTTAGGAAGCCAATTTCTGTACAATATTGTTGTTATAATTATTATGCATGTGATATATGATTTTATAATTATATATGTCAGTAAAATTCCACCATAGGATAAACAATCATCCATGCATCATATTAATATAAATGTTATATTATAAAGTTGCATTATTTAATTAAGCATGCCCATGCATCATATTAAATATAATTGTCATATTATATGATTGCATGCATTAATAACATGCCAATGCATCATATTTATATTATAAATGTTATAAAATATGGTACGAATGATTGAATGAATGTTACATTTAATTTTCATTACTTTATTATATAATTTTTATGTATGTTGTAATGAAAATGGAGATGCATGAAGCATAGCACTACTTTAGTAAAATTATTATTGTTATAATTTTTAAAGTATGTCAATGATGTTTGTATAGGTTTTATTGTTTCATTAAACTTTATAATAGTTATAAGTTAATGAAATTAGAATTAAATTCTACAATAAAGAGTTACATGTAAACATAGGTTAAAATTGGTTTTAAATAGTTTAAAATTGATTTCACTTTAGACATATGTTCACAAATATTTCTAATATGATTAGAAATAGTTTTAATCTTTTAATTCCGTTTAATAGGATTTGATTTGAATAAAATATTAAATTTATAATAAATTTATCTATAAGGGACCTTTGTCTAAGGAAGGTTCTGTCTAGATTGGGATATTTAAGCTGACAGAAGCAAAATACCCCTATTTGGGAATCGACCTAGAAGGTGAATTAGATAAATTTATTCTCAGCATGCAATGAATGATTAAAGTTTGTTAAAGTGTTTAGTAAACATAAATCAACATTGTTAGACTATCCAATGTAATTGTTATGTTGGGCAAAGTTAACAATCACTTAGTAAAAATTATTAGTCGGATTTTTTTAAGTTATCAACCCTAGGTAAAACACTTAGTGGGAGAAAAATGATGTATATGATACTTCAATTTTCTTTTCACGTTTCTCCCTAAAAGTTCGCACTGTGAGATCTATGTTCGGCCTCGAGGCATCTTTACTTGTGTCCCCCTACAGATGGTGTTTGCATAGGTCAATAACAAGGTGAATAGAAAGGGTATTCATAGTAAGTGGGAAAGGGATGTATGTCAACACATCCCACGGTCTCCTTCATTAGTTTGTAGTAAACTTTCATGCTCAGCCTCGAGGCATCTTTGCTTGTGTCCCCCTTACGGATGATGTTTACATGAATTTTTATTCAAACTCTAGAAAATGATAAGATTGCTTTAGTTTTGCCCCAATCGGTTTTCCCTATGGTTGACTCATTGAGGCAAAACTCTAGAATCTAAAATGAAAGGTACATTTACAAGAAATTGTTAAGTAAGTTAATGATTTCTAGACCGAAAAATGGTTACTAATCATTAAAGGAATAAGAGTTATTCTAGTGTAACTATTAGTTGAGAATGTCACAATTCAGTGAAGGGATAACTGATAACCCTACGGTGGCTTTTATTTTGACTCGTTGAAGCATCATTGCAAAATAGATTGAAATTTATGTCTTAAAACTCGTAGATGGTAAATGTTATTACTTGACCAACATCAATAAAGAGTTATGAATGCTAATTCAATAAATGTTATTAATTGTGTTGTATTCTATTTTGTCTTAATAACCCTAAATCCAATAAACTAACACCCAAGGCTACCTTATGAGTATTGAACTATATGTGGAGACATATTGGGATCAATGTTCAAGATACAACCAAAAGGGTTTATAGTACAGAGATAATGCTAGGTATCTTATTCTGATGACACTATGGATACGATCCACTTTGTATTTGATACAAATGCAATGATCCAACGTGTTCGTGTAGGTGATATGCGAGTAGAGGTATCTTATGAAATGAGTTTGCATAAGACCGGACCGCGAAATAGTAACCACCTAAATGTAACGCTGTTAACTAGTTAGGTTCCTATTTCAATTGGATGACCTAAACAACTAGTTAGGTTCCTATTTCAATTGGATGACCTAAACAACTTAGTCTTGAATGTATTATGAACTCCTATTCATGAGGAAATGTTCTTTGATTTGTATAGGTGAAAATGGCGAGTTTGCCGACTCAATAAGCCTACCATTTTAGGGACACGATCGAGTGTAGAGCTGGGAACATAATAATACAAGATGGAATCCATTCCTTCCCGACTTCAGGGTAAGTAGATGAGTGTTCCCTTAAATGGTGTCTCCGGGACTTGAACAAAGGGCCCTACCCTCTCATTGGCCTGAGAGGAGTTTCTGTTTATTGGTTGGATCATAAATAGGTTATCATTAGAGGAACACCGATACTTAAGGAGTCAGAGATAACCTAAGGGTAAAACAGTAATTTGATCCATTGGAGTTACGAACACTTGTAGAAGACTAACTTACTGTTATTGGTTTACATCCGTGGATACAGAAATATATCTGCAGTGAGAAGAGTGCAGCTGTGGGTCTTCAGTGGAATGTATCCACAATTAATGAATATTGATTAATTTGATTAATGAGTTTAGCCAATTAATCTTATATTTGGATCTTCTGATCGACAGGTCTACCAGGTCCCCTTATTAGCTCACTAAAGGATACTAAAGAGGAATGATTTAAACTGTTCAAATTAAATTGAGAAAATTATATATTAATGTGATTAATATGTAATTGATTATGTATGTGATCTATAATTTAAATTAAGTTGGAGAGAAATATTTGAATGAAATTCACATATTTAATTCAAGTGAATTAGATTCATAAAGAATTTATCAATTAAATTAATGGAAAGTGGTGCATTTAAACATACGATGTTTATTTATATTAATTAAATATATACATGAAATTGGATTTAATATATAGATGGTTATTTAATTAATGTGCTAATTAATTAAATCAATATTATTTAATTAATTAAGCCCAAGGGTAAATAAAGAAAGATTTGGAGAAGGGGTTAACTCTTCTCCATATAAATTCTACTTGATGGCTCTTTTAAGGACAATAATTCATTTGGTGAATTTTAACCTAGCCACCAATAGAAAATCCTCTCTACTCTCTCCAAAGAAATATCTCTACCTCTTGCTCTTCTAATAGTTGAATACCACCTATCATTCTATTAAAATCATAGAGAATAAGAAGGTTATTCTCGTCGTAGTGTTCAAGATCGATTGAGGAGATGTTTGTTGGAAAACCGAGAGGATCTTTCTAGAAGCTTGGGAATCTTCAAAGGTAAGAAATAGTTCTCTTTTAGTTTCCCTTCTTTGTTAAAGCATGCTTTTAGCATTTATCCTTCACGAGTTCTATTTTAGAATACTGTTTTTGTTTATTCAAAAATCGATTTTTGGGATGCAAGCCGTTCGCTTCCGCTTGGGATTCGATCCCTTCATAGGGTATATTAGAATTTTGCTAAATTGATTGGTTTGCATTGGGTAATGCCTTAATAACTAATATAGATAATTTGTATGGTTTCAGCAAACTTCGAAATAACTAGTGCTACTTTGAACCTTTTTAAAGCTGATAAATTAACTGGTAAAAACTACACTAGTTTGAAAAACTCAATTACCATTGTGCTAATAATCGATGACCTCGTCTTTGTTGAGGAGTGTCGTCAAGTACCCAATGTTAGAGCATCTCAGAATGTTCGAGATGCATGTGACAGATGGATCAAGATGAATGAAAAGACTAAACGTATAGTTTGGCCAACTTATTTGAAGACTTGGCCAAGAAGCATGAACCCATGGTCACAATAATAAGATTATAGATTCTTTGATGGACATGCTTCACTGTCCACACAGCTCTGCCATGACGCTCTAAAGTATATCTTTCATGCCTGTATGAAAGAAGGGGCCTCTGTTTGTAAACATGTTTTGAACATCATGATCCACTTTAACGTGACAGAGATGAACGGGTCTGTCATGATGAAGCCAGTTAGGTTAGCTTTATACGAGAGACTTTATTTGAGAGTTTCCTTTAGTTTTGTAGCAATTCTGTTATAAACAAGCTTGACTATAACCTGACCACCGTTCTAAATGAGCTATAGACATACCGGTCCTTGGTGAAAGTCGAGGAACAGAAGACTGAGGAATTACCTCATCTTGAAAGAAGTTCTACAGAGGTATGACCTTTGGAATAAAGTCTGCACCTTCTTCTTCCAAAACCAAAAAGTGGAAGAAGAAAAAGAGAGAAGGCCAAGGGAAAGCTAACCCCACTGTTGCCCAAAAGGGCAAGAAGGCTAAGGTTGCTAAGGGAATCTGTTTCCATTATAACCAAAAAGGACATTAGATGAGGAACTGTCACAAATATTTGGCAGAAAAGAAGAAGGACAAATAAGGTAAATATGATTTACTCATTCTAGAAACTTGTTTAGTGGAGAATGATGATTCTGCCTGGGTAGTAGATTCAGGCGTCACTAATCACGTTTGTTTTTCCTTTTAGGGAATTAGTTCCTGGCAGCAGCTGGGGACTGGGGAGATGACAGTGGGTGTTGGAACTGAGCACGTCATCTCAACTGTGGTAGTGGGAGGGCTTTGTTTACTTTTACAGAAATCTTACTTATTATTAGATAATGTGTATGTAGTTCTTGATTTGAAAAGGAACTTGATTTATATAAAGTGTTTGTTAGAACAAAACTATACTTTGAATTTTATTATGAATATAATGTTTATTTATAAGCATGATGTTCAAATTTGTTTTGCAAATCTCGAAGATAACCTTCATGTGCCAAGGCCATTAGCATCTTAGGCCCTCTTTAAAACTGAATGTTTAAAACTGCAGTAACTCAAAATGAAAGAAAAAAATTTTCTCCTAAAAAAATTGCCAACTTTGGCACCAAGATTAGGTCACATAAATCTCAATAGGATTGAGAGGTTGATTAAGAATGGACTTATAAGCGAGTTACAAGAAAATTATTTACCAGTATATGAGTCATGCCTTGATGGCAAAATGAATAAAAGACCTTTTACTGGAAAATGTTATAGACCCAAAGAACCCTTAGAACTTGTACATTTGGACCTCTATGATCTTATGCATGTTATGGCAAGAGGAAGGTTTAAATATCGTCTCTTTCATAGATGATTATTCAAAATATGGTTATGTTTGCCTAATGTAATATAAATCTGAAGCCTTTGAAAAGTTCAAGGAGTACAAGGCTGAAGTTGAAAATTCATTACGTAAAATAATTAAAACACTTTGAACCGATCGAGATGAAGAGTATAGATTTAAAATTCCAGAACTATTTAATAGAACATGAAATTGTATTCCAACTCTCCGCATCTGGTACACCTCAGTAGAATGGTGTATCAGAAAGGAGAAATTGGACCTTGTTGAACATGGTTCGGTCTATGATGACACTACAAGAATTTTGGGCTTTAATGTCGGTTGGAAAGAGCGAAACCGGATGTATAATGTCGGTTTTATTTTTTTAAAAAAAAAAGCGGATCTTAAATGTCGGTTTTAAACTGACATTGTAGGTATACCTTTATTGTCGGTTTAAAACCGACATTAAAGATCCATTTTTTTTTCTTTTTCTTTTTTTTTTAAAAAAAACCCATCCCCCCCCCATTTTTTCCCTTTCTTTTCTAAATCCTATTTTCCCCATCAGCCACCTCCTCGCTCCCTGGACCTCGCCACGCTACTCGCCGTAGTTCGACACCATCCCGCCACCTTCTCGCTCCCTGGACCTTGCCACACCTTAGATCTAGTCGTGGAAGATTTGTCGTTCTTCACGTGTAGCCATAGTAGATCTAGTCATCTTCTTCTAGGAGATCCACCATCCATTCTGTCGAAGCCCAACCGTTCGTTCTGTTGTTGAAGATACAAACCCAGTCGTTCATTCAGTTGAAGTCGAGCCATCAAAGGTACAAGTCGGTCGTTATAGCTCAGATCCATTTCGTCGTAGCCCAGTCGGTCATTATGGCTCAGATCCTTGTTCTTCCAACTCAGATCTATTTCAATCTTCGATCTCTGGGTTAGATCCGTTCAAAGGTGAAATTTTCTTTGTCCCCATTCTATATTTCAATCTGAGTACTAGCATTCCAAATGTTTAATACATATTATTATCTGTTTTTTTGTTGCTTAAATTTATACGTTTGAAGTTTGAAGGGAACTGATTAATGGTTTTTATTTGTATGTTGTGCGGACGTTTAGGAATGAAGCTTGAGGGTTTTTTTTTATTCTGCTGGGTTTCTACTATTGCGAAAACAAATATTTGACAGAGAAGTTGGGGAATTTTAATGGTGAATAATGTATTTTCACACAAATTACAGGTTATGGACAAGCACTTGAGCATTTTGGTAAAGCAACATATTGAGACACGTTTTGTATAAATTAATGCTAAGAAAAGTCCATTTCTGGCTGAGAAGTTGAAGATCGTTGTTCTTTCAACCCTTGCTCTGATCAAGAATGCAAAAGTAGATGACTATGTGGTATGTCCTTTATGATAATACACCATTGATTACTGAATTTTGGTTGTTTTTATTAACATTACCTTTCTCTCATGTGAATCCATCAGGTAGGATTTGATGAGCTTGGTGGAACTGACGAATTCAGCACAAAGGAATTGGAAGATAGATTGGCAAAATGTCAAGTCATCTTCCATGAAGGTGAATCATCCATAAATGCTTCAAAATCTAGTGCACAAACCAGGAGAAGTGTACAACAAAGTACAAGATCAGACTCATCAGATTCAGAATAAGTTAACATTTCAGGTGTTGGAGAGTTAACTGGTATGTCGTTCTGTATTAAAATTTGAGAGTATTATCAATATCTGCAAGTTCGATTATGTCTTTACAATCATTCCATGAATGGCAGAAATGTGGCATTTTTGCTTGTATCAGTGCACTGAAGCACATTTTTACTTCATGATATCTCTAAAGTTCTTGCAGTTGCTGTTTATTAGGAAGATAAAGTTATCATTACTGTATTCAAGATTGATTTTACTCCTAATAATTTGTTTTTAGGTTTGATCTCTTTGGAAAGTGTCAAGTTGAAGAAAAAGAAGAAACACAAGAGAACAGAAAGACCCAGATAGGTAATTCTTTTGACATTTTTTCCAGCACCATTTGTTACATAACTGTGCCATATTCAGATATTCCAATCCTGCAGACCACAACATATATATCTTCGCCTAAATCCCTCCCCTCTCACCCAAATCCTTCTCGCTCTCGCTCATAAAGGCCAAATCCTTCCCCTCTCAGCTCTCACCCAAATCCCTCCCCTCTTGCCCAAATCCCTAGCTCTCGCTCATAAAGTCCATCCGCTCTCGCTCTCCTCTCACTAATAGTCTCTGCAGTGCAGCCCTTTCGCTTTCACTCATCTCTCTGCTAGCTACTCTCGCTCTCGCTCATACCTCTACTCTCGCTCTCGCACATAAAGTCCCCTCTCGCTCTCGCTCATACCTCCACTTCGCATATTGTGTGGTGGTTTAATATTTGGTGAAATTTTTCTAGAACATAAGCGTCAAGTGAGTATCCCTTATGCACATTCCCAATAAACACAGTTAGTTGAATATGAATTCTGATAACATTTTCACTTTCAATCCTTTGTCTTAAACCCTTTTTGTTTGTGTATTTTTTAGGTGTTTGGAAGGGGTGGGGAGGAGATTTGCAACAGCAAGGGATCCAGGTGAAAATTGTTCCTGGTAAGTGCATTTTTGAATGCTTGCAATTTGTAACAAAAGGGCTATTGCTGATCGAGAGCACCATGTTGCACCAAAAAAGGAGGTTTGTGTTTCTATTGTTTTGTTCTAAGTAGAAGCTTTCATGAACATTGAGGCATATTATTATTCTTCTGCTTTTTATTTGAAAAGCTTATGGCTGTTAGCTGTTACCTGTTAATGAAAAACAAGTTTATAATGTTTAACTGTTTATAATGTTTTTTTTTTTGGATTGATTAAGGTATTTGGATCAAATGGGGATGACTACCACATTTAATCATCAAGTTTATTGTAGACAAGCCTTGATGGATGGAAATTATGCTTTGCTTAATACCACTTCTTTTATCACTTTTTTTTTTACCCCTAATCCTGATTATTTTCTAAATTTTAATGAAAATTTAGAAAAAGGTCAAGGTTAATATTGCAACTTTTGAATTAATCATACTAACCTTGACCATCGATGCCGGCAATGGGATTACCCCTGACCTGACTCCATCATCTGGGACCATACCATCTTACAACTTCTATCTTCTAGTGTTGGCATTGAGCTATGTGGTTTTGAAGAAGGACACCATCAACAGCATAAGGAGATGGAAGCATACTTCATGGTGGCACCAGTTATGAAGGAGGACACTATCAACAGCATAAGAAGCATGGAGGCATACTTCATTGCTCTGGAAGCTCCAATTCCAGCTCTGTAAGTCTGGACATAAACCTTCTAATTTTCTAGTCCAAAACTTGTCTAAGCTACATATAGGAGGTGGAGTTGTGTTTTTAGTTCACGACTAAAAAATATCAATAATATGTTTTAATCTCCATCATTGTTCAATTTTTTTATTTGATTAGGTGCGTAGTTCATGCTGTATCATCTATCTTTATAAAAAAAAATTAAAATATTTTTTAAAAATTGGTGTACGCATTCAGAACTCCACCTTGCAAGTTCCTTCAAACAACCTTAATGTTTGCATATATTTTCATTGTTTTATTTGGTCTGATTTTAAACGGAAGAATTGATGATTTTATTGTGAAAATGTGTCAATCGGAAGATGACGGTCATGAAGGGAGGAGGAGGAAGAAGGGGCTGAAGGAGAAGGTAAAGGAAAAGATGCCAGGACATTATCATGAGCCCCAGGCAGTGTCAACCACAACGTCGGGCGGCTATTCGTCGGCCCAGTACGGTGGGCATCATGAGAAGAAGAGAATAATGGAGAAGATCAGAGAGAAGCTGCCGAGACATCACTGAGGACTTGCACTCCTCATGTTTGTGTATACTAATAAAGTAGAGTTACTACTGTGAATTTTAGAAAGAAATGGACTAAATAATTTGGTGGTTATGGTTGTGTGTGTTCGTGTTATGTAATTTCTGGGTTGTGAGGTATAAAGTATTTTTATTATTACTGTCTTCATCTTTGTGTGTACATTTATTTTGTTTATTTGGTTACTTTTTTTGGGGGAAAAAAAAAAGAACCTGGTGATGTGTCAGTTTTATTTACTGCACCCTTGACATCTCATTTTCTTTTGCTTTTAATGACATTATGCTTTTAATGTCGGTTGCAACCAACAGGCTTGAATCACTAAAGACTTTTAATGTCGGTTGCAACCGACATTAAAGGAAACCGACATTAAAGGGCTTTAATAACACTATCTTTAATGTCGGTTGCCAACCGACATTAAAGCCCAAATTTCTTCTAGTGTGAATTACACCCATTTGCCTATTTCGTTATGGGTTTATATAGTACAAACTGCAACTTATATTTTAAACTGTATTCCATCCAAGAGTGTTTCTAAAACACCTATGGAATTATGGAATGGCCGTAAAGGAAGTTTATGTCATTTCAGGATTTGGGGTTACTCAGCACATGTGCTTAAGGTTAATGCTAAGAAATTGGAACCTCATTCAAAATTATATCTATTTGTAAGCTACCCAAGGGAATGAGCAGTGGTTACTTCTATGATCCTAAAGATAATAAATTATTTGTATCGACAAACGCCACATTTTTAGAAAAAGGACCACATAAGGGAGCATAAATCACGTAGTAAGATAGTGTTAAATGAGATTTCCAACGAAACTACTGAACCTTCAACAAGAGTTGTTGAAGAGCCTAGTATATCAACAAGAGTTGTTTATGTCAGTTCATCTAGTAGGTCACATCCACCTCAATTGTTGAAGGAACCTCAACATAGTGGGTGTTGGAAATGTCCTAAAACTCGTAGTTTGTGAACATTAAACATATTCTATTGACAATATAGTTATAATTGAATTTTTCTATCAATAAAGGTGTTATTGAATTGCATTCTTTTATAAATTCAATAAACTAACCCATGGTTATAATATGAATACTTAAATTTATGTAGAGACATAAAAGAGGATCCAGTTTTAGTATATAGCCAAAAAGATCTATAAGTATATGGATAGGGTTGAGTACCTTGTTTTGGGAACACTATGGATGCGACCCTCTTTGTATATTGATACAATTGATGTGATCCCAAAACCGTTCATGTGGAGACATGCGAGTGGAGGCATCCTATGCAAAAGACTTTTGCATAAGATCGGACCACAAAATAGTCACTTTTCTTTGTAACAACCGTTTACTATTAGAACTGACTATTTCAAATTCGATGACCTAAGATAACTCGATCTTAATCCTGAGCTAACTATGAACTCCTATTTATTTGGGATTATCCTTTAATCTCCATAGAGAGTGGTTTAACATCTCCGCTTAATAAGCCTTCCATTTTAGGGGTAAGACAAGATAGATAGTTGGGGACATAGTCTTGCAAGACAAAATTCACTCCTACCCATTTAAACTTTAGAATTAAAATTCATTTTATATTTTAAAGAGGAAAAATGGAAAATCTAACTTTTCCCACTTTCAATTACACCTCATGCCACTATTCAAATGGAAAATAAAGTGGCAATCTCATTTGCAATCTGATTTGCATGGATTAGTGCTTTAAAATGAGAGCTTGAGATCAGATTGAAGGGATTATGAAAACTTGAGATCAGATGGAAAAAAATCTCAGGTTTTTCATTCTTTCCAACTTCTAAAATCATACCAAATTCATCTCAATTTAAGTTCCACAATTCAGTCTAAGGCTTGAGGATAGTAGAAAAGACTTGGGTAGTGGTCTACTAAAGAAAAGAAGAAGATGTAATTGGAGTGTTTAGATCCTTAATTGCTTCCGTATGTTGATTGTCAACTCCACAGTAGGATGGTCGTGAACCGACCTATTTGTTATATGAGTTTAACAGAAACCCTAACCATCATATCAGATGACGACGTTAAGGATCCATTGTCTTATAAACAGGTAATAGAGGATATAGACAAAGATGAATGGATCAAAGTTATGGATCTTGAAATGGAGTCCATGTACTTCAATTCAGTCTGAGATCTTGTAAATCAACCTCATGAGGTAATACCTATAGGTTGCAAATGGATCTACAAGAGAAAATGGGTGCAGATGGTAAGATACAAACTTTAAGGCTAGATTGATGGCAAAGGATTATACCCAGGTTGAGATAGTTAACTATGAGGAGACTTTCTCACTTGTTGTAATGTTAAAGTCTATCTGGATAATCCTGTTCATTGTCGCATATTATGACTATGAGATTTGGAAAATGGATGTCAAGACTGCCTTTCTAAATGATAATCTTGAGGAGACCATCTACATGCAATAATAAGAGGGATTCATATCCCAAGGTCAAGAGCAAAAAATTTGCAAGCTTTATTGGTCCATTTAATGGATTGAAACAAGCTTCTCAATCTTGGAATATAAAGTTTGATACTGCGATAAAATCTTATGGTTTTGATCAGAATGTTGATGAGCCTTGTGTTTACAAGAAGATCATCAACAACTCGGTAGCTTTCCTGGTATTGTATGTGGATGATATCCTACTCATTGGGAATGATGTAGGTTTTCTGACTGACATTAAACAGTGACTAGCTGCCCAATTTCAAATGAAAGATTTGGGATAGGTGCAGTATGTTCTACGGATCCAGATCAATCGTGATCATAAAAACAAGAGGTTAGTCTTATTTCAGGCATTGTACATTGATTAAATGTTGATCAGGTATAGGATGTAGAAGTCCAAGAGAGGTTTATTACCCTTCAGGCATGGAATTATATTGTCTAAGGATCAATGTCCTAAGACATCTCAAGAGGTTGAGGAGATGAGACGGATTCCCTATGCTTTAGCTGTTGGAAGCTTAATGTATACAATGTTATGTACCGACCTGACATTTGCTATGCAGTAGGGATTTTCAATCATTATCAATCTAGTCCAGGATTAGATCACTGGACGGTGGTCAAAACGATCCTCAAGTATCTTCGGAGAACGAGGGACTACATGCTCGTGTATGGAAATAAGGATTTGATCCTTACAGGATACACAGACTCTGACTTTCAAACTGATAAAGATTCTTAGAAATCGACATCAGGGTCAGTGTTCACTCTGAATGGAGGGGTTGTAGTTTGGCAAAGCATCAAGCAAGGATGCATCACGGACTCCACTATGGAAGCTAAATACGTAGCCGCTTGTGAAGTTGGTAAAGAAGTTGTTTGGCTTAGGAAGTTCCTTATAGATTTGAAAGTTGTTCCAAATATGACTTTGGCGATCACTCTTTATTGTGATAACAACGGGCTATGGAAAATTCAAAGGAACCTCAGAGTCATCATCGAGGCAGTCATATCGAACGAAAATATCATTTGATCAGGGAGATTGTGCATCGCAATGATGTGATAGTCACGAAGATCGCGTCGGAGTACACTGTTGCTAATCCATTTACAAAGGCTCTCACGACTAAAGTGTTTGAGGGTCATCTAGAGAGTCCGGGTCTACGGGACATGTGGCATCTTGTCTAGGGCAAGTGGGAGATGATACTGGGGTATAAAGCATGCCCTAGTTTATTATATATTGTACTTGTTTTTTCATGTATTGTATATTAGTCTCCTGAGGCATTAGGACAAGTGGGGGATTGTTGGGATTGGTGTCCTAATTCTCTCGGAGTCTCGTAGTTTGTAAACTTTATACACATTGTTATTAATAAAATAAGAGTTATTTTATTTGCATTTGCTCATATCCAATAAACAAAGATCCGTAGTTATTGTATGTAAATTAAGCATGTATATGAGATATACAAGTGGATCATGCCTTAAGTAATAACCTAAAAGGTCTATAATATAGGGATAAAGGAGGGATACCTTATCCTGGTGACACTATGGATACGACCCACTTTCTAGATGTTTACAAGTGTTGTGAACTACTACAGATGGTCTGATCCTGACCATTCATGTGGAGACATACGATTGAGGGTGTCCTATACAAAGAGTTTGTATAAAATCGGACCACGCGATGATTCGTCTCTTTATATAACGTCGTTGATACTTGAGACTTACATCTCACTTAAAAGATCATAGGTGACATGACCTTAATCCTGAATGTTTTGGGAATCCTGCTTTTGAGGGTGGTCTTTTGATTAGTATGGGTGAGAGTGACCAGATTGCCAACTCAACAAATCTACCTTTTTGGGGATTTGTTTGATTGGGGGGTTGGGAACTCGGTTACACAAGACGAAATTCACTCCTTCCTCGAAGCAGGGGTAAGTAGATAGATTGCTCCTTAAGGGCTGATTTTGGGTCTTGAATATAGTGGTCACATTCTTTCATTGGAAGAGAGGACCCGATCATAGTAGGACTATGACTTATTGTTCATTAGAGGAATCAATGTTACTTAAGGAGTTAAATGTAAATATAGGAGCAAAACGGTAAATTGGCTCAACTGTACTTACGAGCAATCTGTGAAGGGTTATCGCACTGTTGATTGGTTGATATGGACACAAAAATATCTCTGTAGTGAGGAGAGTACAACAGCCAGTTTTTAGTGGAGTGCCTGACAGTTAATGGATAGTGGATCCTATGACTAAAGAGTTTGGTCAATTATTCACGTACCATTGGAGCTTCAACCTACATGTCCATAAGGTTCCCTTGGTAGCTCAATGGATTTAAGTTGAGAATAAGTTCTTGGGGTTAGTTTGAAGTGTTCAAATTATCAAGAGGAAATTCAATTATATATGATATAATTGGTGTGATGTATGAGATACATCAAGTGGAGGATTAATGTAAATATAATTTATATTAAGTACCATAAAATAGAAAAATAACTATGGTTTGTATGTTTCATGATATGAAATATTAAAACTATATGTTATAAATATAATATGATAAGTTGGTTATCATATTTATTTATAATAGATTAATTATGTGATAATTAATTTCATTTTCTCTAATAATTGCTTGAGTGGGAGGTTATCGGTGGTTTTATGGTAACCGTGAGATAAAAAGGAAAATTGTTTTCCTAAAATTAAGATGTTACTTCATTCGGAAATAACTTGTAGTGATAAGCTATCAAGTGAAAAAGTTTCACTGAGCGATGGCTGACAGAGACTAAACAATTGTGCAGCTTTGACTATGCGATAGTCATTCAACTGATCGTAGCTAAAAGATCGTTTAAGGGTTGAGAATACAATCGTTGACCTTTTGATCGTAGCTAAACGATCGAGTGGCAAGTCTATGTGATAGGCTTTAGTTTACTAAACGATAGAGCACATCGTCTATGCAATAGACAGTGTATTATCTCCCACTTGCTCAATCGTTTACTCGATCGTATATCTCCAGTCTCTTTCTCAAGCCAAGATCATACAGAGCTCACAACTCCTGGATTCTCACACCGAGAATACCAAGGTAACCATTGTGGTGCTGTCCTTACTCAATTTGTGGATCGATTGGGTAATTGATCGTTGTGTCCATTGTGTTCATGCTGTGTACCAGTCGTTGCATTTGTGTTGCTATTCTTGGACACATTGAATTGATCGAGGGAGTTTGAAGAATGGTTCTTGAAAGGTATGCATACTCTATCCCTTGATTCCTATGGTAGCATGTTGTAATTTCGTTTTGTGCATGACATATTAGTTTCTATTCTTGTACTGTAATTGTTTATGTTCAACTCGAATGGAATTTGGAACGATCCTTTTACTGCTCATGGAAATCCTCATGATTGATTTCCTTCATAGTAGATATTAGTCTAATCTAGGATATGATCACGGGACTGCCGTAAGAATATCCTCAAGTATCTATGGAGAACGAGGACTACATGCTTGTGTATGGTTCTAATAATATGATCCTTACAGGATACACAGACTCTGATTTCCAGACTGATAAGGATTCTAGGAAATCCACTTCAGGATCAGTGTTCACTCTTAACAGAAGGGCAATAGTCTGAAGGAGCACCAAGTAGGGGTTCATTGCTGACTCCACCATGGAAGCTGAGTACGTAGAGGCTTGTGAAGCTGCTAAAGAAGCTGTATGGCTCAGAAAATTCCTGACTAATCTAGAAGTAGTTCCAGACATGTCAAAGCCCATCACCCTTTATTGTGATAATAGTGGTGTTGTGGCTAGTTCCCGAGAGCCTGAGAGTCACAAGTGCGGGAAACACATAGCGCGGAAGTATCATCTTATCTGAGAGATTGTGTATTGAGGGTACATGATCTTCATGTAGAAAACTTCGAAGCACAACGTTGTTGATTCGTTTACAAAGGCCCTCACAACTAAGGTGTTTGAGGGTGACCTACAGAGTACGAGTCTATGGGACATGCCACGTTTAGACTAGGGCAAGTAAGAGATTTGTATTGTGCGTGTTATGCCCTAGTTTGTTGTTTATGTACTTTTTATATATTAGTTTGACTTTTATATTATACACCCCACTAGCTTTAGGTCAAGTGGGAGATTGTTGGGGTTGATGCCCTAAATCTCATAGAGTTCTATAGTTTATAATTGTACTGTACAAACATTTTATTTATCTAATAAAATATGTAATGTTTTATTTGACACTTAGTTGCATTAATCCACAAACCAATAAACTAACTAAAAGAACTCAAATTATAGAGGATCTTTGAGTAGAAGCAGATCGTTCCAAACTCTATTATGAAAGAACTCAAACATTTACAATCATACTGCAACTCATTCAATAGAGTTGTAAGACTGTAATCAACCCTGTTCAGAATAGCGTTGCTTACGAAGTGAAGGAAACTTTCTGATAACGACTCCAGAATAATGCTAACCTGGCTGGCCTTATCGATTTCGACTCATTCATCTCTGCCACATTGAAGTGGACCATCATGTTCAGAATATGTTCACGAACAGATATACCTTCCTTCATCTTAGAGTTGAAGATGAACTTAAGAGCATTGTGCCTGAGCTGCGCAGATGGTTGTCCGAACATTCCCCTCAAGGACTCCATGATCTCGTGTGCAGTGATCATGGGCTCATGCTTCTTGGCCAATACGTTGTTAAGGCTGGCTAAGATATACATTGGGGCTTTCGCGTTCGCTCGTTTCTAATACTTGTACGCCTCTCAAACATTTTGAGTCGCGTTGGGAGGTGAAATAGGAGAACAATCCTCCATAAGGACAAATCTTAAGTCATCGATGATAAGTATCATGTTAATTGTATTCTTCCAACTAGCGTAGTTCTCGCCAGTCAGCTTATTGGCGGCTAAATGTGCAAGAGCAACAGTAACCATTTTAAAAGTTGCTGAAAAAGGAACAAACTTAATGAGTCTACTTTCATTACCACTTTTAACACCAATTAAGTTTTAGCAAAATAGTTCTATTTGTACCCTAAGTGACATCTATTTTGCAATGATGCTCCATTGAGGGAAGATAAAAGTCACTGTAGGGTGATCAAGTGCCGTTTCATTGGAATTAGACAATCTCAACCATTAGACAGAAACAAATCCTTGTAATTGAATCTAACAGCCACCATTATTCGGTCCATAATTTGTTAACATTCATAACAATTCCTTTTAAGTGTAACCCCTTATTTTAGGCTCTAGAGTCCCGCCCTAATGCGCCCACCGTAGGGAAAAAGCAGATTAGAACAAGAGATTAAAGCAACCCTATCCATTTTTGGAGATCAGATAAAGAGTTATGCAAATACAACCATCATTTAGAGGAACACTCCCAGGGTGCCGCGAGGTGATGCACGAAAACTTTATCCAACCTAATGAGAGAGACTGATGGATATGTTGTCACACGTCCTGCTCCCACTTACTATGAACATTCTTTCCATTCACCTTGGTATTGACCTACCCAAATGCCATCCTTTAGAGGGACACTCTCAGGGTGTCTCGAGGCTGAGGATAGATTTCATGGTGTGAACTTTTTAGGGAGAAATGTGTAAAGGTAAAGTGAAGTATCATATACCCCAATTACCTCCTACTGAATATTCTACCAAAGGATTCATTAACTTAGTAAATCCGGCTACTGATTTTATCTAAGTGGATGTTTAATTTTCTCAAAAAACAACATTTGCTTTTGATGATTAAACAAGTTTGATTCAAGTCTTATTAAACACTTTAACAGACTATCATCAAATTTGCATGCATGCAATAAATCTATCTAATTCACCTTTCCAGGTAGGTTCCCAGGTAGGGGTGCGATGTTTCCATCGACTTAAGTACCCCAGCCTAGCCAGAATTAGCCTTAGCCAAAAGGTCCCTTTTAGATAGATTTGGTACATATTTAATCTTTTATTGGCCAATTTAATCCTATTAAACCGAATTAAAAGATTAAACTTAGGTATCTGATCTTATTAGAACCGTGATCTTAGGTCTATCTCAATTAAATTTTAAAACTCTTTTAAAACATGATTAAAGCCTAAGTTTGCCTGAAACTCTTTGATGCGTTGATTTACCATGCGATGAAAGGGTGTGTGGATGTGATGATCATGCAAGTTTTCCTAACAAAGCCCAAGTATAAGCTTTCTTAGGGTTCTAGTAAGTCCAAGGTCCAATGCAGGGATTACTCAGATATGCAACAGACTCTATCTCTGATCTTATTGCTATTTTTAAGTTTAAGAAGTTGGATGGTGATTGACTTTGATTTCTTAAGGCGATGGAATTAAATGCAAAGTGATAGAAAAGAGGTGTTGTAACAAATATGCAACTAACATTTCTTAAGATATTCTACAAGTCATGTGATCATGCTATACACAATTATTAGCACTACATTTCTCAATGCATATGGCCACATTTCCTATGTCTAAGATGCATGCGATGTGTAGGGAATGCAGCAGATAGAACTTATTTCTAAGTCTTCTCTACTCTTACTTATGAGGACTAATTTGACTCTCTCAAGCTTAGATTCTATGTCTTTGGACTACTCTCTCAAGTACTCAAAGAGATGAATGAGGCATACATAAGAAAAGATGATCACATGAAGTGCATAACTTAAGTCATGCTAGCTAAGTACTTCTCAACCCATTCACAAATTTAGCTACTCATGTATGGCGTGAAAAGGATGAACATAGATTGAAATGTAATTTCCACTTGTGCAAATAAAATGTTCAAGTACAAAACAATAGATGATGTAAGTGTTAAGCCAGGTAAGCAGTGTCTTGCTTCCTCTGGTGTTTACACGGCTTTTACCACTCCAATTCTTTTTTAATTTGTAACTCTTGCTCTCACAAAGGTTAGATGTGGGTTGGTTTCTCTCTTCCGTGTTGTTTCGGTAGTCTCTCGACCTCTTCGAAAATTAATTCTCCTTCCCAAGAATTCTTCTGAAATCATCCCCCAGTTTGGTAGCATTGAATGGCATTTATAGACTTCCAGACAAAACAATTTTTCATTTCACTAATGATAGCGTGGATAGGCAGCATTAGCTTCCATACCCTGTTGCACCGTCTGATGGTCACCGGAGGTTCAATGAATTTGCAACGGTATGGTCTTCAACGGCCGCCAACTGAATTTCTGATTTGATCGCTATCGACTTTACGTCCCATCACGTTTTATTACATTAGGCCACCGCCTTTATGTAAAGTCATCACGCGATCGTCTTTGAAGTACCATTAGATCGCCAACTCAGGAGATTGCACTATCGCCTTGTTCCTACACAGATTCAAGATTAATTCAGTTTAACTGTTTTTATGCGATGAGAGTTAGTGAACGCGATTTTGCTTTTAGTTTGGCACATTCAATCGTAATATTGCCCATTTACTATCGCTTTTTTCTCGTTGTTTTAATAATTTGAGCTTTAATAACTTATATTTCTACAAGTTATCACTCTTTCTTACTGATTTTAATTCTAATTTCATTAATTATAAGTCTTATAAAAAATGAAACAATTAAAACCATTCACATTGCTAAGCTAGACATCCACAAGGCATTTATAACTGTTATAAATAAACCTAAGTGTCATATTTCATGCAATGTTCATTCATTACTACTATATAACTTTTATATAACAAGTAAAGAATTAAGCATACATGCTAACATACATCCTATATTATAACATTTATCATAAAGATGATACATGGATATGTTTTAATGCATGCATATATTATAACTCTTATATTATATGATGCATGGGCATACTTTAGGGACATTTAATCATGCAAGCTACTATATTATAACACTTATAATATAAAGATGATGCATGAATAAATGCATAATCTATGGTGGGTTTTAAAACTATATGACATACGTTATGGCATATAAGTAAACATACATCACATGTAAATTCAATAAAAATTGATGGATCGAGATAATATGCCTCAAAACCGGAATAAAAAAAAGCTAATTATTACAAAAGAATCTGAGTCAACCGGTTCAAACAGGTGAACCGGGTCTTGAATCGTCCGGGCGAAGCCTCGTCACTTGATCGTGTAGCATCTTCTTTAGATCATCAAGTAACACACATCGAGTATAAACGATCATATACCGATGATCGCGTGGCTAAGGACTATGTGATGAACATGAAAGTCCATACAATTGTGCCATACATCAAGTAACGCATGTCATGCGATCGTGCAGCCAACGACTATGCGGTGAGCATGATTGTCTGCATGATCGAGTAGTAAGCGTCGAGTATCGTATACCGAGTGATCGTGTAGCTAGTAACTATGAGATGAGTATGCTAGCCTACATGATCATTTAGCGCGCATGCCATGCGTCGAGTATCATATACTCTGCGATCATTTACCCCCAACATCTACGTGATTGAGTAGCCAATGCAACATGATCGTTTAGCAAATACTACACGATCGAGTATAACATTTCTACACGATCGTATAGCCAAATCTAAATGATCGTTTAGCTTAAGCCACACGATGTGACCAACGATTCGTTTTCTCCCTCGAAGTGAACATCAATTCCTTGCATCTGAAGCTTCATCATGAACACCTCAAACAAACAAAAAACGAATACAGACTCGATTGCGAGTTAATGCCCAAAAACGCAGGGGCCCTTACAAATTAACTTTTGTAAAAGTAAAAAAAGCTTTAAACAGAGGAAATTATCCCATAAACATCCATCAACAGCATCCACAACCACACTTAACATTTAAACGCATTGCAGAATACTTAAAACTCACCAAGCCTGTAAATGAAATTCAATACAACAATGGAATTTGGAAATCAGAACAACCTAGCTCTGATACCAATTGAAGGAATTCTAATTATAGAGGACCTTTGAGCGGAAGCGAATCGTTCCAAACTCCATTGTGAAAGAACTCAGACATTTACAATCATACTCAACTGATTATGCATTAATCAATAAATTACAACATGCTTTGAATTTAAATACAAAGGATTAAGAAAACAATACCTTTGAAGAACCTTTCTTTAAGTGTTTCCCTCAATCAAACTCGAACGCAACGAACAAGAAGAACTCTAACTCTTGAACACCAGCAATGAGTATCAACTCGATCATCGATAAGAATTAGACACTACCATAAGATTACCTTGGCATTCTCGGTTTGAGAATTTAGGAGTTGTGGGTTCTGGCTTATTTTGGATTGAGGGAAGGATTTGAGTAAACGATCGAGTAAGCGACAAAAGTATCGTGTAGAAGAACGCATAGGCTCGATACTCAGTCATTTAGAAATGAGTACTATCGCATAGTAAATCTCGATCCTATCGTGTAGTCCCCCGATAGTCAATTATCTGAAACAGTTTCGTAGAATCATTTGAAAAACCATTTTTCATTTTATCCCACTTAGCCATAATAATTGTCCACCCACTAAGGTCTGTTATTAAGAAAGAGAAATATCAATTATCATATAATTAATAAATTATAAATAAATACAATAACTACCTTATCATATTATATTTATAACCTATAGTTTTAACATTGCATCATATACAACATATAAACCATAGTTCTTTTCTATTTTATGGCATTTAATATAAATCATATTTATATTAATTCCTCCAATCAAATAATAATGTATCAAATACATCATATCAATTATATCATATGTAATTTAATTAATTTAATTATATCATATATAATCAAATTCACTCTTGTTAATTTGAACATTTCAAACTAAGCCAAAATTTGATTCTCAACTTGAATCCATTGAGCTACCAAGAGGACCTTATGGACCTGTAGCTTGAAGCTCCAACGATATGTGAATAACTGACTAAACTTTTTAATCATATTATCCACCATCCGTTAATTGCCGGGCACTTCACTAAAGACCGACAATTGCACTTTTTACACTACAGATATATTTCTGTGTCCATTGGATATAACCAAACAACAGTACGATGATCCTTCATAAATTGTTCGTAAGTACAGCTGGATCAAATTACCGTTTTGCCCCTGTAATTACATCTAACTCCTTAAGTACCACTGATTCCTTTAATGAACAATAGATCATAGTTCTACTATGAATAGACCCTTCTCGAGCAAAGAGAAGGTGTGGCGTCACATTGTTCAAGCCCTAGAATCAGCCCTTAAGGGAGAAATTTATCTACTTACCCTTGCTTTAAGGAAGAAGTGAATTCCGTCTTGTGTAGCTGAGTTCTCAGCTCCCCAATCAGACGAATCCTCAAAGTGGTAGGTTTGTTGAGTCGACGATATGGCCACTCTCACCCATGCAAACAAAATGACCGCCCTCATATGCAGGAGTTCACAACTCACTTAGGATTAAGGTCATGTTACCTATGATCATTCTAGTGAAATGAAAGTCTCAATTATGAACGACATTACATAACAAGACTAAACATTTTGTGGTCCGGTCTTATACAAACTCCTTTATATAAAATATCCCCTCTCTCATGTCTAATACATGAATGATCTTGATCAGATCATTTGTAGTACTTTACAACATTTGTAACACCTACAAAGCAGGCCACACTCGTAGTATCACTAGGATAAGACATCCCTCCTTATACATATACTACAGACCATTTAGGTTACCACTTAAAGCACGATCCACTTGTATGTCTCCACATACATGCTTAAGTTACAACGAAAATCGTGGATCTTAGTTTATTGGTTTGTGGTTAATGCAACTAAAATATCTCATATTTCATAGATTGAAGTGAATAAAATATCGTATATTATAAATAAAAAAAAATGTTTGTTCATACAAGTGTTACAAACTACAGGACCCTACGAGATTTAGGGCATCGACCCCAACACTAACATCCAAGGTTATTTTGTAGCTTAAACATGTATGTAAAGACATACAAGTGGATCATGTCTAAGTGATAACCTAAATGATCTATAGTAGATGGATAAAGCTGGATAACTTATCCTCACAACACTACGAGTATGGCCCGCTTTGTAGATGTTACAATTATTGTAAAGTTCTATAAATAATCTGATCTAGATCATTCATGTGGAGACATGTGAACGTGGATATTTTATACAAAGGAGTTTATATAAGATCAGACTACGAAATAACTAGTCTCATTATATAACGTCGTTCATAATAGAGACTTACATTTCATAAGGATGACCATATGTGACATGACCTAAATCTTGAGTGAGTTGTGAGCTCCTGTCTGAAGACGATCCTTTGATTTGTATGGGTGAAAGTGGTTAGATCACCGACTCAACAAGCCTACCATTTTGAGCGTCTGATTAGGGATCTGGGAACACAACTACATAAAACAAAATTTACTCCTTCCCCAAGGTAGGGGAAAGTAGAAAAATTGCTCTCTTAAAGGTTGATTCTGGGGCTTGAACAATGTGGCGCCACATCCTCTCCTGGCCCGAGAAAGGTTTGGTCATAGCTGGACTATGATTTATTGTTCATTGGAGAGATCAATGGTACTTAAGGAGTTAGATGTAACTGCAGGGGTAAAACGATATTTTTGGTCCAGTTGTACTTATGAGCAATTTGTGAAGGGTCATCACACTGTTGATTGGTTGTATCCAATGGATATAGAAATATATATGTAGTTCGAAGAGTGTAATTGTCGGTCTTTAGTGGAGTGCCCAACAGTTAACGGATGGTGAATAGTTTAATTAAATAGTTCAATTAATTATTCACGTACCGTTGGAGTTTTATGCTACAGTCCAAGAGGTCCCCTTTGTAGCTCAACGTTGTATTTATAAGAATCAATTTTGGATTAATTTGAATTGTTCAAATTAATTGAGGGAATTAATTATATGTGATATAATTATTTTAATTTAATTATATATAGTATAATTTAATACATTATAATATAAAGTTTATTTGAGATAAATTAAATATTTGGATATGATTCAAATATTAATTATGTGAATTGGTTTCATACAATTAATTTAATATAAATGAGATTGATATTAAATATTGTTGTTGAGAGAATTATACTATAGGTTATATTGTATTAGAACTATAAATTATATGTTATACTTGATATAACATATAGTTTAATATATATTATATGATAAAGTGGTTATCATATAAATATATATTAAAGTTTGTATTAAAATTAATTTGATTTATTAATTTTAATTATTTGAAAAATATCTTTAAGGAGGGAGTTGACAACTCCCTTTTTCTCTCAACTACGTTAGTGGAAGCCAGAGATATGGGGTTGAATCAGTTCATCTTCTTCATTCTAAAGTGGGGTTACAGAAAAGTTCTATGATATTCTCAAGCTTCCCCAATCTCTCTTCCTCTCTCAATTATTTTTCTCCCTCACCAAATAAGTCAGAGCCTACACACTCCTGGATTCTCATCCTAGAGAATACAGGGGAAACCATTTTGGTGGTGGCCATTTAGAAAATTAAGTTTTTTCAAGTTTGTGATTTTTGGAGAAGAGGAAGGTGAAGAAATCAATCTTCAAGGGTAAATCTCCTCTTCCCTATTCTTTTTTTTTTTTTTTTTATTGAGCATGCCAGATTTTTTATCTTAAATGCATAAATTTTCTGTTTGTTCTCGATAATTTGAATGTTTTGTAAATTTTGAATTTTAGATTCGATCCCATTTTTACTCAAAGACGTTCCATGATTTCTTTATAGTCAATATTATGTCAATAACAAACATAGTATTTACATGCCTGACAATAAAAGTCAGTTTCTTTGTCATTAATGTAGGTTATGGTAGGTCATTCCGCCAATGTTCATTAGGAAGGCCCACCATTAAATGTCCATTTCTAGTGTCCATCATTAAATGTTTGTTGCATGACCTGTCATTAAATGTTAAAAATTCCACTTATCACTTTTCTTAATTCTTTAATGAAGAAATAATTGGTTTCATGCATGGCTAACTAACAAATGTCATAGTAATGTGCATGCTTTTTTTTTTTTTTTTTTTTTTTTAATGTTAATCTTGAAATCATAGTTAATTCATGTGAAAATTTGATATAAACGTACATCATTAAAACTTTGGGAAGTCTTAAGTTAATCATATAAGTTATTACATGTTTATGAATCATTTCGTATGAGTCATTTTGGTTGATTTAAGGATGTTTTGAAGTAAGTTAGACCATTTTGAGATGATTTAAGTGTTGATGTAATTTTATAAGAAAATCCAGAAAAATTTGCATCGATGTGGTCGCATCATAATCATATTGTGTCATAAGCTGGGTACAATGGAATTTTTGCAGTAGTTCGTATTTCTCTGTTTTTACGCTCCAAAGTCGTTCATTGACCCTTAATTCAAGTAGGGTTTCAACAAGCATGGATTTTGGCTATCACCCAACCGTATGGAGTCTATATAAAATGCCAAAATTATCAAAGGAAGGGAGAATCCGAGTTTGACAAAAATCCATACATTAATTGAAGAAAACATTTATCTTCTTCAAGAACGAAAGTTTCTTTGAAGAGTAGGGTCCCATTAGTCTATATTACCCAAGAGGACGTGCTATAGAGTGAGATTCAACTTGAGAAATGTTGAATCAATCTTAGAAGGAATCCTAAAGGTGTAGGATTTGTTCAAGCACACAATCCACTACAACAATTTAGGTTTTAGACGTCAGTTGTTTTATAAACGAGGACGAATGACCTCTATGATGTCAATTTTGAAAAAAAAACGCCTCTTTTAACAGAAGTTATCATATTCTTACATAAACCGTCACCAAAGGTTTAGATATAATGATGGTTTTAAAATGCTATTTGATTTAGGACTCCATCTTCAATATCGTGCATTTTGCATTTTGCTTCTTACGCCTTACAGCTACTGCTTGAGCTAACATTGATTTCTCATCTTCAACCCTAATTTTGAGCCCCATAGGAATTTATTTATACTGAAGTAGTCTATTGGTGGTGGTCTTGCGATTGTTGCAAATTTTTTTTGCAATTGTAGGCGTTTTAGGCAGCGATTTTAACCGCCGCTGCAACTTTGTGCATTGCAACAAAATGATAAAAGGAAAAATAGATTAAGTAAAAGAAAGTATATTAAGAGTATTATTTTCTTGTCGTCCCACGTTTCGAGACCCCGGCCTCACAATGCCTCGAACCCCCAAATCCTCTCGCTATATCCTTCAACATGGATGTGTTTGCAAAGTGCTCCACTTTGCAAATTTCAATTGGGAAAAAATGTTGGGTTATTTCACTTAAAGTGAAAGCCCAATATAAATCCCAATTGGGCTTTTAGGTTATGTTTAAAAGCAAAACAGCCGCCGGCGATTGTGTATGCACACAGATTTTAAAACGGCAGTAGAGATAAATTGAAAAGAAACTCAATCTGACCAGCAAAGTTTTTCGACCATTTGAGGATCGATCCGTGGTCCGATCGAACTGAAGTTTTGACAGCGCATTCTTGATACGAGGATCTTCAATCTGGACGGTGAAAATTTTGTTTGGAGTTACCTATAATTAGATACCATGGGTAATTAATTGTCACTTCATGTGAGACGTTTCTAATTTTATTCTTCTCAATTTGTTGTCGTTTATTGCCAAGATTGTTAATCTTGAGATATTTGAGGGGGGTTTCCACGTTAAAATTTTGTGTCCTTACTTGATGTTGCTAATTGATTAGTATTCTATTAGATTCACACAAGAGTGGGATAATTGATCCAAAAATATAGTGTTTATCCCAATAGATATTTTATATGTGAATGATTTGCATCTTCCAGTTTTTTCTGAAGAAAAGCCTAATGATAAAACTGATAAAGAACGAGAATTATGTGATAGGAAAGTGTGTGAGATTATGAGACTATGGGTAGAAGATAATTTTCTAAACCATGTTGGTGAAAAAACTCATGCACGGACTATGTGGAACAAGCTTGAGTCCCTATGTGTCCCTAAAACTAGTAATAATAAAATGTTTATGATAAAAAAAAATGGCGTTGAAGTATCAAGCTGGAACACTCATGTTAGATCACTTGAATACATTCCAAGGTATCATTAATCAATTATCTATGATGAATATCAAGTTTGAGGATGAGATACTTGGGTTTTGGGTCCTTCATACATTGTCGGACTCGTGGGAGACATTTAGAACTTTCTTATCGATTTCAGCCCCAAATGGTGTACTAAGTATGGACTTAGTAAAAAGTAATGTATTGAACGAGGAGATGAGAAGAAAATCATAGGGCTCTTTTTCACAATAAGATGTTCATGTTATTGAAAGAAGGGGAAGAGTAAGAGTAAAGGTCCGAGGGACAAAAATAGAAGCAAAAGTAAGAATGGCCGGTTTACAAATGTTGAGTGTCATTATTATCATGTGAAAGGGCATATAAAAGGACAATAAAAATGATAAAGGCAAGGAAAAGAAGAATGATGAAGATAGTGATGCAGACACAATTACGGTAATCACTGAATATTTTTATATCTTATTTGACGGTGATAGCAGATACAATTACTGCACTTGGGTGATTGACAGTGGTGTCTTTCAATGGTGATGTTATAAATCTTGCTACACAATAGAGCACTTGAGTGATTGACAGTGGTGTCTCAGTTCATGTTACATCAAAGAGGGTTTTCTTTGCATCCTATACACTTGGTGATTTTGGTAGTATTAGGATAGGTAATGATGGATCAGCAAAAGCAATTGGCATCGAAGATGTACACTTGGAGAACAAGAATGGTTTTAAGCTGATTTTGAAGAATGTGAAGCACATACCTTATATTCGCATGAATTTGATTTCTACAAGTAAGCTTAATGATGAAAGTTTATGCAATTCTTTCTATGATGGTAAATGGAAGCTTACTAAAGGCTCTATGGTGGTAGCTAAGGGAGAAAAATATTTCTCACTGTATTGTATGGAGGCTAAGATCACTGATTGCGATATAAAACAGTGAATAATGAAGCGAGTGTTGAGTTTTGGCATAAAAGACTTAGTCACATGAGGGAGAAGGGTTTGAAGATATTAGCAAAGAAAAATCTTCTTCTTAATATTCTGATGTGTGTGGTCCTCATTCTTTAGCAAGAAAGCAAGCTAGATTACTTTTAAGTTATCTCAACATTCAAGGAAACCAAATGTACTAGACTTGGTACATTTTGATGTGTGTGGTCCCATGAAAATAAAAACATTTGGAGGTGCGTCATATTTTGTGACGTTTATTGATGATCATTCAAGGAAAACGTGGGTCTATACCTTGAAGACTGAAGATCAGGGGTTACAGGTGTTTAAACAGTTTCATACCCTTATTGAGAGAGAAACAAGTAAAAAGTTGAATTGTATTAATACTGATAATGGAGGTGAGTATTGTGGACCTTTTGATGAGTATTACATAAATCATGGTATTCGACATCAAAAGACACCTCCTAAGACTCCTCAGTTAAATGGGATAGTTGAGAGAATGAACAGAACACTAGTTGAGAGAATGAGATGCTTGCTTTCAGAGTCACAGTTATCGCAATCATTCTAGGGTGAAGCATTGAATACAATTGTACATATTTTAAATCTCACACCATGTGTTACTTTGGGATCAGAAGTTCAAAACAGAATATGGTCAAATAAGGATATATCTTATGGTCACTTACGTGTCTTTGGCTGTAAAACATTTGTTCATGTTCTTAAAGATGAGAGATCAAAGCTTGATGTAAAGACTAGATCATGTGTATTTATTGGCTATGGCCAAAATGAGTTCGGTTATAGATTGTATGATACGGTACAGAAGAAGCTCATAAGAAGTCGAGATATTATGTTTGTTGAAGACCAAACAATTCTAGACATTGAGAAGACAGATAAAATAGATGATGATTTAATTGATTTGAGTTTAGTTTCATTGACACAGCCTTTTACACAGATAGAAAATGAGGTTTAGAATGATCAGTTTGTTGGTACAGATGAGGTTTCTGAACAGGTTGAGGCAGATAACAACATTCAGGAAGAGTTGCCAAAAAAAAGAACTTCCTACAGATGTGTCACTTAGAAGATCTGTCAAAGATCAACGTCCATCAACAATATATTTAGCGAATGATATTTGTTATTGACTGATGAGGGAGAGCCTGAGAGTTATGAAGAGGTCATAGAAGTGTTGAGGATGATGCCCTAAACTCTCGTGTCCTATAGTTTGTAAACACAGTTTTGTACGACGCTTGTGATGTATAATATATGATATTTTCTTCACTACTTATCTTTGAACATTGGATATTTTATTTGCTTTACCACAAAATAATATACTAAAATCCCTGGTTGTTATTATATAACTTAAGCATGTATGTAGAGACAAACAAGTGGATCATATCTTAAGTGACAACCAAAATGATCTGTAGTATATGGATATAGAAGGGAAACCTTATCTTGGTAATGCTGCGGATGCAACCCGTTTTGTGGAATAGTTACAAGTGTTGTGACTTGCTACAGATGATCTAATCCTGATCATTCATGTGGAGACGTGTGAGCGAGGGCATCCTATACAAAGAGTTTGTATAAGACCTAACCACGAAGTGTTAACATCTCGTTATATAACACTGTTCATGACAGAGACTTCACTTCATTAGAATGACCATAGATAACATCACCTCAATCCTGAGTGAGTTGGGAACTCCTACCTTTAAGGGCGGTTCTTTGATTTGCATGGGCACGAGTGGCCAAGTCATTGATGATGAAATTTGAGACATACGCAGCGGAAATAGGATCTAATTACACTCTAATTGCTTTTAAATTAAAGGAAAATAGTATGCAATTTGAAGAAAAATAGTAATTAAAATTACCTTTGTAGCTCCCGAAAATCGCTCTTCCTCGTTGAATCTCGACCCGAACATGAACGAACCACCACTAGAGTTGACCTACTATCCTCTGGACTTAGAACCGAGTTGTGGGACCTAGTGGATGAAGAAAACAGAGAGAGAAAAAAGAGATGAAAAATAA
The DNA here is from genome assembly GCF_027475165.1 of Benincasa hispida. Classification (NCBI taxonomy): domain Eukaryota; kingdom Viridiplantae; phylum Streptophyta; class Magnoliopsida; order Cucurbitales; family Cucurbitaceae; genus Benincasa; species Benincasa hispida. The sequence continues at coordinate 45,714,783 of NC_143487.1, forward strand.
GAATGAATTTGGTTTTGGGTTTTTATTTTACTCAAAGAAAAGAGAATTTTCCAGCCCAAATTTAGAAAACTCTTTTGGCAAAATGGCAAAAAAAATTTAATTAAATTAAAAAGCCCAATTTATAGAAAAAAACCAAGCAACAATTGCATGAACCAAATCCATAAAAACCCAACACCTATAATCCACTATCTTAATGGGCTTAATATCTCCACTATAAGCCAACATCTAGCCTACTATTTTGTTAGTGGAATTATCCAACAAAAGTTTGGATTTTCCCACTAACTTTAGTTCAAGGGCAAAATAATCATTTGGTCAAAGTCAAACTTTGACTAAAAAGTCAACATTTTGACTTTTTATGATTTTTTCCGTGTTGACTAATTTTGACCTCCCGAGTATGAATCCATATTCATTTTCTCGAAATTCAATTCACATTTGAATATAAGGTCGGTCAAAGTTTGACTTTTCAAAGTCAAAAGTCAACTCTTTGACTTTTTACATCTTTGACCATTTCCATCATTTTCGAGCTTCCAAATATGAACATATTCATATTCTTGATATTTAAATCACATTTAAATATTAAAGTTGTATCTCTAAACTAAAAAACCCGATCACTATATTACATATACTTGTCGGTTTCTCTTTCTTCACCTAATTTGAACAATTTGAATCATTCTATCATACTGTTCTAAGTTTATTCCATATGAGCTAGTAGGGGAACCTAATGAACCTATAGATCATGGGTTCCAACGATCCGAGATTAGCTGGCTAAACTCTTTAGACGGAGTTAATCAACATTCGTTAACTAACGGGTCATTCCACTATAGTCCCGTAGTTGCAATCCTCTCACTATAGATATATTTGTGTCCATTTGATATAACCATGATTAGTAAGCTAATCCTTTACAGGTTGTTCATAATCTCAGTTGGGTCATAAAAACCATTTTACCCTCAAAACTACATCTTGTTCCTTAAGCTCCATTGATCCTCTAATGAACAATTGGTTTAAGGTCTAACTTATAAACCGAATCCCTCTCGGGCCAAGGAGAGGGTGGGGCCCTTTGTTCAAGACCTGGATTCAGTACTAAAGGGAACAACCTATCTACTATCCCTATAACGGGTAGGAGTGAATTCCGTCTTGCACCCTATGTTTCCAGCTATCCACCCGATCTTACCCCTAAAATGGGAGGCTTATTGGGCCAGCGATATTGAGTTGCCCCCACCTATGCAGATCTAAGGATAATTGCGAGTGAACAGGAGTTCATAGTTAGCTCAGGATTAAGATTAAGTTACCTAGGTCATCAAGTAACAAAATAGTCAGTTTTATACATAAAACAACATTTAGAACGTAAAAAGTGACTATTTCATGGTTCAGTCTTATGCAAACTCTTTACATAGGATGTCCCCACTCACATATCTCTATATGAACAATTCAAGATCACATCGTTTGTACTAATTACAAAGTGGACCGCATTCATAGTGTCCCCAGAATAAGGCGCCCAACCTTATTCATATACTATAGACATTTTGGCTATATATTTGAACTTGATTCACATTTATGTCACTACATAAAGTTCAAACTACATTAAATAACCTCAGGTTCTTAGTTTATTGGATTCAAGATTACAATTTCAATAACAACTTTATCAAAAAAACAAAATAGAATATGTTTATTAATTTACAAACTACGAGTTTTAGGACATAAAATCCAACAAACTCCCACTTGGACTAAAACTACTAGTGGAGTATCACAATATTGAATTTAAGTGAAAAACATATGAGTACAATAAACATATGAATACAATAAACTAGGGCATATACCCAAAAGTTCTCCCATTTGTCCTAGTTTACAAACTTCGTAGACCTAGACTCTGTAGATGACCTTGAAACACTTTAGTCGTGGGGGACTTTGTAAAAGGATCAACAATGTTCTGCTCAGAAGATATCTGGGTCACTACAACGTCTCCACGATGTACAATCTCCCGAATCAGATGGTATTTGCGCTCAATATGCTTGCCGCGCTTGTGGCTTATTGGTTCTCTTGAATTTGCAGCTACACCACTATTATCACAATATAGGGTGATAGGCAAATGCATATTTGGAACGACTTCCAAATCGTCAAGAATTTCCTCAATCATACTGCTTCCTTTGCTACTTCACAAGCAGCTACGTATTCAGCTTCCATTGTGGAGTCTGCAATACAATTTTGCTTCATACTTTTCCGCACTACTGCTCCTTCGTTAAGAGTGAACACTAATCCAGATGTAGACTTCTAGCATATTTATCAGTTTGAAAATCAGAGTCAACGTATCCAGTAAGAATCAAATCCTTAGTACTATACACGAGCATGCAGTTCTTCGTTCTCCTAAGATACTTGAGGATATTTTTAACGGCAGTCTAATGATCATATCCAGGATTGGACTGATACCTACTGACCATCCCTACCACGTAGCATATGTCAGGTTTAGTACATAACATTGCATACATCAAGCTCCCTACTGCAGAAGCATAGGGAATGCGTCTCATATCCTCAACCTCTTGAGGTGTCTTAGGACATTGATCTTTTGACAAATGAATTCCATATATGTAAGGTAACAGACCTATTTTGGAATTCTACGTCTTATATCTAGACAACATTTTGTCTATATAAGTTGCTTGAGATATGGCTAGTGTTCTGTTCTTGCAGTTTCGAATAATCTGAATCCCAAGAACATACTGCGAATTTCCTAAATCTTTCATTTGGAACTGCGTTTCTTGCCATTTCTTGATGTCAGTTAGGTAACCTACTTCATTCCCAATGAGTAGAATATCGTCAACATATAAAACTAAGAACGCTATAGTAGAATTGACGACCTTCTTGTAAACACAAGGCTCGTCAACATTCTGTACAAAGTCATAAGATTTGATCGCGGTATCAAATCTTATATTCCAAGATCTAGAAGCTTGTTTCAACCCATAAATGGATTTTTGAAGCTTACAAACCTTTTATTATTGATTCTGTGCAATAAACCCTTCTGCTTGAGCCATATAGATACTCTCCTCAAGATTGCCATTTAAAAAGGCTGTCCTGACACCCATCTGCCAAATTTCATAGTCATAAAAGGTGGCAATGCATAAGAGTATTCTAATCGACTTAAGCATGGCAACGGGAGAGAAAGTTTCTTCATAGTCTACTCCCTCTCTCTGGGTATAACCCTTTGTCACAAGTCGAGCCTTAAAAGTCTGTACTTTACCAGCTTAGTCTCGTTTTCTCTTGTAGATCCACTTGCAACCAATTGGTTTTACATCATTTGGTTGATCTACAAGTTTCCAGACAGAATTGAAGTACATAGACTCCATTTTGAGGTCTATGGCTTTGACCCACTGATCACGATCTACTCTTTCATCGCCTGTTTATAGGTCAATGGATCCTCTATGCCGTCATCAGGTATGACGACTTGTGTTTCTGTTAAACCCAAGTAACGGTCAGGCTGATGAACAACCCTCCCACTACGTCAAGGCATTCTCAACTCTTGAGAAGGATACGACTGACCAGATGTACTAGTTTTATCTACTACTTTAGTAGATGAACTAGCTCTATCTGTAGCGTTTTTGGAAATTTCATTCAATACTAGTCTATTGCGAGGTTGATGACTTCTTATGTGGTCTTCCTCTAAGAATGTGGCATTTTTCGATATAAATACCTTATTCTCTTGAGGATCGTAAAATAGACCACCTTTTGTTTCTTTTGGATAACCTACAAATAGGCATAGTTTTGAACAATGTTCCAATTTTTTAGGATTTTGCACCAACACGTGTGCCAGGCATCCCCAAATCCTAAAGTGACGTAAACTGCCTTTACAACCTTTCTATAACTCATAAGGTGTTTCTGAAACACTTTTAGAGGGAACGTTATTCAAAATATAGACAGCAGTCTTTAATGCATGTCCCCAAAAGGAATCAGGTAACTCAGCAAAGCTCATCATTGAGCGAACCATGTCCAACAAGGTTCCGTTTCTTCTTTCAGATACACCGTTCTACTGAAGCATATTAGGTGCAGAGAGTTGTGACTTGATTCTGTGTTCTATCATATAGTCCTGGAATCTTAAGTCCATGTACTTCCCACCTCGATCTGATCATAGTATCTTAATTGTTTTACCTAGCTAGTTCTCAACCTCAGCCTTATATTCTTTGAACTTTTCAAAAGAATTATACTTGTGATGCATTAGGTAAATATGACCATACCTTGAATAATCATCAATAAAACTGATGAAATATTCATACCCACCTCGAGCTTTGATATTCATCGGTCCACAGAGGTCCGAATGAACGAGCTCTAAGGATATTGAGGCTCTGAGGCCTATTCCAGTAAAAGATCTCTTAGTCATTTTTCCCTCAAGACAAGACTCACATGGAGGTAAAGAATTGTCTTTTAACTGATTTAGGAGTCCATTCTTAACCAATCTCTCAATCCTTTTGAGATTTATGTGGCCAAGTCTTAGGTGCCATAGATAGGCATTAGAAGAAACTTTTTATCTTTTATTATGAGTTATTTTCAACATCTCAGTATTTAAGACAAATTTTGCTTTAGTTGGTCTTAACTTATATAAGTTATTTTCAAGTATAGCAGAAAATTTGAATACCTTTTCTGAAAATGAACGCTTCATTAACTTCAAAAGATATTTTATACATTTTTTTTCCATAATATAAGCGATAGATATTAAATTCCTCTTCATAAGAGGTACATACAAAACATCTTTAAGTATGATATATCTATCATTGAAAAACAACTTCAAGTCTCCCACTGCTTCGGCTGAGACAACCATTCCTGTTCCAACCTTGAGGGTGATCTCGCCTTCTTCAAGCTTTTTCTAGGAACTAGTTTCCTAAAAAGAGAAGCAAATATGATTACTGGCTCTTGAATCCAATATCTAGGTTGAGGTATCATCCTCCACTAAACATGTCTCAGCAACTAGTAAATGATATTTACCTTGTGCTTCTTTCGAGGCAGGGGCCTGAGGATATTCCTCAGTTAAGACAAATCTCAAGTCATCTATTACTAGTGTTGAATTCATATTGTTTTTCCATATTGAGAAATTATCGCCATTTAGTTTCTCGAAAGCTAAGAGTTGATCTAGAGAGCTAGTCATGCTAAAAAGAAAAACATATCCTTTTTAGTAAAAATATTAATCTTTTAAATCCAATCAAGTTTAGCAAAAAAAAAAAAAAAAAAAAAAACTAATGATGTACCCTTCATTATTATATTTTGCAACGATATTTCAATGGTTTAGAATAACCTTCACCAAGGGGTGATCGACTATTCCTCTGTTGAACCAAGACTATCTTGACTAGATACTAACATCAGAATAATCATATCCCTATAGTAACTCAGTTATCGCTACTTTGGTCAAGAATTTACTAACACTTAGTAATTATCATAAGTGTGACCCTCCATTTTCAGACCTCAAAGATCGGAATCATTATGCTTCCGAAGTTGGAAAGACAAGAATGAAAACAGACCTAAGAGACCCTATCTATTTCTAGAGTTTGCGGAGTTCCGAATCTGATAATACAGCCCTCTGATTGGTAAGGTCGCTCCAAGGTAGACATGTAGGTGCATTATAGAAATCTCACGTTGCGACCTAATGGAAGAGACCGTAGGATGTGTTGGCACACTTCCTTCTCCCACTTACTATGAACAACTTCCCCTATTCACCTTGGTATTGACTCATGCAAACACTCTCCGAATGGAGTCCGCTCCCAGGGCAGCCCAAAGCCAAGCATGAATCTCACGGTGTGAACTCTTAAGGACGTTAGAGCTAAAAGTACATTACTTTTCTCCAGCTGAAGTGTTCTAGACGGTTAGGGTATAAAATACTTAGCGCTACATTTCGACTAACTAAACATATCCTAAGTCTAGGTGATTCATCCGAGTATAACATTTATACTGGATTTTTAACCTACGATGTCTGGGTGATAAACAAATTTTATTACCTCACACCGCTCACGCATGCTCATAAAATCAGTTTAACCTAACTCAGACGCCAACTCGATCTCCAGGTAGTAGGTGTTCCGTGAACTGTCAACTTAAAAACCTTCAACCTTTGTCATCTTATCTGACTTTTTGCCAAGATCTTGTCGGGTGAGTTTTCTTTTAAATTCGGTTTTACAAGATATCGACCTATTTTCTATGAAAATTAGGATTGTTTGATGGTTAACCCTAAATGAGCATGCATCTTAACTTTGTTATAGATTTTAGAAGTCTAGGTTATTTTATAACAATTATAACCCTAGAGCATTCATCTATAACATGCTTCCTTCAATCAAACATGCTTTAATATAACACTTATATTAAAACTAAGCATGCATAGTATATATTTTATAACACTTATAAGATATAACAAATGCATGTCACATGCTTTTCCTATGGTGGGGTTTTAAAACTATATGACATACTATATGCACACATAATCAAACAACATTATACATCATATGTATAATAGGTAAACAATACTACAATGGACCGATTTTGGCATTAAAAACAAACAAATAACTAATTTATTACAAAATTCAGCAACCAGCTTCCTAGAATCAGCTTCAAACACTTTGAACCATCTTGAACCGCCCAAAAAATCTCGAACCGGCCCAAAAACTCCAAAAACCAAGTTGAACCGTGAAATCGGCTCAACCAGGTCAAATGGATCGGTTCAGACCGTCTGGACCGACTGGTCAACGGCCGCTGGCACAATCGACGAAAGTACGGGCGGGTCAGGTGAACGGAAAGTGGGTCGCGGGTCACGGGTGAATGGCGCAGCGAGGCAGCTTTGAATGGATCAGACCAGATCAGGTCGCGGATCGCGAGCGAAAGAAGCAGAGCGGTGGGCATGCAGTCGGATCCGGGTGGGCAGGCATGCGTGCAAGAGAATCTGGGTGGCGAATCCGGTTGGGTCGGGTTTGGGAGCCTTTTCTCGGGTATGTGAACAAATTTTCTTCAGTTTTGCTGCTGTCTCTCTCCCGGAATCAAGAAATTACAGCCTAATTTCAATTCTAATGACTCCAACAAATTTACAAACCTTTTCTCACACATTAATGCTCATAAACATGTGAGCAATTACAAATTTCCACTAGAAATTTAAAGAGAAACAATGCCAAAATTATAATAAACCCACTTTAGTCCACAATTCATTCAACACTTGAATAGAAAGGCAAAAAATACCCACCAAAAGCAATTGAGCGTAATTCTAGAATGCTCTGATATCACATGATGGAACCGAGACATACGTAGCGGAAAAATGACCTAATTACACTCTAATTGCTTTCAACTTAAAGGAAAAACATGCAATTTGAAGGGAAAAAAAAGTAAATTAACTTTGTAGCTTCCGAAAACCGCTCTTCCTCGCTGAATCTCGACCTGAACACAAACGGACTACCACTAGAGTTGACCTACTATTCTCTGGACTCAGAACCGAGTTGTGGGACCTGGTGGATGAAGAAAACCGAGAGAGAGAAAAGAGATGGAAAATAAGAATGAATTTGGGTTTGGGTTTTTATTTCACTTAAAGAAAAGAGAATTTTCCAGCCCAAATTTAGAAAACTCTTTTGGCAAAATGGCAAAAGTTTTTCAACTAAATTAAAAAGCCCAATTTATAGAAAAAAACCATGCAACAATTGCATGAACCAAATCCATAAAAACCAAACACCTATAATCCACTATCTTAGTGGGCTTAATGTCTCCACTATAAGCCAACACCTAGCCCACTATTTTGTTAGTGAAATTATCTAACAAAAATTTGGATTTTCCCACTAACTTTAGTCAAAGGGCAAAATAGTCATTTGGTCAAAGTCAAACTTTGACCAAAAAGTCAACATTTTGACTTTTTATGATTTTTCCGTGTTGACTAATTTTGACCTCCCGAGCATGAATCCACATTCATTTTCTAGAAATTCAAATCACATTTGAATATAAAGTCGGTCAAAGTTTGACTTTTCAAGTCAAAAGTCAACTCTTTGACTTTTTACATCTTTGACCATTTCCATCATTTTCGAGCTTTTGAATATGAACGTATTCATATTCTTAATATTTAAATCACATTTAAATATTAAAGTTGTATCTGTATCTCTAAATTGAAAAACTCGACCACTATATCACATATACTTGTCGATTTCTCTCTCTTCACTTAATTCGAACAATTTGAATCATTCTATCATACTGTTCTAAGTTTATTCCATATGAGCTAGTAGTGGAACCTAATTGACCTGTAGATCATGGGCTCCAACGATCCGAGATTAGCTGGCTAAACTATTTAGACGGAGTTAATCAACATTCGTTAACTAACGGGTCATTCCACTATAGTTCCGTAGTTGCACTCCCCTCACTATAGATATATTTGTGTCCATTTGATATAACCATGATTAGTAAGCTAATCCTTCACAGGTTGTTCGTAACCTCGGCTGGGTCATAAAAACCGTTTTACCCCCAAGACTACATCTTGTTCCTTAAGTTCTACTGATCCTCTAATGAACAATTGGTTTAAGATCCAACTTATAAACTAAATCCCTCTCGGGCCAAGGAGAGGGTGGGACCCCTTGTTCAAGACCTGGATTCAGTACTACTACCAACTCATTGCATAGGACACCCCAACCCCTCATGTCAATACATAAACGATTCTGGATCACTTCATTTATAGTATCTTTACAACAACTTGTAACAACTATAGAGTAGGCTACATCTAATAGTGTTACCAGAATAAGGTACCCAATCTTAATCATGTACTATAGAACATTTTGGTTATTTACTCGAACTTGATCCATCTCTATGTCTTTACATAAAGTTCAAGTATTCATATAATAACCATGGATCTTAGTTTATAGGATTTAGACTTTTATGAATGCAATTAATAGATTCAATACCTTTGTTGATTAACATTTTACTGATAATAGAACATGTTTAATTTTACAAACTGCGAGTTTTAGAACATAAAACCTAACATGTTCTTCATATTAGACACATAATAAACATTAGAGATAAATTCATGTGTTCCATTGTTCAGTTGATCAAACTCTTACTTTTTCCTTAATATAAATTTATGTGACATCACCAAATATGATATTACCGCCAACTGATTCATCAAGTTCTACGAACGTCAACTTATTTCCACACATGTGATTACTTGTATCACAATCAAGATATCATGCATTGTTTTAACATGTTTCTTCACATTTGCATGGGAGAAGCGAAGATGGCTTGCTACTTTCATCATCTTCCTTAGCATAATTTACATTTTCTTCAATTTTATTTATGCATTCCCAAGAATAGTAGCCAAATTTATGACAATTATAAGATTCAACCTGTCTTTTATCATACCTCCTGTCATTATTTGATCTTTCTCCATTTCACCTTGAATAATTTTGTCTTCCACAACCTTTTAATGAATTAAACTTCAAATTACTTGTTGGGTTATTTTGTCTTGTATAGGCCCAATTCAAAATATAAATAAGATCATGTTGGATTGTACTAGCACGCAGCGGAAGCGACAAGGATCGATAATCAATCTAATTGATTAATTTTGGCAGAAACGAAGACATGCTATAACAGAAATTAATGGGTTTCAAGTCATACCTTTGAAGAACCTTTGAAATCTTGATTTCCAGCTGCAAATTCCTCCAAATCTTTGTGCAGATCACCACAAGATCCTACTCTTCTCTTGGTGCTCTAGATTGAGTTGTGGGACTCAAAATAAGTTGGAATCAAGGGGACTTGGAGAATGCTCACAGCAGCAACCCAAATGAAGAACACATTCTTGAACCGAATTTTCAGCTAAAATTCTATCGGTTGCCATGGCTTAAAATCACTTTAATCTCTTCAATATATTGCAAACCATCATGCAAAGAGAATGCCTATATGAGATGCAGCTCATGCTTGGAGTAATTGAAGCTTGAAGATGGTGGGTTGTTAGTGAGCTACTTGAGGATGGAGTTGGAAAATCCCAATATTTCTTTTGTGTAATTTTTTATTTCCAAAATCCAAAATTTGATTTTAAAATCACATCTGTTTTCTAAAATCAAAATTTATTAATTTTATAAATTAATTTCATAAATTATTTTTCTAATAAAATTAATAAATAATTATTTAAACAATTTAAATAATTCTAATTAATTTAATATCCAATATTAAATTAATTTTTTTACACAAATCCATCTTCATATATTTAAATATAAATTCTCCAATTCCGTTTGATTCTAATTTGAATATTTCAAATTAACTTATCATGATACTCTAGAGCTAATCCATTTCCGAGCTAGTAGGGGGACCTTGTGAACCTACAAATCATGGGCTCCAACGATCTGAGATTAATCGACTAAACTCATTAGACCGAGCTAACCTCCATTCGTTAACTAATGGGTCACTCCACTAAAGCCCATAGTTGAACTGCCCTCATTGTAGATATATTACACCTGAAATTACCTCTTGTTCTTTAAGTCCCATTGATCCCTTAATGAACAATTGTTTTGTGATCTAATCAACAAAATCGAGTCCCTCTCGGGTCAGCGAGAGGGCGGGGCCCCTTGTTCAAGACTCAAAATCAACACTTAAGGGAACAACCTCTCTATTATCCCTAAAAGCGGGTAAGAGCGAACTCCATCTTGCACCCTATGTCCTCAGCTATCTCTCCATTCTTACCCCTGAAATGGGAGGTTATTGAGTCAGCGTTGTTGAGCCAACCTTCACCTATGCAAATCTAAGGATAATTCTAAATAAACAGGAGTTCATAGTTAGCTCAAGATTAAGGTCAAGTTACTTAGGTCATCGCTTTGAAATAGTCAGTCTTAAACAATAAACAACATTATAAAGTAAGAGTGACTAATTTCGTGGTTCGATCTTATACAAACCCTTTTGCACAAGGACACCTTCACTTCTTATATCCCAACATGAACAAATTAGGATCACTTCATTTGTAGCACTTTACAACTCTTTGTAACAACTATAGAGCAGATCAAATCCAATAGTGTTACCAGAATAAGGTACCCATCCTTATTCATATACTATAGATCATTTTAACTATTTACTCGAACCTGATCCACCTTTATATCTTCACATAAAGTTCAAGTACTCATCCAATAGTTAAGAGACTTTCAAGTTTATTGGATTTCTTATAAGCAAAACATCTATTCAATAACATCTTATTGAACTTTCAGAATAAGTTCCATTATTTATATACCACGAGTTTTAGGACATAAAACCCAACAGATCAATCATGAGTTGGTGGAAGAAAAGGTTGAGGTTCAGCCGATCATGAAGGAATCCTCAAACACGTGTATGGCACAACTTCTTTTAGGCTGTGTTGATTAGAAAGGCTGAGGAAAACTTCTTCATTCAGATAAGAATTCTCTCTCTCTCCACCGCAGTTCTCTCTGTTTTTCTCTCTTACTCGATAGATGTTCCTCTTTACTCGATGAATTTTTGTTCTCTACTCGATGAGTTTTTGTTCTTTACTCGATGCAACTAGATGAGTATTAATCTTTACTCGATGCAACTCGATGAGTATTGATCTTTACTCAATGCTTTGAAAATATTGTGATTTGATTATAAAATGGTGTTTTCGTTGATTTGCAGAGAAACAGATGAAGATTGGAGAAGAAGATAAGGAGAAGAAGAAGGAACAAGTAGGAGTTACGTGGTTCGGCCAATAAGCCTACGTCCACGGGAAGATTCTTTTCTTTCTCTCTTGAAGATTGCTTATAGTAATTGTAGTTTACAGAAAAATAGGAAGTATGATAAATACCATGTTGCTTTGTTCTGATCAGTAGGTATTTATAATACATACCATATGTCAGTTACATGATATAAAGTTTGTTATGTAAACTAAACTAGCTGAAATGTATTTGAGTCACTGTTTTACATTACTCTTATAGAATTTTCTTTAGCTGAATTTTTCTCGACTCAACCTCTGAAATCACCATGTCCACAATTGCTATCATGCCCCCAACCTCGACTTCCTTTTTCTTGGCCATATCTTTTATCTCTCAATTGCAACTTTGGCTAGAAAAGTTGCTCGGTTGTCTCTTTGTTCTTCTTGAGAAGCTTGTCTTCATGGGCTTGTAAAGTATCCATAATTTGATCAACATACCTTGTAAACAAATCCTTTGATTCTTCAATATCTATAAAGTTGAAACTAGATTTTTTTTTATCTAATGAGTGAAGTATCTTTTCTACTACATGCTCATTATTTATTGTCTCGCCATATCTCTTAATTTCATTTACTTCTGCTAGCAATCTTAAAGTATAATCTAGAACTGATTCAGACTCCTTCATATGTAGTGATTCATAATCGCCTCTCAACTTTTGGAGGCGAATCTTCTTAACTTGATCTACTCCTTTAGTATTCTCCAAAATTTATCATGCTTGTTTGCAATAATTGTCCTGAAATCTTCTCAAAATTTGAATCATCAATAACTTGATGAATGATGTTGAGAGCCTTTTGGTCTTTCTTTCTAGTATTTTGTAAAGCTTCTCATTGAGCTTGATTCAAAGCCGTATCACTTTCTGATTCTTCATAACCATTATCAATAACGTCTCATGCATCTTTTTGAATCATGTAGAACTTTCACACGAATACATCAGCTACTATAAATTTTTCATAAGTCGAGGTATTTGCAAGGAATCAAATTGTTATTTGTCATTTACAAAGACAATTCCTATTTTATAAAGTTCACCTTTGATACCACTTTGTTGGAAGCGTGTGATGGATACTCACAAATAAATAATCGACATAAGAATATTTGAGAGGAAACAAAATCACATTTATTTGAAATACATTCAAACTTGGTTCGCACTTTTTAATTGAACTCTTTTTGTGTATTCTTTTTCACACACTTGCTTACTTAAACAATACAAATGTCAATCCTATTTATAAGATTATCATCGACAAATCTAGATCCATAACTCTCACCTTAATTAAACATATAAAATATTTAAAATCTTATACTTATATCTACCTCTCCAATACATTAACCTACCAACTCTCATTCATGAATATATTTAACTTTTAAAAGATTTTATTTCATGCGTAACGAATCTTTGAAGCTAAAACATGCATTAACTTTCAACATTGCATTGAAAGGTAGAAAGTTCAAGTTGAAGTTCAATTTCAAATTACACCCTCTGAAAAAGACTATTTAGACATTGGGTTGGCGCATAAAGGCTGGCTTACTTTATCCACTTGTTTCCCTTTTCCTTTATCCATCCGCTATTTCTTCTATCAATTCCAAGTTTTCAACTCAACAATGGCCGCTCTCACCTCTTCCATGCACACCAGTCTCCTTCCCGATCACTCATTATCTTCTTCTTCTTCTTCTTCTTCTACGATCTCTTTCTTTCCCGCTTCCTTCTCTCTTCACTTCTCTGCGCTCAAAGTTCATGCTCTTTCTTGTTCTTCCACTGCTTCTGCGTTCTTCAACTCCTGCAAGAGCTTCCGAACCTTTGAGACTGCATCCCGCAACCGTCATGCCTCAAACTCTTTCAATGTTCGGATGTCCTGGGACGGCCCCCTCTCCTCTGTCAAATTAATTGTCCAAGCCAAAAATTTGGAGGTATTTCATTTAGCTTCAACTTTGCTCGCAATGCAAATTCTTATTTCTTTTGTGTGTTCCACAAAACCCATATCCCCTTCTCTCAAACCCTACCCTTGTATTTGTCAACTTCACCATTTCCACTAAATTTAGTTTACAAACCCTAATTTTATTTTCTGCCTCATTTCTTCGAATATCTTCCATATCAACATTCGTGTCCCCTAGAATTTACCTACTAAAACTCATAAACAAGCTTCCTTAGTGGTAGAAACTCTGTTGCTGCTAAATGACAAGACCACCTACTAACTAGCAAAATCTAACATCTGTTTCTAGAAATTACCAGTATCGTATCTCCATGTTTGAATTGTCAAACCTTACGTGGATTTATTTTTTAATTGTGCAAAAAACTAGTTGACTGAAGCAGTTAAGAAGCATGTGGAAGAGAAGGTTGGCAAGGCAGTCCAGAAGCACAGTCACTTAGTGAGAGAAGTAGATGTCAGGCTTTCAGTTAGAGGTGGGGAGTTTGGGAAGGGTCCAAGGATTAGAAGATGCGAGGTATTCTATTTGCTTCTTTGTTTAAAATTTATCCATATGAATTGAACCCTCATTCTTTTCCGTGAACACTGTGTTTATATAGGTTACATTATTCACAAAGAAGCATGGAGTTGTACGGGCAGAGGAAGATGCTGAGACCGTCTATGCAAGCATTGATTTGGTTTCCTCCATCATACAGAGGAAGTTGAGAAAGATTAAAGAGAAAGATTCAGACCGTGGCCGACACATGAAAGGATTTGACAGATCGAAAGTAAGAGAACCTGCACCAATAGTAGTTGAGGATGAGGACGAGGAAGTTTTTGAAGAAGATGGTGAAGTTATTGATGAGGTTATTCCTTCACCCTTTGGGTTTTTTGCTTTGACTTCATTTCACTGGTATATGTTAATCATTTACGATGATATTAGCTTATAAAGACTCATGTATGCCATGCCTATTAATTATTTTTTACATGTCAAGCTTATTATGAGTGTCAGAATTACTAAACCACAACTTTTCTCACTTAGTTCTTGAAATCGTTGTTCTCTATAAAGGAAAAAAAAACATCAATTTCGTAGTTAATTTTCATGCTCGTTTCCATTGATTGGTATTGGGAAAATTCTAGATGCAGTACTCAGATCAATTTCGGCCCAAACTCGTTGTATTTCTATTTACATTATAGGATTAGTCAGTCAGTTCTTTTATTTCACAACATGATATTTTAGGTGAAGATGAACATGAAAACATCGGAAGTTGGACCTGGCTGTAAGATGGAGGGCTAACATTGTGTTCGACTGTTATTTTATTGATCCTTTGCTCTTAATGAGTGTTTTGTGGTCCATTCCAATACATGTACTTGATATTGATCCTTGTTCATATAGCTTTTGATTCCCTCGCTTATTTTGTTGACATTCAATTTTGATTGTTGTTGAAATTCAATGTGGTATCTAATTACTCACTTTTATCTTGATTTCAGATTGTTCGGACAAAATACTTCGATATGCCACCTTTGACAATTGAAGAAGCAATCGAACAACTTAAAAATATTGACCATGATTTCTACGGTTTCCGGAATGAAGAAACTGGTGCGTTGATTTGAGTATAATGATAATCTTGTTTTGTTGGGATTCTGTGTTGTTTATATAGTAGTTTATTGTCTTCATTCTTGGCCCAGGTGAGATTAACATCTTATATAAAAGAAAGGATGGAGGATATGGACTTATTATCCCAAAAGAAAATGGCAGAGCTGAGAAATTAGAATCTGTGACGATAGATGCAGCCAGAGAACCATCCTTGGCCGAATGATTGGACTTCAGGGGGAAGTTTCATGTTCAAGATATCTTACCACTCTTACATTCGTGTAAAACTGCAAAACTTCGACTGTAACATGCATCTGAAGACCTCTCTTGCAGAGAGTATATAGATTTAGATTCGAGGTTCTTTGGTGATGAAGACAATTTTGGAATAAGAAATGAGTAAAAAGTAAAATGAGATGCAGAATATTCTAATGAATGAATGATCAGCTTGCAGGGGTGTTACCATGCAAATATACTATTTTCTTTTGTAATCACGATTTGTTTTCCCTCACCATGGCCAGTTAATTGTTGGTTCTTGAATCGTGGTTCATTTTTCTTCCTTAAAGAACGCCCTCGATTGCCACATTCGTACTCTAATCATATGCGACATGATATTGATCATATAAACAGCCCCACTGGAATGACTATTGATCATCAAGTGAACGTCAAATGTTAGTTCTTTCAGATATTGGGACTCTAATTGAATGAACTCTATCAAGCCAAGTCGAGCTGCCAAAACAGTATCCGGTTGCCACTCTGTGATCAGACGATACAATAATGATGATGGAGATGCTCCTCATCTTGTGGTTGAATTTTAATAGACGAGGCTTTACAGCTATGGTAATGTCGGTGGGGGCTCAATGGCAACCTTGTTCGTGGAATTGATCGAACATAGAACATAGAACAATGAAGTAATGTATCCATATGAGCTCCGGCCGTTAGATTTGTAACCGTTTTGGTTAGAGTTATTGAGTGTTTTAAGTTTCGGAATTGTAATGGATGACACATTTATATTCAAAATAGATGGTCATCTTTTGGATAAGTATTAGAAACAAAGATAGTATAGGTTAACAATTCAAAATAGATGGTCATCTTTTGGATAAGTATTAGGAACCAAGGTAGTATAGGTTACTTTTGTTCCACATGGATTAGAATGGGATTACCAATGTGGTACTTAAATGGCTTGATTCTCTCACGTCAATAGTTGGTTTTTGGGATGTGGTTCTTCAAGGTGCTTAAGTAACTAACAACAAGATATGGATCTCTTAGTAATTTCAGAGATGGCAGAATTGTTTTAGCCCCGTGGCACATAAATATTGAATATAGCACTATTCCACCTCCGTAATCAAAAGGAAGGATCCGGCAGACTTCATTTGGCATCCCTCTGATAAATGGGGAGTTGCCATGGATGTTCTAGATTAAAAGCATAAGAATTTATGTTCTTTCGATTAGATGGAGGAATAACAGCTAAAATAGCAGCACCTGAAGTTGCAATGTCTGGTCGTACTAATTGCAGGCTCATTCTGCAAATAAGTACCATGTTGGAAATGAGTCATTACATTCCGTATTGCTGGAGCAATTGAATTAGGTCTTCACGATGAAAAGTAGGCCACGACATATGTCGTTGAAGAACCAATCTTGGCTCGGGGATTTATGTGGGTTGGTAAGAACTAACAACCAATATTGAAATTGTAGGCAATAATAACACTCATGATATAGTGGAAGACGAATGACCTGGTAGAACGGATATATGGTTACATAGAAAATCATCTTGAAGTGGGCACCTATTTCTCCCAATATTGTTGTTTTGATAACTTAAAGTTAACCTACTAAGTGTAAATTCCATAAATTAGTCTCTCAAATGTCGGACATTGCACCACCACATTCCTAATAAATTTTTCTCAATATTACATCTTTTTTTTTTTTATAGGAAATAGATGTATATATTTCACCAAAAAAATAAGAGAGTACAACCAAAGTGCAAGGGGTTGAGACGACCCCCCCTCCCCCCCCCAAAAAAAAAAAAAATACTAGATAAAAGCCTTCTAGTTGTTCAAAGTCATGGATAAACTATAATTACAAAAGAATTTGATATAATTTGTACTCCACCACGAAGCTATATGTTGAACAACCAACCAAAAAGAATTAAAGGAGGCATATTTATCTTAAAAAATTCTGTTGTTTCTTTCATTCCAAATTCATTAAAAGAGTGAATAAGACGCACATCTCCAAAGCACTTTACCTCTACCACCATAGACAAGGCTATCCAAGCCTTCAAGCATCTAGTCGTCAACTTTATTAGGAAGGCAAGCAGCCAGCCCAAAGATCACAAACAGAAGGGACCATCCCTTGGCAAACTCACAATGAAGGAATAAATGATCAAGAGTTTCTGCATCTTTCCAACACAAGCAACAGAAGGAAGAGCAAAGGAAAGCGATCTTAAGCTTCCTTTGAAGCTTTTCTTAAGTATTTAAGCTCTGATAAGCGAGGGGTCAGAGAAGAACTTCACTCTTTTGGGTATTTTGTTCTTCCACACAAGGTTAACCAAAGGAAGGGTAGAAGAAGAGGTCCTCTTGGCACTATTCATAAAGGCAGATTTCGTAGTGAACTTCCCCGAGGCATCAAGCTTCCATTTGAGACAGTCTGGATGATCAAGAGGCGTCCAAAAGTTTAGGACTTTCAGAATAGCCACCATGTCACCAAACTCTCTATTGAATACCCCTTTTCTAAGCCCCAAATTCTAAGAAAGGCTGGAGGCATACCAACAATAAGCAATCACAACCTCCTTGTTAAGAGGCAAGCCATAAATATCGGGGAATTTCATCATGAGGGGAAGAGGATCACACCAACTATCCTCCCAAAATTTGATCGAGTTCCCATTTCCCACAATAAAATCAGTGAATTTAAAAAACTGACCTCTATACCTTAAAATGTAACCCAAATTGTAGACTTTCCATTCTTTAGCTACTTAGAAGACCATTCGAAAGGGTTAACTCGATAAATAGCATCAACAACAATCTTCCAAAGTGCATTCTTTTCTTGATTATAACACCAAAGCCAGTTCGTAAGGAGGGCAATGTTTTCTTGGCAAGGGGAGCCAATGCCAAGACCACCAAAGATGATGGGGGAGGAGGCCAAGCTCCAATTCACAAGGTTCGAAGTAGCCTTACACAGACCTTTAGTCCAAATGAAATCGCTAATAAATTTCTCCAGGCGGATAATGGCACTGATTGGGGCTTGCAGAAGGGAGAAGAAATAGCAAAGGATAGTATTGAGGATCGGTTGGGCTAATGATAACGGGCAGAAATGCACGTTATTACAGCGCAAGTAAGTAAAACAATGAGGGAATGCGACGGTAAAAATATACAATGTCATGTCCAAAAGCGTTAAACTGAGAAAATTGCGATCGCATGTGCTCATCGCATAAAAGCAGCTAATTTACTTATTTTGTGCAGGAAAAATGCGTTGGCGCAAGTAAAATTGCAATCCAAGGAATTAGGCGTCCGCGCGCATTGAAAGATTGCGATCGCAAAGTCATGCGATCATATGCGATCATGAGAAGTTGCTCAGAAAGGTGGCCGCATAAAGACTTCGCATCAAGGTGATAGCATAATAAATCATGATGAGACGGAAAGCTAATGACGGTCGAATAAGCCGTTAACAACACACTGTAGCAAGTACACTCAACTTTCAGTGACCATTAATCGGGCATCAGAGCAGGAGATGTAATGACCACCTATCATTGCAATCATTAGAGAGAAAAGCTTCTTCACCTTGAGGACTATAAATACCGAAGGGCACCAGGGTTAACAAGTTAGATCATATACAAGATAGCGACCCGTTAGTCTGTTCATAGTCATACTCATACTTAGAAGACGGAGACGAGCCAAAAGAAGAAGATGCCGAAAGATCATTCCCTGACAGCTTGAAAGACTGCCAAGAAGCTCTACAAAAGGAGAGAGGGCCAACACTTGCAAAAGCAAGGATATTCATCTGGGCAGAGTTGGAGTGAAAAGACAGTGTAAAAGGCCACGGGAAGCAAGACATTGCTATTGAGCTTCTTGTCTCTACATTCTATTGCTATTATGTATTCTGCATTTAATTTATAGACAATGGAAATCTCATTTCAACTTATGTTCAATCTCTCCTTACTTCGCATGAGTAGCTAAATCTCCGAATGGGTTGAGAAGTACTTAGCTAGCATGACCTAAGATTTACATTTTATGCGATCATCTTGTCTTATGTATGCGTCATTCACCCTTTAGAGATACTTGAGAGAGTAGTCTAAAGAAAGAATCTAGACTTGAGAGAGTCAGATTAGAATCTAGGCTTAAGAGAGTCAGATTAGAACCGCATAAGCAAGAGATAGAAATTTAGACATAAGTTCTATTCTACTACGCATCGCAAGCACCCTAGAAATAGGACATGATAGTATGCAGTCACCTTGTGTATGTGTGCATCATTCATCATCGCATAGACAAGAATAGAGGCTTAGACATAAGTCCTATCGACATTTTCGTATACATCGCATGTGTCCTAGAAATAGCCATTATGGCATTTGCATTGAGAGATGACATGTTGTTGTTTGTGTGTAGCATAATCGCATAACTTGTATGTAATCTTAGAAAGTGTTAGCTAAACCCCTTCTCAACCCGTTCATCACATACTCATTGTAATTCTTGATTTCATCAACTCTTTAATCACACTCCGTCGCATAGGAAATAGTCTTAAACAAAACACCATCAAACTTATTTGTTTTCACGACCGCAAAGGAATCAAATTTACTGTCGCATATTAACTCAGTAGTCCCTGTGTTCAACCCTGGACTTACCAAGAAACCTAATGAGGCTTATAATTGGGTCTCATTAGGAAAACTTGCATGTGCAACGTATAACACATCATCGCAACTCACACCATATTTGCATCACCATTTACAATGCATCAGCTAACGTAAGTCTTCCACCTTTTGAGAGAGTGACTCCTCTCCATTTATCCACCTTCTTTTTAAACTTGTCCAATCTATAGCTATCCAAGCTTCCTTGGCTGAATGTTTCCCACCAAGAGGGAATCCAAGTAATTGAAAGGCAGAGTTTCCACCTTGCACCCAAACTTGGTGGCAAAAACCCCATACGTCCTTAGTAGTAAGATTTAAACCAATGATAGATATTTTAGACTTATTAAACAACAAGCCAGAGCCAAGGAGAAACAGGTTCATCACAGTCCATTAAGCCTCCAAATTTTCATGCTCCCAAGAATAGAAAAGAAGGGTATCGTCAGTGTACTGCAGATACGTTAAATCACGTGTCATGTTATCAAAAGAGAAATCTTTAATAATCTTTCTTTCATTGCAAAAATGGATCAAACATTTGAGGGCATCTCTCAAAATTATAAACAGAAACGTGGCTTACCATGCAGTCTCTCATTAATAAGGATAGAGAAGTTAGCCAACGAGAGGCAACCCCAAATTCACTTCCTCCATATAACTATACCCTTTGTGTAACAACCCAAATTTCTAATATGTTTCTAGGACGCTACTATATGCATGCATAGACTTGGCAATACATTTCTCAAAGAATAATTAAATAAAAGAGATAAAATTTTTATTCCATTAAATAAAGCTCAAATAAATAAAGAAGATAAATCCTGAAAATACCGCTCGGGGTACCCCTGACCTAACTTTAAAATAATAAACAATTAAATAAATCAATAAATGAAATCAAGGAATATTTCATAGGATTTCAAAACGCCTGACTCCTAAACCAAACACTAGTAAATGAAACCTAAGTGCGGAAGCAATAATTCGTCCAAATGGCCAAGTCACGGATTCCTCTTGTCATTCACCGGTCTATCTCTACCTTTACCTAAGAAAAAAAATGAATATATAAGTATACTCAGTAAGCGGCCCACTACTAGGTCCACTTAGTGATCTGTTAGCCTTCCCATCGGGATACAAATGCGCAATGACATCGTAGGTGTAGGGCATAGGCATAGGCATAAGTATAAGGGGTGAATCCAGAGGCACACTTTCATAAGTAGTGACCCTGAAGGGTACAATCATAAACATAAATGGTGTTCCCAAGGGAACATTGTTCATAGGCATAAGGTGTAGGCCCGAAGGCTCACAACATGCGATGTGCATACCCCAATGGAAGTGCTAGCAGTCACTATCTCATATAATCATAAGCATACAATCGATGTCTTAAATCATGGTAAGATTACATAACAGTTCACAATTTATCCATCCATCAAGCACTGTTACAACACATAACATCAACATTCCATGACAACGCTTCCAAAATTTTCAATTGACCAACATGCATATCAAGATATTTCATACTAGCGTAGGAACTAGTACGTAACACAAGGGTGAACTGGTAGTAAATCACTTACCTTAAAAAAATAAAAGAATATCTAGTATAAATACTTTAATCCCCCTTTCTAACCTTGAAAGACCTCGAGTCAAACACTACTACCTGAATTAAAATCAATTTGAACCTTTTCAGGCTTAATTAAACAATAGAACTAACTCAATACCCAAAAACAAAGGAAGGAGACGCATATTCACACCCTGACGGCGGCGAAAACTCAAGGTCGCACGTCGACTGAAGGCAGAACCCGAGTGACGACTGAACTGTGCGGTGGCAGAAGGGTGCGCGATTGGGATCCACGGCGGATGAACGAAACTGAGAGAGAGATCGACGAAAGAGAGGCTGGGTTGGCGCGCGCATGCAGCTCTGGACCGATATCGGCGAGCAACTAACACAGCGGTGCGGCAACGCGGATAGGTTCGCGGGTGGTGATGGCGTGGACGCGGGCTGAACTGGGCTTGAATGCGGATGGATTTTCAGGTAGCGACGTGGACAGCTCCTTCGCACGACTGAGAGACGAAAAGGTTGAGGGGGTGTGATCAGCTTCACGAAGGAGAAGGAAAAGGTAAGTTGATTTTCCTTTTTTTTTTTTCGACTTGCACGTAACCCGAGGCAGTCCTACATATAAATAAGCTTCTTTAAAAAAAACCCTAATCCCTACAAATCCAATAAACCCTCTCCTAATTATTTATTTATTAAATAAATACATATTTCATTCCATTCTCTTTTCCAACACGTAAGTCTCTTAATCCTCTCAACCAATCAACTTCCAAACTTAAGTTTAAACTCCAAACCACTTATCACATATTTTCAAAACCAAAATAAAATCCACAAAAAAAGAAAAAAAAACAAATAAACAAAACAAAACAAATTGAATTCTTCCTTACAATTTTTGGGATGTCACATTTTTCCCTCCTTAAGAAACTTTCAACCTTGAAAGTTCTAATCCTGGAAGAGCTCTGGATATCACACTTCCATCTCATCCTCTCGCTCCCAGGTTGCTTCCTCGAATTGATGATTCTGCCACTGAACCTTCACTAATGGCCCCTCCCTGTCACGCAAAACTTTCACTTCTCTTGCAATAGTTTGTGTAGGCCTCTCTTCATAACTAAGTTTTCATTTCAACTACAAGGACTCAAAATCCACCACATGAGTGTTGGGAATGTCCTAGAACTCGCAGTTCGTGTTAAACATTCTATTTTATTAATAAACAATGACTTGTTGATTTTGCATCTTAATATGAAAATCCAATAAACACATCCTTGGCTATAGTCTGAAAACTGTAACTTTATGTAGTGACATAAACAGGATCAAGTTGACAATATATAGCTTAAATGGTCTAACAAGTATATGGATGAAATTGGGTATCTCATCCTGGTAACACTATTGGAAGTAACCCACTCTGTAGTTGTTACAAGAAGTTGTAAGGTGCTACAAATGATGTGATCCACAAATCATTCATGTTGAGACATGAGAGTGGGGGCATTCTATGCAATGAGTTTGCATATAGACTGGACCATGAAAATAGTCACTTTTCTTTATAACAACCGTTTACTGTTAAAACTGACTATTTCATTGATTATATAACCTAGGTTAACTCGATCTTTATCCTGAGCTAGCTATGAACTCTTATTGTTGGGATTATCCTTTGATCTGCAAACGGTGAGAGTAGTCCAACAGCACTGCTCAATAGGCTTACCATTTTGGGGATAAGACCGGATGAATAGCTGAGGACTTAACCTTGCAAGATGGAATTCATTCTTACCCTATTTAGGGTTAGCAGATAGGTTGTTCTCTTAAGTACTGACTCCAGGTCTTGAACAATCGGGGCCCCGCCTTCTCATGATAGAGAAAGAAGTTGATTCATAGAGATTATGAATCAGAATTGTTCATTAGAGAATCAGTAAGAACTTAATGAACAAGATGTATTCACATAGGTAAAACGGTATTTTTGACCTGATTGTGATTACGAACAACCTATAAAGGATCGACTTACTGATTATGGTTATTAAGTGGACATAATATATCTATAGTGAGGGGAGTTCAACTATGGGCTATAGTGGAGTGTCCCATTGGTTAACGAACGGGGGTTAGATCGGACTAATGAGTTTAACCGATTAATCTCGAATCGTTGGAGCCCATGATCTGTAGGTCCGCGAGGTCCCCCTACTAGCTCGTAAATGGATAAGCTTTAGGGTAGTTTGAGAAATTAATTTGAAACGTTCAAATTAAACGGAACAAGAGAATATATCTTTAAATATGATTTAAATATATGAAGATGATTATTGTACAAAAAATAATTTAATATTTGTTATTAAATTAATTTAAGAAAATCAATTTTCAATTAAAATGGTTTTGAAATCATTTTATATTTTAAAAGAAAAAATGAAAATTCGTTTTGCATGTTGCACAAAATGGAGATTTGAATTTTTTCCATTACCTTCATCTTCTTGCTCACACAAAGGCCATTATCTTCTCTTCATTGATTCTCCAAGCATGAGATGCAAGTCATGCACTTCACTTATTTGCATGTTCATATGTAATATATAAAGAAAATTAGAGTCATTTAAGAAGAAGGAATGCATAATTTTTTAGAGAAAAATTACCGTGAGAAGAAACTGTTCTTCTTGTCGGCTATTGTGAGTTCTTCTTTGTTCTTCATCTTTTCAAGCTATTCTTGAGTCCCACAACTCTGCCTAAAGCTCCAAAAGCATAGTAGGGAAGGCTTTGAGGTGGTTCACGGTGATATCAAGTGAAGACTGCTGCTATACACTTGGTTTCTTGGAGATTTCATCAAAGGCATGATCTTAAAACCCTCTTTTTATAAAAGCATGCTTTAGTTTCTGTCAAAATTAGTGAATTTGAATGCTTACAGATCCTTGATACTTCTGCTGCATGTTATATAACTTTTTCAATGAGACAGGTTCGTTAAGTACTTCCTCGGCATTGAGACATGAAAGATATTATGGACCGTAAAGAGGGACAGTGGCAAGACCAAACGATAAGCCACAAGCCTGATTTGCTCCAAGATTTCAAATGACCTTACAAAACGCGGACTTAGTTTCCCCTTCCTTCCAAACCTCAGGACACCCTTCATTGACACCAACTTCAGGAACACTTTATCACCGGACTCAAACTCAAGATCTTTCCGCCTAACATCCAAAAAACCAAAAAAAAATCCAAAAAAAAAAAAACAAATTGAATTCTACCTTACAATTTTTGGGACGTCGCACTTTTCCCTCCTTAAGAAACTTTCATCCTCGAAAGTTCTAATCCTGGAAGAGCTATGGATACCACGCTTCCATCTCATCCTTTGGCTCACAGGTTGCTTCCTCAAACAGATAATTCTGCCACAGAACCTTCACTAGTGGCACCTCCCTATTGCGCAAAATTTTCACTTCGCTTGCAATAATTTGTGCAGGCCTCTCTTCATAACTTAAATTTTCATTTCAACTGCAAGGGCTCAAAGCCCACCACATGAGACAGGTCCATTAAGTACTTCCTTAGCATTGAGACATGAAAGACATTATGGACCGCAGAAAGGGACGGTGGCAAGGCCAAACGATAAGCCACAGGCCTGATTCGCTCCAAGATTTCAAATGGCCCTACAAATCGCGGACTTAGTTTCCCCTTCCTTCCAAACCTCAGGACACCCTTCATTGGCGCCACCTTCAGAAACACTTTATCACCGGCCTCGAACTTAAGATCTTTCCGCCTAACATCAGCGTAGCTCTTTTGTCTGCTTTACGCCATTAGCATTCGGGCCCTGATCTTTTGTATGGCTTCGTTTGTCATCTCCACAAGCTCAGTTCCTACCAACTTCCTCTCACCAACCTCATCCCAAAAAACAGGAGAATTGCGACCTTTATTGTACAAAGCTTCAAATTGCAACATGCCAATCGTAGCCTATAGCTATTATTATAAGCAAACTCTGCCAAATTCAAGTGGGAGTCCTAACTCCCTAAAAACTCCAACGCACACGCGTGCAACATATCCTCCAACGTCGGATTCAAGCGTTCTGTTTGCCCGTCCATCTGAGGGTGGAAGGTTGTACTGAAATTTAAACAGTTCCCAAGGTTGCCTGAAGGCTCTTCAAAAAACTGGAGGTAAAACGAGGGTCCCTGTCAAACACAATTGACACCGGAACACCATGTAACCTTACTACCTCCTTCATGTATAGCTGAGCCCACTTACTCACCGCGTATGTGGGCTTCCCTGGAATGAAATGCGCCACCTTGGTGAGCCTGTCTATCACAATCCATATCACTAAGAAGCCTTTCGCTATCCTGGGAAAACCCATAATGAAAACCATGGATACGCTCTCCCACTTCCATTCTGGCACATTCAATGGCTGTAGTAAGCCTACTAGCTTCTGCCTTAAGGCCTTCACCTGTTGACAGACTAAACATTTGCTGACATAGTGCTATCTCTCTTTTCATATCGGACCACCAGTAATACTGCTTCAAATCTTGGTATATTTTGGTACAGTCTGGATGTATCGAGAATGGAGAGTTATGAGCTTCTGCCAATAATTACCCCTTTATGCCATCATATGTAGGTATGCACAACCGTCCCTAATACAGAAGGCCCTGGTACACATATATAGGAAATTCACTGACTTGGCCTAACCCTACCTAACGAAATTTCTGAACAAGGTCCAAATCACCCTGCTGCGCATCTATGATTCTCTGCCTCAACGTCGGTCGTACCATCAACTGGGTTAGTTGTGAAGTGACTTCCCCCACTGCCACTATAATCTCTGCTCGCTCCAGGTCATTACACAACTGAACTTGCTTAGTGATCAAGGCAGCCAAATGAGCAGTCTTCCGACTAAGGGCATCGACCACTGCATTCGCCTTACCTGGGTGGTAGAGAATCTCGTAGTCATAATCCTTTACTAATTCGAGCCACTGGTGCTACCTCATGTTTAACTCTTTCTGGGTGAAGAAGTATTTCAGACTCTTGTGGTCAGTGAAAATCTGGATCCTTTCCCCATACAAATAGTGCCTTTAGATCTCCAGGACAAAAACCATCGCTGGTAGTTCCAAGTCATGAGTAGGGTAGTTTTACTCGTGGTTTTTCAACTGGCAGGAGGCATAGGTAACCACTCTACCCATGCTGCATAAGCACACAACCCAAACCTTTCTTAGAAGCATCACTATAGATCACAAATTCCCGGAGCCATCAGGTACTGTGAAAACCGGTGCTGAAACCAACTTCTGCTTGAGCTTCTGAAAACTGTCTTCACAAGCTTTTCTCCAAACAAACGAAGCTCCCTTCTTGGTTAACTGGGTCAACGGTGTGGCCATGCTAGAGAAATTCTTTACAAACCTTCAATAATACCCAGCCAACCCCAGGAAACTGTGCACCTCGCTGACCGTTGTGGGGCGGGGCCAATTCGTAATGGCCTCAATCTTTGCTGGATCCACCGAAACCCCATCCTTCAACACCACGTGCCCAAGAAAGGACACTTTACATAGCCATAACTTGCACTTTGAAAACATACAGTTCGTTCTCCCTTAGCATTCCTAGGACTTTTCGAAGATGTTCCTCGTATTCCGCCTCCGCCTTGGAATAGACCAAGATGTCATCAGTGAAAACAATTATAAAGGTGTCAAGGAAATCCCTGAACACCCTGTTCATCAAGTCCATGAACATTGATGGAGAATTTGTCAAACCAAACGACATTACAATGCACTCGTAATGTCCATATCTAGATTAGAATGTTGTCTTCGGGATATCACTGTCTCTTATCCTCATTTGGTGGTAACTTGACTGTAGGTCAATCTTGAAAAATACAATAGCTCCCTGTAACTGGTCAAACAGATCATCGATCCTGGGAAACGGATACTTATTCTTGATGGTTACTTTATTCAATTCCCTGTAGTTTATGCATAAGCGTAACGATCCATCCTTTTTCTTTACGAATAACACTGGTGCACCACAAGGAGATACATTGGGTCGTATGAACCCTTTATCAAGCAATTCCTACAACTGGACCTTCAGTTCTTTCAATTCGGCCGGAGCCATTATGTACAGAGCTTTGGATATAGGAATAGTGTCTGGCTCCAACTCAATCACAAAATCAATCTCTCTAGGTGGAGGCAAACCTGGAAGATCTTTTGGAAACATATCAAGGTATTCTCTCATAACTAGTTCTGAGGCTAAATCACCCTGGTGTCAACTACGCTAACCAAGATACTCTAGGTACCTTGATTAATCAACCTCTTGGCCTTTATAGCTGAAATCATCTTGGGCAAGACTACAGTCCCAACCCCCTTGAACTTAAAACTGGCTTCCCTAGAGGGCTTAAAAATCACCTCCTTACGGAAACAGTCTATGCTGGTATGATTGGCAGGCAACCAATCCATGCCCAAAATCACATCAAAGTCACGCATGTCTTAACACTATTAGAGGTACATCAAGGGTGCGGTTCGCTATTCCTAACTGACATGCTTTTATCTTTTCGCTTGCTATCATAATTTCTCCTGACGAAGTAGACATTGATAAAACATAACTCAAGGGCTTTAAAGCTAGCATAGCATGCTTCATGAACAACAATGAAGTGAAAGAATGAGATGATCCAGAGTCAAATAACACCAAAGCATAGTGACCCAAGATTGGGAGCGTACTCATCACTATTATTCCAGAATGCTTAGCTTTTCGACGGTTGGTGGTATAGACCCGACCATGCTGCTGCTGTCAGTTCGAACTACCTTAATGTGAACTCAGGGTCTGATCCCCTGCACTCCTAGGACCACTACTAGGGCATTGGTTTGTCGTATGCTTTGGCTGCTTACATTTGAAGTAAGTCCCTCTGCCAATCAGACAGCGTCCCAATGATGCTTCCCACACGACTTGCACATCGATTTATCCCTCCATTGAGCCAGTCAGTCTCATTGGGACCCAGACAGGATATTTAAAAACAGCCCTAAAATTTATTTGTTTTCTCATCACTTGGAGGATACAAATTTAAGTCAATATGTAAGCATATCAAAAAGATTATGAAATTTAGAGAGTTCAATATTATGTTCAATGGATGAATCACCTTTGTTGTCTTGAATAATGATCACACTTTCTTTCATTATTATGTTAACATATTTCTATGTATTAGTTAATGTTTCAACGTATTAGTTTTTTTAAATCACATCTTTTCATGATAAATTTTAAGCTTACCCACTATGAAAAAAACTTTCTCATTTGTTGCTATGATTAAGTCTATTCATATTTGTTGGGTTTTATAT
Organism: Benincasa hispida; assembly: GCF_027475165.1. NCBI lineage: Eukaryota > Viridiplantae > Streptophyta > Magnoliopsida > Cucurbitales > Cucurbitaceae > Benincasa > Benincasa hispida. The sequence goes on from NC_143487.1 coordinate 45,743,547, forward strand.
CTAAAAACTCGTGGTTTGTAAACAATAGAACTTATTTTGAGAATTCAATAAGTTGTTATTGAATATATTGTTTTTTAGAAATCCAATAAACCTAAAATTCCCTTGACTATTACATGAATACTTGAACTTTATGTGGAGACATGCAAGTGGATCAGGTTCGAGTAAATAGTAAAAATGATCTATAGAATAAGATTTGGTGTCTTATTCTGGTAACACTATTAGATGCGACCTACTCTGTAGTGTTACAAAGAGTTGTAAAGTGCTACATACAAAGTGATCCTAATTCGTACATGTTATGACAGGAGGACTGGGGACGTCCTATGCAAATGAGTTTTGTACGAGATCGGACCACGAACCAGTCACTCTTACTTTATAACGTTGTTTACTGTTTAAGACTGACTATTTCAAAGCGATGACCTAAGTAACTTGACCTTTATTCTGAGCTAACTATGAACTCCTGTTTGTTTAGGATTATCCTTTGATTTGCAAACGGTGAGAGTATACCAACGTCTCTACTCAATAAGCCTCCCATTTTGGGATAAGACCGGATGAATAGTTGAGGACATAGGGTGCAAGATGGAATTCACTCTTACTCGATTAGGGTTAGTAGAGAGGTTGTAGGTGTTGATTTTGGGTCTTGAACAAGAGGTCTCACCCTCTCATTGGCTCGAGAGGGATTCGATTTGTTGATTGGATCACAAATCAATTGTTCATTAAGGGATCAATGGGACTTGGGGAACAAGAGGTAATTTCAGGGGTAAAACAAAGATTTGACCCAGCTGTTATTACGAACTACCCGTGAAGAGTTAACTTACTAATTATGGTTATATCGAGTAGACATAATATATGTACAGTGAGAGGAGTTCAGCTATGGGCTTTAGTGGAACCACCCATTAGTTAACGAATTGGGGTTAGCTCGGTCTAATAGTTTAGCCAACGTTCAAATTAAAATTAAATGAAACTAGAGAAATAATATTTAAATATATGAAGATGGAATTGTGCAAAATTAATTTAATATTTGATATTAAATTAATTATAATTATTTAAATTGTTTAAATAATTATTTATTAATTTTATTAAGAAAATTAATTTATGAAATTAATTTTGTAAAATTAATAATATTTGCAATTTTATAAAATAAATTGATTTATGAATCAATTTATCAAAAGTTGAAAGAGGAGAAAAACACATAATGGAAAATTGATTTTCTCCATTGTCTTCTTCAAGTTGCTCATACTTAACCCACCTCTTAAATCTTCAATTACTCCAAGTATGAGCTACATCTCACGCAACAATTCTTATTACATGATGGTTTGCAATATATTGAAGAGATTGGAGTGATTTTGAAGCAACGCAATCGGTAGAATTTCTTTGAAAAATTCGTGTGAAGAAGTTGTTCTTCCATTGGGTTGCTGATGTGAGTTTGTCTCTAAATTTTCTTAATTTAGGCTTATTTTGAGTCCTACAACTCAATTTAGAGCACCAAGAAGATAGTAAGGAAGATATTGGGGTGGTCTACAACAAGATTCAGAGGAGATTTGCAGCTGGATTCAACCTTTGAAGAAGTTCTACAAAGGTATGTCTTGCAACCCATTTATTTCTACTATAGCATGCTTTTATTTCTGCCAAAATTAATGAATTTGAGTGCTTATGGATCCTTGTCGCTTCCGCTGCGTGTTGGTTCTTCCAACAGGATTCTTTTATCTATTGCCACATATTATGATTATGAGATATGGCAAATGAATGTCAAGTTTGCCTTTTTGAATGGTAATATTGACGAAACCATCTACATGATCCAACTAGAGGGATTCACTGAACAAGGTCAAGAGTAAAAGGTTTGCAAGCTTAATCGGTCCATTTATGGATTGAAACAAGCATCTCGATCTTCGATATAAGGTTTGATGCTACAGTCAAATCTTATGGCTTTGATCAAAATGTTGATGAGCCTTGTGTTTACAAGAAAATCATTAACAATTCAGTAGTTTTTCTTGTGTTGTATGTGGATGATATCCTACTCATTCAGAATGATGTAGGTTACTGACTACGATTAAAGAATGGCTAGCTGCTCAATTCCAAATTAAAGATTTTGGTGAAGCACAATTTGTTCTAGGGATCCGAATTATAAGGGATCGAAAGAACAAATCACTATCCTTGTCTTAAGCATCCAATATTGACAAAGTGCTTGTCAGATATTCGATGCAAAATTCCAAGAAGGGTTTGTTACCTTTCAGACATGGAATTATCTTGTCTAAGAAATAGTGTCCTAGCACACCTCAAGAGGTTGAGGAGATGAAACGGATTCTCTATGCATTTGCAGTTGGTAGCCTTACGTATATCAGTTGTGTACTAGACCTGACATTTGACATGCAGTGGGAGTAACCAGTAGATATCAATCCAATCCAAGATTTTATCAATGGACAATAGTTAAATCTATTCTTAAGTATCTTAGGAGAACCAGAAACTATATACTTGTCTATGGGGCTAAGGATTTGATCCTTACAGGATACACTAACTCTAATTTTTCAGACTGATAAGAATTGAAGAAAATCCACATCAGGATCAGTGTTCATTTTGAATGGAGAAGCTATAGTATGTCACAACATTAAGCAAGGTTGTATTGCGGATTCCACCAAGGAGGCTAAGTATGTAGTTGTCTATAAAGCTGTTAAAGAAACCGCTTGGCTCAGAAAATTTCTCATAGATTTGGAAGTTGTTTCAAATATGTCATTGTCCATCACACTTTATTATGATAACAGTGATGTTGTGGAAAACTCCAATGAGCCTCGTAGCCACAAACGTGGAAAGCATATAGATGCAAGTATCATCTTATTAGAGAGATTGTACAATGGGTTGATGTGATCGCTACAAAGATTGCCTCAGAGCACAATATTGCTGATCCATTTACAAAGACTCTCACGGTTAAAGTTTTTTAGGGTCACTTGGAGGGTTTGGGTCTACAAGATATGAGTCGTCTAAGCTAGGGCAAGTGGAATATTTTATTGGGTATATTGTATACCTTAGTTTATTGTAATTCATATTGATACTTTACCTTACATTGTATATTGATACTTTACTTTCTCACTCGTCTTTTATTGTATTTTGATACATTTCACTAGCTTTGGACAAGTAGGAGATTGTTGGGTTTGATGTCCTAAATTTAGTGTATCTCGTGGTTTGTAATTTTGTTAACACAAACTATTTATGTAAAATCAGAGGTATTTTATTTGACATTTAGACAACATTAATTCAATCCAATAAACTAAGATCTAAAGTTATGTGATGTCACCTGAACAGTAGGTGGTTGACATACAGGTAGTTCATGTTCAAGTAATAACCTAAAAGGTATGCAGTAGATTGGGTGTCTTATCCTGGTAACACTACAGATACAACCCACTTTGTAATTGTTACATAAGATGTAAGTGTTACAAACAATATGAATCATATTATTCATATAAAGACATGTGAGTGATGGTATCCTGTATAAAGGAGTTTATACATAGACCAGACCACTAAATAATTAGTTTCTTTATAACAGCGTTACTTGAAGAAACTAATATTTCACTAGGATGACCATGGGAGACTTGATTTTAATTCTAAATGAGTTGTGTACTCTTGTCTATAAGGGTGATCCTTTGATCTGTATGGGTGAGAGTGGCCATGATAGCTAACTCAATAAGTTTACCATTTTGGGATTTGTCATATTAGAGACCTGATAATACAGCTACACAAGATGGAATTCACTCTTTCCCATTCCTTGGGAAAGTAGATAAAATGCTCTCTTAATAACTGGTTTTGGGTCTTGAATAATGAGACCTCAACCTCTCACTGGCCCGGGAGGTGTTAATTTATAGTTTGACTATAAACTGTTTGTTCATTAGAGAAATTAGTGGTACTTAAGGAGTTAGATGTAACTAGGGGGTAAGACGATATGTTGATCCAGCTATAGTTATGACATTTGTGAAGGTTCATTTGATTATATCCATGGACACAAAAATATATCTACAGTACGAAGAGTACAGTAATCGGTCTTTAGTGAAATGGTTGGTAGTTAATGAATATTGATTAATTGGATTAAATCGGTCTTTAGTGAAATGGTTGGTAGTTAATGAATATTGATTAATTGGATTAAAGAAGTTTAATCAATTAATTTCATATCATTGGAGCTTCTAATCTATAGGTCCATAAAGTCTCCTTGTTAGCTCACTAAAGGATAGTAATGAGGAATGATTTAAATTGTTCAAATAAAATGAGGGAATTTATATTAATGAGATTAATATATGATGGTTAATTATAGATATGATCTATAATCCAAATTATGTAAAGAAAGATAAATTTGAATAAGATTCAAATATTAAATTTATATGAATTTGATTCATAAAGAGATGTACTCATATAAATATGTGATATTTATATATTAATTAACTCCATATTAAATATGATTTAATACAGTTATTTAATTGATTAATTAATGGTTAATTAATTGATTAAGAAATAATGGAGATTGGAGGTCAGTATAAATATATGATATTTATGATAATTAAATAAATATATATTAAATAGGATTTAATATATGATTACTTAATTATTGTACCAATTAATTAAATAAGGGTTATTTAATTAATTAGCATTAAGAGTATAAATGAGAATTTTTGGAGAAGGGGTTAACCTTTCTCCGTATAAATATATCCCGATAGCCCATTTAGGGTAATAAGTTCTTTATTCACGCCTCCACCTTCTCTCTAACTTCTCTCTAGAAATTATCTATCATTTTCTTCCTCAAAAGTTCATGGAGACCACTACTCCAAGTTCTTTGGAATCCTAGAGAATAGCAAGGTAACTTTGTTGATGGTGTCCTTCTTCATTGAAGAAGTTCGAGATCGTTGATGTGGAAGAGAAAAGCTAGAGGAATCAACAAATGTGAGTTTTGATTTCTTCTATTCTTCCTCTTTTCTAGCATGCTTATGGTTTGGTTTGAATATTTATCCTATAAATTTATATTTTATTTTACTATTTTCGTTTCCATAAAAACGAATGTTTAAATGTAAGGCGATCACATACTTCTGCAGGAATTCGATTCCTTCATGGAGACCATTTTTCTCTCACTCTCTCTCTCTCTCTTTTTTTTTTCTTTTTTTTTTTAAAAAAAAAACACATGCTTGGCGATGACAAAGAATCCATTATGGCCAATGAAACAATCTAGACTTACATAATAAGTCAGTCTACAAAACCTAAAAACTTAGACGCTCTGATACCAACTGTAACGACCCAACTCTCTAGGACATGTACTAGGCCGTTACTATATACATGCGTTCACCTCAAAATGATAGTACTTTTCATGAATTGGAAAAAAATCAATTAAATGTTATAAAATAAATGACTTTTTTTTTATTAAAAGTAAATAACTGAAATTCATTTAACAGGGCACATTTAATAAAAAAAAAAAAATTTAAAACATCGTTAGAAAATTGTTTCTAACACAACCATAGTGTAAAAACTGAAAGTTCTCTAAATTCAAAGAAAATCCAAACTTTAAAACATGAAATCATAGGAAAAGACATGAGTGAAAGCATCTGACAAGTCTTAGGGGCACGATCATGGATTCTACCTATCATTCGTAGGTGTGTCTTTACCCTTACTTGAAAAAAACATGATAAAGAATGAGTATAAAATACCTAGTAACCCCACTACTGGGATCAGGCTATGTATTTATGTCCAATAAATGGAACATCCTTGTGGGACTTGCAAAAATATTTACTTATCATGGATGACCTCTAGTGGATAATTGAACCCTCCCTACCGTAAGTGAGATGTACCCACAAACCTCTTGTGAAATCCCAAAGGAGATCACTAACATCCAGTGAAGTCCGAAAGGAAATCACAACCTCTACTAAAGTCTTGAAGGAAATCACAATCTCTGGTGAATTCCGAAGGAGTCACAAACCTCTAGTGAATCTTGAAGGAGAAAAACCTATAGTGCATCCCAAATGAGACACAAACCTCTGGTGAATTTCGAAGGAGACACAAACCTCTGGTGAATTATGAAAGAGACACAAACCTTTGGTGGGTACATGACTACGTGTAGAAAGCAATTATCACTAACACCATCCTCGTAACATGACAAATAAAATTTAATTCATGTTCAACCATCCTCATAAAACATCTTATAAAATTCAAGATCATGCTCAAACACTTAACATGCTTTAAACATAACTATCTTTATGCACATATGTTCTCTTTAATCAGGCATCACGATTATACAATCTTAGATCCATCATTATCCTAATTGTATTGCTCGACACAAAGGTGGTTCTAGTCAAGTGTTACTTACATCAAATTTGGTCACAAATTTTAATCCAAGTAATTAAGCCTTTCATCCAATACATACAACATTCTGGTGGGACTTGCAAAAACGTCTACTTATCATGGATGACCGTCTAGTGGATAATTGAACCCACCCTACCATAGGTGAGATGTGCCCACAAATCTCTAGTGCAATCCCAAAGAAGATCACTAATCTCTGATGAAGTCTTGAAGGAAATCACAACTTCCGGTGAAGTTCTAAAGGCAATAAAAAACTTTGGTGAATCCTAAATGAGACACAAACCTCTGGCGAATCTCGAAGGAGACACAAATCTCTAGTGAATCCCGGAGAAAAGACAAACCTCCGATGAATCCTGAAGGAGACATAAACCTCTAGTGAATCCCGAATGAGACACAAACCTTTGGTAGGCACATGACTATGGGTAGGAGGTGAAGGATTGTGAAGTCTGAAGCGGAAGCAGGAATCTGTCTTAATTTTTTAGTGAATTAAAAAAAAAAACATGAAATATGCATTCTAACAAAATTTTACAGTATGCTAAAGAATAAATACAGAGAAGGAAATAGGGTTCAAATATACACTTACCCTTGAAGCAAAAGATCTTCACGAATTCCTTTCAACTAATGATTAAGAACAAAAAACCAAAATAGTTACCACCACAAGAGAACCCTCCATATTCTCTATAAGGTATGAGAATTCACAAGAGTTGTGGGTTGTGATGACTTTGGGAGAGGGAAAAAGATTTTGACTGAGAGGAGAAGACAATTTTTTGAAGGGGAGATCTTTCCATTTTTCTTTTTTATACACTAACGTTCTGTGTTGATTTTTGAGGAAGAAGAAGAACTTCTAAAATCACCCCCCACTCACCACGATAGATTGAGAGAGATATGTGGAGGGACTTATATAACTCCCTCCCATTTTATTTTATTTTTAAAAAAAATTAAAACATTTTAATTTAATAAATAATAATATTAAATATATATATATATAATAACCAACTTATTATATATATAACTATATGTTATATCAAATATAAAACATAATCTATAGTTTACATTATATCAAATACAATATAACCTATAGTTTTAAAACTCTCAATAGTTCATGATATTTAATATAAATCAAATTTGTATTAAATTTAATTATATGAATTTAATCCATATAATTAGTATTTGAAACATATTTAAACATTTATTTTCTCTCATAATAAACCTTATATTATAATATATCAAATACATTATATTAATTATATCACATATAATTAATTTAAATTAATTATGTCATATATAATTAATCCCTCAATTAATTTGAACAAATCAAATTAATCCAAAATCAATTCTTAATAATCTTATTTGAGCTATAGAAGAGACCTTATGGACTTGTAGATTGAAATTCTAATGCTATTTGGATAATTACTTAAACTTCTTTAATTAAATTACCCAACTTTCATTAACTATTGGTCACTCCACTAAAGACCGATAGCTGCACTCTTTGCACTACAGATATATTTCGGTGTCTGTTGGATATAACCAACCAACAACGTATGACCCTTCACAAATTGTTTGTAAATACAGCTAGACCAAAATTATCGTTTTGTACCTATAATTACATCTAACTCCTTAAGTACCACTAATCCCTCTAATGAACAATAAGTCATAGTCCAACTATGACTAAATCCCACTCGGACTAAGAGAAGGTGTGGTGTCATATTGTTCAAGCCCTGGAATCGGCCTTAAATGAGTAATTTATCAACTTACCCCGACATTAAGGAAGGAGTGAATTCTGTCTTGTGTAGTTGTGTTCCCAGCTCTCCAATTAGACGAATCCTCGAAATGGTAGGCATATTGAGTCGACGAACTGGCCACTCTCACTCATGCAAATCAAAGGACCACCTTCATAGGCAGAGGTTCACAACTCACTCAGGATTAGGTCATGTCACATATGCAAGGAAGAGAGAGATTATTTACTTCTTTTTTTCTTTCTTTCTTTTTAACTTTTAACTCCAATATATATACACACACATATATATAATATTTTAAACCCTTTCCTTTTTCCTTCTCAAATTCTAAATATCTTCTCAAAATTAAATCCCAAATCCTTTTGCAAACGAAATTTAAATCAATTAATTTATGAAGTTAATTTAAATTAATTATCGTCTCCAAATTATAAACAACTTCTAAATCTCCCAAATTTAATTAAATTTTACAAATTAGACTAAAAATTGAATTAAATCCAAACTCTCCTTAAATTAAATTTCAATTTCCAAATCTTTCATCGAAGCAAATTTTAAAATTGAATTATCCATGCACAATAATTCAATTTAACCTCAAAATTCAAAATAACCTCAAATATTTCGAGATAAATACATTTAAATTATCAAAAAAATTTGGAATGTCACAATAATAAATGACTAAATACTAAATTTAAAAGGGTAAGGGTGAGAGGTAGAGATAAAATTGAAAGAATATAAAACCAAAGACTTATTGATCACTATTGGACGAGATTTTTGGAGAATTTTAACTCATAGAATGAACTTATGTTTGTATTAATTTGTAGTATAACTAAGTACAATCTCTAGTATATGTTCCTCAAACATTAAATGAAGTTTAAACCCTTAAAGTTCTCAGTCTTCAGGAAGGAGTAATCTTGAGATCGATCCGGGCTTCAGTCTCTAGGAAGTCTTAGTCTTCCAAGTTTTCAATCTTTAAGATGTTGTAATTTTGAGACTGATCTTTAATTTTCAAGCCTTTAAAGCTTCAACCCTTGTTATCAATTTTTCCAACTTCCCCAAATGAAGAGGGTAAGGCCTCTATTCATAGAAGTGTCCTATGGCCCTCACATGGATTTGGATGTAGTTGCTTTTGGCTTAGGTCCATTATTTTCTTTTCCCAAATTTACACTATGGGCTTGAATTGGTTTGGACTTTGGATCAAAGCAACTTTAAAATACTCAAGCCAAATTTATCAATTGTGATCTAGATTTATAGACGGTTGAAGTTAATAAATATATCTTTGTGATCGGATGACCCAATAGAAGGCATGTGACATCTTTTAATCCGTCATTTGTTTGTCTCAAAATTTTAATTTTGGGCACAATAATTCTTATCTGGCTCTAAGTTTGATAAAATTGACTTTGATTGTGATAACATGACACCTTGTGATTGGTCAAAATATCTCATTCGACAACCACCATCTTGAAATTTAATAAGGAAAAAATATCAATTTATACCCTTGAACTTTGGATGTTGTATTAATTTAAATTCTCAACTAATAATTGTATCTATTTAAACTCTGAACTTTGGAGGTGGTATCAATTTAAACCTCAAACTAATAATTGTATTAATTTAAACTTTAGACTTTTATAAGTATATGAATTTAAATCCTAAACTTTTATAATTGTATCAACTTAAACCCTTCATTATGTTTTATCTGGATATATTTATGAAAATTTAGGATTTAAATGGACATATTTTTTTAAATTCAGAGTTTAAATTAATATAATTATTATTTTAGGGTTCAAATTGATACAATTCCAAAAGTTCAGAGTTTAAATCGATGCCATTCTTAGTTCAGAGTTTAAATTGATACAAATTCCAAAGTTTAGGAGTCTAAATTGATATTTGTCATTTAATAAATTATTGATCACTATTTTAATAGAGAATATAAAAAATCATGTAAATCAAATTTTGTGGCTTTTTAAGTGGTTTCCATACAAGTCTCTGTCAATAATCGTGTAAATCAAGGTTGGTATATCGTTATCATGCTTGAAGAAGTATCGGTTTGGAGAACTACAATCAAATTCTCTCTTACTATATACCGTTTTGTTATATTTCAAAAAAAAAAAAAAAACATATTACCATTTTTGGTAATATAATCCAAAAATATGCTCACAACATTTTCTCTCATAATATGAGAGAATATGATAATTAACCAAGCTAAAAGTAATTTTTCTCAATAAAAAATAATTAAAGAATCAGTATTTAGTTGTTAAAATAAACATAACTTAAACTTGTGTTATTGACTTCATAATTCGAGATTCAATTTCTTACTCCATACATATATTAAAGAAACAAAGTTCAGTTTGTACCAAAGATCGTGACGCTTTTTACAGATTTTTTTTTTCTTTTCTTTCATATATGTCAAGGTTCATTCTCCTTTCATATTCATGTGGTCACCTATTTTATCTAAACTTTTTGTGTTTAAATAGTGTGAGTTGGCATTTTTTTACATTTTTCTTTTTGTTTGACATTGTAGCTAAATAAATTTGATTGTTATTGTTTTTCTCATGCATTTTTTGTCCTACTATTTTTCTAACGCTCCTTGTATCCAGGAGAAGTTAATATCAGCCAAATGAAATTTAGAGTGTGTTTGGAATATATTTTCGAGTGTTTTAAATTAAAAAATAAATAACTTTAGAAAAAAAAATGGAGTGTTTGGTGACCCCTTGCTTTTGAAGTATATTTTGAATGGATCAAAAGTGTTTAAATAAAATTGATTTTTTTGGAAAATACTTTTTTCTTAAGTCAATCCAAACAAACTCCTAATTTTGAATTTCATTTTGGTTAAGTAATTTGGATTATTTTGAAATAGATGAAATTGTTTATTTGAGTTAATTACAAAACTTAATTAGATTGACTTTCCTTTAATTTTAGATTTTTTATATCAATTTCGTCGTAAGTGACTTTTTTTACAACTGTTTTAGAGGCTAATGATTATGATTAGCTATTGATTGAATACTAACCGTATCACTACTATATATATTTCGCATACATACATATTCTAGAAAATTTTCCCTTGTTCATACATATACACGCTTCAAATCAATGTGGCGCAATGTCAAATCTCCTACAAGTGAAGGACATTGTGTTTGAATGTGCAAAATAATTTGATAATTTTTTTATTATATCTCGATATCATTATATATTATATTTTATTACCAAGTATTAATGTAAACAACATCAATAAAAATCAAACTTGTAATCTCCTATGATTGACACATGATCGTAGTCTATTACGATTGAATAGATCTTGATTACGTGTGCATAAACGTGGCCTCAAATCTCAACGTTAGAGTTGACTTGAAATGATTTATAATTCTTGCAAAATAATTTGCTTTTCTTGCACTCACCTCTCTCATGGCCCAGGTTTCTCAGCTACCTTGCGACGGCGATGGCATTTGCATGCTTTGCCGGGCTAACCCTTCCGATATGGAGACCATCACTTGCAAAACTTGCGTCACTCCTTGGCATGTCGATTGTCTCTCAAATCCCCCTGAAACCCTAGCTTCTACTCTTCAATGGGACTGTCCCGACTGTTCACCGGCTCCTGAAGATACTTCCCTTCCTCCGCCGTACAATTCTCCACTCCCAACTCTGCCTTCTAATGACCTCATTGCTGCGATTCGAGCCATTGAGGCCGATTCTTCCCTTACTGACGGCGAGAAGGCAAAAAAACGCCAGGAGCTGCTTACTGGAAAGTCACGGTCCGACGAGAATGATCTTAAGAGAAAAGAGGGAGATGATATTTTGGATTTGTTTGATGAGAGATTGAACTGTTCTTTCTGTATTCAGTTACCTGATAGGCCAGTCACTGTAAGTTGTTTTTTTTTTTTTTTTTTTTTGGTGTAGCTTAGACTAAATGAAACCTAATGCTTCTGTTTATTGCCTATTGTCATTCATTTATTTCTCCTGACTTGAGGATTTCATAGTTTATTTAATGTAGTTTCCCTTTTTATATGTATTGATGGATGAAAATTCCTAGTTTTGAATGTCAAATATTGGCCCCATTGTATCTATAACTTATTGGATTAAGGTTTATAATGAGGGTTTGGTCTCAGATAGTGAATACTGAATGATTCTATCAATTAATATCCCTAGGCGTTGTAGGTGGTTATTAGAATTATCATTAATATAAAAAATTTCTCATTTTAGTTTATCTTATATATGCTCTAATTGGCAACTTTTATTGTAATCACCTATTGGTGTTGGATTTGTTCTTTTACGTCATTCATTAATGAAATGTTTCTATTACCAAATAAAACATTAATCAAAATTCAAATAGGATTGTTTATTTATTTATATCCCTTTTGATTTGAGTTCATCCTCAAACCTTTATCAATAAGCTTGTCCCTTTAGGTGGCAAGATGGTGTTGATGAATATTTTGATGATATTATGAAAATGTGGATATAAGAGAATGGATTTTGTCCGACAAAGTTGACAAAAAAAATTGTATATGGTATTCTTTTTATAACATCTTTTTTGGTTTCAAAATTTTACTAATATTTTTTCTAATAGACTTATTCACAAACTTTTACTAATATATTTTCTAATACGTTATGAAAGTTTGGTGAAATTTACAAGTTTAAAAGTGAGCATTTTTTTGTTGATAACCGTACTAGACGTGCTCATCATAGATAGTATTGAGAAAATATTTCTAAGTCACGTTCTAACGATTATTGTTCAACAGATGTGGTAAGGTTGAGGGATAGAATCTTCAATTTTAAGGAAAGACAGTTGGTGCTTTATCTTAATGAGCTATGCTTAGATCGACATATAAATGTAAATATAATTATACTTCAAGCCATCAAAGAGAAAAAGATCGATAAAATGCCTTTTCCTCTCTCCTCTCCCCCCTCACCAGATATTAGGCCCTCGCCATTGCCTTACTCCCCATGGCTCAACAATCTTTGCAGATTCTTTGTCCTCATGGTGAAGAATCACAATTTTCGTTCAGTGACTAGAAAGAAAAGATTACGATAAGGTATGATGAAAGTTACGAAAAACAGATCCTTTTCCATCTCCTTGCACTAGACAGCCATCCACTGGCTAGCAAAATGTTTCTCTACAATTCTCACAATCTCCCTCAACCAAAAGTTTATTTTAAGAAACGAGTATTGATGATCAAACTCTTTGGATTGAAAAGACAACCAATTTGAATGGAACTTTAGCTGAAATAACCAAGTTTGAGAACAATGGTCGCCTAAACAAGATTAACGATATTGGTCTAAACAAGATTGTGATACCGGTTGGAAAAGAGAGGAAGGGCTGGCAAGCATTTTATACCCTTCTAAATAGCTACCCTTTAACCACACCATTAACTTCTATTGTGGACTCGTAATTGATTTATATCTCCTATAATCTTTTTTAATTCAACCATCATGGGTTGGTCTAGTGGTCAAAAGGGACCATAAATTTTTAATAAAGGACTTAAGGGAATAGATTCAATCCATAGTGGCCACCTAATCTAGGATTTATTATCCTACGAGTTTCTTTGGTGCCCAAATGTTGTAGGGATGGTCGGGTTGTCTCGTTAAGGTCATAAACTGGCCCGGAACACTCACAAATAAAAAGTAATAATAATAATCTCGTTTAATTCATCATTCAAAAGACTTGCAATTATTTGTAAAATCTCTATCTTTTGATCAATATAGTGTCTTGGCAATCAGTTAATGGCAAGCATTTCTCGATTTCTATTGGTTTGTATCTTTGAAATTTTAGTTTACTGCTAATTACTTTAGGGTTCTCGTTGATGTGCACGTAAACTATTAGTGTATTAACCTTGTCTATTAGTTTGATTAATTGACTTTATACTAATAAGAATATGGCCATGTCATTATCCAGACTCCATGTGGCCACAATTTCTGCTTAAAATGTTTCCAGAAGTGGATTGGACTAGGAAAGAACACTTGTGCAAAGTGCCGCTGCGTGATTCCCACTAAAATGGCTAGCCAGCCCCGCATTAATTCAACCCTTGTAGTGGCCATTCGTATGGCTAAATTGTCGAAATCATTTGTTTCCGGAGGACCTCAGAAGGCTTATCATTATGTCCACAATCAAAATAGACCAGATAAAGCCTATACCACTGACCGGGCACAAAAAAAAGGGAAAGCTAATGCAGCAAGTGGAAAAATATTTGTTACAATTCCATCTGATCATTTTGGTCCTATTCCTGCTGAAAATGATCCTGAGAGAAACCAGGGTGTTCTGGTTGGTGAATGCTGGGAGGATAGGCTAGAATGTCGCCAATGGGGTGCTCACTTCCCACATATTGCAGGTATAGCGGGACAGTCAAATATTGGTGCCCAATCAGTGGTTCTTTCTGGTGGCTACCAGGATGATGAAGATCATGGGGAGTGGTTCCTCTACACTGGAAGGTTTTTTTGTACTCTATGCAGTTTGTTCTTTCCCTGTTCTTGATGTTGGTTAGCAGTCTGTCCTCGTCTGTTTACTGTTCTGCAAACTTTTAACACCCCAGTTATTTAGAAGACTTGCTCTTGTGTTAAATAATCATAAGATAAGTTCATTTTCATTGTTTTGTTCCATTTCCCATGTTGGCTCGATCTATTTCCTGTTTGTTTTCAGCTTCTGAAGAGCTTTTTGGTATAGGGTAAAATTGGTGGTATTTTTATTAACTTACCTCTCTCTATATTTTTTCTTTTTTACATTATTCGGTCACTATGCATAATAAACCATTGTGTTTGATGATTCTGCTTGGAATTAAATTGCAGTGGGGGTCGAGACCTTAGTGGGAACAAACGTACAAGCAAGGATCAGTCTTTTGACCAGAAATTTGAAAAATATAACAAAGCGCTGCAAGTTAGTTGCTTGAAAGGTTATCCTGTTCGGGTTGTTAGGTAGGTGGCAGCAAATTAATGCCTGATATTCCGTGTTTTTGGAGTTTCTATTTCATTTGCTGTGTTGATGTACGCCCATTTATTTGTCCTGAACCTGTATTTCTAGTTATATAGAATATAATCATATAACTTTTTGAAGACAGTAACAAAACCTGGTATACACTGCTTTGGGTCTCTCGACTATTCATTTTCTACATAAAATTTATACTGTCATATAGTTCACCATTTCAACTTGTAGGAGAGTTTATGACTCAGAATACCAGATAGCGCAGAGAATTATTTGATTTTCTACTTACATGGAACTGGACAAGCTCATGGTTTTCATTAGCCTCATTTATTGTCCTGTGTGTAAAGTGAGTTAACTTCTGATTTTGAAAACTAAAGAAATGCAGTAAAACTACTATTGCTTTGGTTGAGCATGTTCAAAGTATTTTTCCATGTTCTCAGCTTATGGAAGTCTAACTCTCCAAAACGGATCAGCATTCTTTCTTGGATTATGCTTAATAGCTGTGTAAATACCACCGAGGTCCTTCAGAGGAAGACTCCTACTTCTTGCCTTTTGCCTTCGATAGCCGTTGTTATGCTGAGGAAGAATCAATTGATCATCTTGATTTATGAAATATGGTTAGAGAGAAATCAAAGGGTTTTTGAAGACAAATGTTGCTTGTGGATAGATAACTTTGATTCAGCACATCTTAAAGCTTCTTCAGGGTGTTCTCTTATTGATAGTCTTAATGGCTTCTCTATATATTAATATGTTAGGTACTTAAGCACCTTAGAGAACCACATCCCAAAAGCTAGCTATTGGGGTGGGAGAGCCAAGTTACTTAAGTACCACATTAGTCATTCCATTCTAACCAATATGGGATAAAGGCATCCCATACTACCTTGGTTCCTAATAATACCCATCCTCGGAAAGCCGACGTCCCGAACGGCTACTCCGGTGGTACTTCATTCGGCCACACCCAGTTAGAACCCTCCGCCGATTCCACTCCAGAATGTCAACAACCGGCTTTGATACCATTGTTAGGTACTTAAGCACCTTGGAGAACCACATCCCAAAAGCTAGCTATTGGGGTGGGAGAGTCAAGCCACTTAAGCACCACATTGGTCATCCCATTCTAACCAATGTGGGACAAAGGCATCCCATACTACCTTGGTTCCTAACATAATATTATTTTGAATTGGTCTGCTTTCCTTTTTTTTCTTTTTCCTTCCCTCTTTGTGGGGTTTGTATCTTTTAACCATTAATCTCTTTTCATTTCTTTAATGAGAAAGATTGCTTTTGTGTTAGGTAGAGGTATGGGAAAGGCAGAATTCTTCCACTATTTTATCTCTTGCTTGTCTGTTTTTCATGCCAGATTGGAAGCTTCTTGTACCTTTTTAGATGTGATTGCATGACAGTTGGTGAATACACCTTGGGGAAACTAGTGTTACTCTTGGCTTCTTGATATTGTGTATGTTAGAGCAGATCTTTGTTCCAAGTAGGGATCTGAAATTTACATGGGTAATGCTGTATGTTAACAGATCTCACAAAGAAAAGCGTTCCTCATATGCTCCAGAGAAGGGACTGCGTTATGATGGAATTTATAGGATTGAGAAGTGTTGGCGTAAAGTGGGAATTCAGGTATTGTAGCTATTCTCATTTCCTAAACTACCATGTGATAAACAGCTTATTGATTAATATGTGTATCCTGAAATTAGGGCTTTAAGGTATGTCGGTATTTATTTGTTAGATGCGACAATGATCCTGCTCCATGGACAAGGTTTGTGTTTTCTAACTATGTAATTGCTTTCATGTTACCAAATGCTGAAATGCTAGTTGCAGTCTCTGGCTTTGCCTCTAAGGCATTTTCCTTCATTAAACAAACACTTACAATAAGTTTTTTTTTTAATGCAGCGATGAACATGGAGATCACCCTAGACCCTTACCATCAATTTCAGAGCTGAAAAAAGCAACAAATATTACGGAGAGGAAGGAAGGTCCATCATGGGACTTTGATGTGAGTATTCTCCGTTATATTTCACTTGTGATGAGATCTCTTTTTCCCAATTGAACAAACTCATCTTTTTCTCGTTATTATCTAACTTGTATTGAATTTTGATTACAGAGAATCCTTTTGTTTGTCTAAATGACAGTTTTCCTTACAATACATATTCCTTAAAGAAAAAATAATGAGATTTCTATGAATTTGGGATGTTAGTAACTAAGTTATCTCTTTAATGTGATATAACTAATGTTAAGTACTCTTCAAAATCTTTATAATGTTTGATTGTATAATCAAAGTTATTCTTAAAATATTTTCAAATTCACGATAAATAAATTAGTTGTTCATTTTATGCATATCCTTGTTTTAAAGACTAAATTATACGCTCTTGTTTTTCAGTCCTACTAATTTCTTTTAAGTTCTTCTCTGTTTTTTGAAAACTAAGTTTTGAAATATTAGTAAAATAAGCTAAGATATGTAATTTCTGAAAGTTGTTTAAGTTCTAGAATTATGTACATTTGCCTGGTTTAGGTTTGGTTCTAACGTAGTTAGTTTCTTAATCTAGTAAGGAAATAGTTTAAGCCCCATTGGTAACCATTTATTTTTTTTATTTTTTATTTTTTTTTTTTAAAATTAAACCCAAATACCTCTACCATCTCTACATTTCTTACTTTGTGACCTACTTTTTACCCTTGTTTTCAAAAACCAAGCGAAATTTTGAAAACTAAAAAAGTAGTTTTCTAAACTTTGTTTTTGTTTTTAGAATTTGGCTAAGAATTCAACTCTTGTATTTAGGAATATGCAAACCGTTGTAAGAACATGTGAGAAAATAAGCTTAAATTTTAAAAACCAAAAACCAAAAACTAAAAATAAAACGGTTACCAAACTGGGCCTTAACTACTAGTGTTTTTGGTTTACTGATAATTTTACTAATTTATGAACCGCGGTGTGGTAAATTTATGTACCATCTGTAAATTTCTTTCAGGAGAAAGATAACCGATGGAAGTGGAGCAGACCTCCCCCAACGAGCACAAAACCAGTTGAAACCGAAGATTCTGCTTCTGGGAAGAGGTCAAGGAGAAAAATTAGGCAATCACACAACATGAATGTTCGAGAAAGGTTACTGAAAGGTTGGCTAATTATATCGAGTAAAGTCGCTAAAAAAGGATGGTTTGGTGGTGAACACGGTGGGACATTACTAACTAACAATTCATTTTGAACATTTTCCACTTGCTGCTTGTAACTGTGTGTATGCAGAGTTTAGCTGCCTTATTTGTGGAGAGGTGATGAGTCTGCCAATTACTACGCCTTGTGCCCATAACTTCTGCAAGTCATGCTTGGAAGGTGCTTTTGTGGGCAAGACATTCTTGAGAGAGAGAAGCAGTGGTGGACGGAGTCTTAGATCTCGAAAGAATGTCATGACTTGTCCTTGTTGTCCGACAGATATATCCGATTTTCTACAGAATCTTCAGGTAAGATTTTTTTTTTTTTTTTTTTTTTGGTTTTACGGTAAAGAAAACAGTTCCTTTGTTTTCACTCGGGTAGTTGGCATGAATAGGTGAATAGAGATTTGTTGGATGTGATTGAGTCGTTGAAAGGTAAGCTTGAAGAAGAAGGGGATGAATCTGAGAAGCTTTGTGAAGAAGAGATAGATAGGGAAGAGGAGAATGAGGGAAAAGATGAAGTGGAAAAAAGAAAGCAAGCAAAGGTGGTGGTTGATGATGGGGAGGAAAAACCTGTCATTTGATTCGAAGACGATATCAAATGCCATGTGGTTTACTTCTTTGAGAACTGACCTCGCTAGACGAATAGATACGTCTTTGTCATATTTTCTTTAAGAGAAGTTGTGTAAATAGGCAAGTTGTAGTTGTAATAGACAATGATGACATCATAGGTGGGTTAGAATGTAGTTGTTTGTAGTACAAAGCCATGGCAATTGAATGATGGGTAGGTTGGAATGTAAATTCCATTCCCATTCCAACTGATTGATTTCTTCTCTAAATTCTCTTAGGTTCTAATTGTTGAACTTTAGAAAAGTGTCTATTTAGTCTCTGGTTAATTTGTCGTTATTCCATTGTGTTACGGTTGTTTTATATGCCTTTTTTTCCCTTTTCAATATCCATGAGATTATAATTGGATAGAAACCATACAAAGTTTTAGATACAGAGAATTCATTTAAGATGATCCCAAGTGGAAATTTTGGTCATTTACTTCTCAAGCTTTTTCATTAGAATTGATCTTTCTGGGCTCTTCCAACTCAAGCGCTATATGGTTGGACATCTTCAGTTCTGCCTCTCTTCGAAAACCACAACACAAATATATCTTCACGCCCTTCACAATCCGATTCTGATTCAACCCCCGCCCTCTTTTCTTTATCAATGAACAAAGAGGTGTGTAACGTCTTGAATCTTTCTGGTTAGGTTTTTATTTTTTAAGGACATAATATGTTTTTCGTCTTTGAGGTTTGATCTAATTATCTATTTGGTTCCTAAAATTTAAAAATGGATATTTTTAGTCTCGAGGTTTGAAAAATATGTTTAATTGGTACTTAGATCGATTTGACCATCCGTTAATTAACCGAAGGATGTGGTATGAATGAACTGACATTTTCTGAATAATGTGGCAAATTTTATTAATTTTTTATTGACTTTGGTTGGTGTAGCATATTTTTGTTTTATTTTAATCTTCTGTTCTCTGTTTCACCTCATTTTCTTTTCCAACGACAACCACAAGCACCGCTTTGGTGATGGAGCAACCATAATCTGCAAAATTGCTGCCCTACTTCAACCGCCGTGACCCGGCTTGCCGTACAAATTTGGAAGAGCCCAGAAAGATCAATTCTAGTGAAAATGTTCAACCATTAATTAAATCAACACGATCATGCTAACTAATACAAAATCTAAACTTATATGTAGACATAAGCTAAGTAGAAAGGAATGTGAAGAAAAATAATTGTTGTTTGTCAATCCTTACTCCCGCTATGATCTCCAATTAATTTTGGAGATCATAAGATAAGGAATGCTAGTTAATGCATACTTCATAAATTTTCATATTCAAGAAAAGTTTGAACTATGTGTATATTCATTGACCTTCATACTAGTGCATGCGTTGAAGTAGTGCTTAAGAGAATTCATGTGTTACTTAGAAAACTCGGTGCAAAGCTAAAAGCTCATGTGTAGTTCATCATTAAGAAAATATCTTGAAAACTAGTTCAATAGTAAATCATGCGATGAAACATATAAAAGAGGACATTCATCACTCATTGTCTTAGGCTACTTTCCCAAAGGATGATAAGCTTCTCTTATTTGCGTTTACCCTGTAACATCAGTAAATACCCTTAGTTAAAACTATTAGCTCCCTCTTGAACTTAACTTATATTCTTAAGTTGAACATCTCTCTTGGACAACCATCACAACCTTCATCGCGTAGCATACTTATCACAACACGATATAAAGACAATTTACCTTGCGCTCAGCTTGTAAGTGGCATTGTGCTCACAACGCTCACTTAGGTTCTAGGACACGCGCATGGTGCCTATGCGTCAAGCGCTTGCTAACACTCTCCTTAGCACGCCCGACCGATGTCCTTCTTATGCGTACATTCTCCAGCCAATGCTTGCACTCAGTCGCGTACAACTTCACTTGTCAGTTACGTGGTTATCCGTAAGATGCAACTGCCTGCTTAATCAAACATTAAATTCCCAGATTCAACCTTTGGCCTTAATAACTTAAATTCCAGGTGTTATTTCATATAATTTCCTTCTAAGAACTTGCTCATCAACAATTAACTTCCTTACCTTAAAATTTGAGCTTCTGATTCCTCTTGTCAAGCTCAAAATTTATCAATCTTTTTCACCTACCCAAGAAATTCGAAAGCTTAGAACTCTTTGGAAAATCTTCAAGCTTCAACTCGAATTCATGGGAAAATCCGATTGGCAACCCAAGCTCACCCTCTACGCTGATCAACCATCAGAATGACAACAACTTCATTCCCTTAGCACAAGTGAGAATGCCAAGCTGATTTCCTTTTCTTACTTCCCTTATATACTTGTGAATTATGAGCAAATGGTTTAATATGGTGACAACTAGGCCACTAAGTTATGCTTAAGGCTCTAAGCACGACATCTGACCCATTAAGCTCGGTGATTAAGCTGAACTCCTCTATCTCACATTAACGCATATGTTGAATACCAACGCGCAGGTTGGTTCTCATCACATAGACCCCTCTCTCAGCTAATACTCTTCAGCCTTTGTCTCCTACCATCACGACTTAAACCCTTGCGTTGACACTCGTCACTTACCAACAACTCCCAAGACCTCTATGACACTCTCTTTAACACACTTCAACTCACACATATCTTGCACCTTGCAATCCGCTTAGCCCTTTGCCTTGGTACGTTCTTCCAACCTCTTCATGGCCCTCAACCCAACCCTCACTTTTGATCATCTTTTCCTCTTTGATCCTTAGACAAATGGAAAGGCAAAACTCACTTCAGACTCTCTCATTTCTTCTAAGTGTCACCTCTATCGAAGAACCTAAACTTCCCATGCTTAGAATATTTTTCCAACAAAAATCCCTAAGCCCTTTCATACAAACAACATACATATAATGGAATTTAACCATACATCAATTCATTAACTTAAACATACTTACATAGTAAAATAGGATCCATGATTTACATGTAAACCCTAGAACTTGAGTTCTAAGCATCTATTCTTTGAAGTTAACTCTAGTGTTGTATGCTTTAAGATACTTAGTAAATTTTAATCCGTATGATATAGGTGTGAAACTTGGTAAAGGAAGGAAATAAGAATGAGATTTTTCATAAGTTTTAAGCTTGAGAAATTCTAAGTTAAATCATGAAGTGAAGTTCTCAAGTAGTTAAGTGTTTTAAATACTTAGTGAATTTGTTAGGATGATCTAAAGAAAAGGAGACTAGGTGTTGGCCCAGGAGGACTTGTAGTGTAAGTCCTAAATCCTTACTACTTATTTTCAATTTTAAAGTTAAGCTTTAATATCTCATTTGGAGATTGAACAACCTAAGTATCTTCAATGAATTTTAGGATTGAATTCAAGGAATTCTATCTTCAGTGGTGTGATTAATTGTGTTGAATCAAATGGAGGGGAAAATTGGGTGTAACTTGAAAATCCAAAATAGTTAGGAAAATGTGTAAGTGTCAAAGAGAGAATTTCCTAGGTATTACTATTTGGTCAAGTGAATTAAAGATGAAATTTAGCTAAGTACCTGGAGTAGTGAAATGGTTAAATAAGAATGGAATGTGGTTTTATAAGAAAGAAAATTTTATGGATTATTTAATTAATTTTTAAGAAAATTCAAATAAAAGTTATTTAAGTGTTTAAAAAGGGATAAAATTATAGGAAAATAGGTAATTAAAAATAGTGGGGTTGAGTGGTTGAAAAAGGAGGTGGCAAGAAGAGATTGAATGTTAGAGATGCAGTCGGTGGGAGGCCTTAAACTGACTTTAGAAGCTGATGTTTTCATTTCCCTCATGACATTTTCATTTCTCTTCGACCAAAACTCACATAAATGTGTTAAGAAGATGCTCGGGGGCTTCCGAAGCGATTGGAGTGCAAGAAGATGATGTTTTCTTTCTTTCTTTCTTTCTTTTTTTTTTTTTTATGAAAAACTGGTGGTTGTTCAGAAATATGAGTTTGTGAGCACTTGATTTGTTGAGGCTGATTTCGAAGGATACAAGGAATTTTAAAGCTTCAAATCTTCAGGTTAGTAAGTTAATACATGAATTTAAAGTTTTATGAAATAAATTTGAGGTAATTGAGTTAAGAATTAATGAAATAAGATCTGAAATGGTGAAGGTGTGTTGCCCTTAAAGAATAAAGGAACCATGACTGAAGGTTGAAGAAGTTCGTGCACGCTTGCTAGCCATCCTTGCCTTCACATGCACGCACAATGTCACAATCACACTTTCAAATCGCACTTTCAGAAACTTCACTTAGCGATTTTGCGACACTTGTTTCCGCTCACAAACAAGTTAGCCAATTCGAATACGGAATGCCGATGGCACACTGGGTACCTCTCGCAACCTCCACCCCCGTTTTAGAGAAAACGGGTTTGGAGAAAAAGGTTTTCGAAAATGTTTTGAATGTATGAATAGAGAAGAGAAAGATTGTAGTAGGCTAGAAAGCAATAAGCAACAACAATGACTTCATAGCATACCACTCTAGGTATGGGGAAGTGATGGTTAGTCTTATCCTCGTATAGTGCATTTTGAACAAAAGTACATCTGTCACCCTTGCATATGGAAATGGACAAGCAATCACACACTAAGAAAAGTCATATAAAGTAAACTACCTAGCAAAAGAAAATACATAAGATGAGAGCATAGTAAAATGAGGTGGAGGCAGACGGCAACACACCCTGGACAAGCATGATCGCCCCCACTCAATTGGTTGACGTCCCCATCAATCGACTTTGCTTGAACTAAGCAAATTGTTGAACAATTGCCTCAAGGTCTTCTGCGCACTCCCAACGAACTTCTCTGTCTTAGAGGTTTTTCCACCTCTCCAGGAACTCTTCCCAACTTGGTATTGGTCTTCCAACTCTGTCATTTTCCTTAGCAAGTCTCTCATTGACTTCTTCCTTTGTCATTTTCTTCGTCGTGTCAGTCTGACGGGTCACCACCCTACATCGCTCCTCGACATAGTCGGGATGATAGAGTTTCAGTCTACTTACGTGGATGACGGGATGAATCTCCATCCTCGATGGTAACTGCACCCAATAAGAGGCTTTCCCAACCCTTTTGAAGATTTCCACCAGTCCTCTAAAGTTGCTCACGAGGCGACGTTCTCTTTGTCCTCGACTTTGAAACTGACCTAAAAACAAGTTTACCCGAACCCTGTCCCCTGATAGGAACTCTCGGTGTCTGGGCTTCCTTCTTCTTCTTCTTCTTCTCCTCTTTGGAGGCAGGGACTTGTGTAAATTGATTTGCTTGGCAACACGACACTTCTCCAAGACACACAAAATATCTTGAGGGGCCTTTTGGTGACAGGAAAAAATGCAATCTCTTTTGATATGCATTGGTTTCTATGCGTTAATGGTCATGCGTTAACCTGAAGAATATACAATATGCATTAATCGTGTATGCGATGACCATGTGTTCCTGTCACAAGTTTTCTTGCTCTCTTGCCAAGTATAACGAGAACGCAAGTTTCTTAAGATGATCCGAGGTCGAACACAGGGACTTGTAACTAAATGATGTTTGTAAAGTAATGTGTTTGAAGCAGTGAGTAAAAATAAAAGGAAAGAAGTTAATTGACTGTGCATTACTCCTACTCCTAGCTAAACAAATTGAGCAATGGAAGTTTGACTATGAGAATTGGTAGAGATACGACAACCGTTAACGCGTAATAAGATGCATGGAGGAGTAGAATTGTGGAGGGGGTAAATTCACCTCATCATTAAGCTTGATCGCAAGAGTAATCCCAGCTCGCCACACTAACGCATTGCACACCTCTCGGTGGTCAGCCACATACTTATATTTCTATAACGCATGGTTGCGTTGAGCGTAAGATTGTTCCTATCTCTAGGAACACTGCTTACTTTGCTTAGTGAGTTCCACTACTTACCCTCTCGGGCAGTTGGTTATAGCTACTCAACTCATAGACAAGCATTGTGATAGTCTCGCACTAAGTAAAAAGGATT
Source organism: Benincasa hispida (assembly GCF_027475165.1). Classification (NCBI taxonomy): domain Eukaryota; kingdom Viridiplantae; phylum Streptophyta; class Magnoliopsida; order Cucurbitales; family Cucurbitaceae; genus Benincasa; species Benincasa hispida. Next base: position 45,768,167 of record NC_143487.1, read on the forward strand.
GACTCACTATACTCGTGCAACGCACACCTCTCATTGGTTTGCTACATGCGTCATATCTCTATGCTGCATGATTAAGTATGTGATAACTCTTGCAATCTACACTTAACTCATTGCAATGAAAGTAAAAGATGATAAAGAAGAAGATAATGAAGATGATGTTGAAGGAAATAAAGAGATGCATTGATTACAAGATATATTAATGTCTTAAGCCAAAATGTAATACAATATAGAAATAAGAAGAGAGGTGGAGGGCTAGATGTAGGCAATCTCTTGCTTCCATTATATGTGTGTCAAGGTTGTCGGTGGTGCCATGGATGGGTGGTGAAGTAGTCTCTCTCGAGCTCTATCTCCAGCGGAGCTCCGATCGTCACTCAGAAAGGGTTGTGGAAGTGAAGAACTCTCAAAGAATGTCTTGCTCACGCTTTCATTTGTGATCACAAGAATCTGCCCAAGACAGAGACTCAGATGGCTTGAATTTGGGCTCCAAGGCTCTATTTATAGAGCTCAAACGTTGACAACATTGGTAGTCCCGCTTTAAATCACTGCCACTTCTGACGCGGTTGGTTAAATGTCAGCATCATCTTATCTTTTTTATACTTCCAAGGTATACGTTCATGATTGTTTCTTCTAAAGTATCAACACATTCCACCCACCTTGTGATCAACCTTCTATCACGGTTATCACTCTGTAGCTGCAACGTTCCATGCGACGAACTAGTCTTCATGAAGATTAACACATGCAATCAACTTTGCGATGGTTTGGGATCAACGCATGCGATCGATTCCTGCAATAACTGCAAAAGTAGACATGACACAAAATAACGCATGATATAGGGTTAGCGAGGATTTTTCAGTGTTGGTTGACACAAGCTCACTTTTCCACATGAATTCTTAGTGTTATCAATGCATATTCTGCTCATCACCCCTCATAATAAGTTAAAGGCCACAATAGCTTGTATTTCTACAAGTTATCACCTTCTCTTCCATGGTTTCAACTGACTCGTGGGTAGGGTCTTTCTCCAACTAGAGGGCCGTGATCATCCTTATCGCATTCAGCTGTTTGATTCTGGCATGTACAACGGTGGGTGTAGACCCTATAATCACTAAACACTTGGCAAGAGGTATTGGTATTACTTGGTGTTCAAGCAAGACTTCCATCCTCAACACCACGTCAAAGTCATCCATTTTGACGATCACAAAATTGGCAGGGCCACTCCAATCCCCCAACTTTACGACTGTTCTCTTTACCATTCCTGTAATAGACAAGGTTGCAGAGTTCATTGCTTTCATCTTACCTGCACCTCTTTCCCAATAGAGATTCAACAGTCTGGCTTTTGTTTTGGACATAAAGTTATAGGTGGCTTCTGAGTCGACCATTTTACTTTTGGTCGATCTATGGTTGACCCAAGCATCGACATACATCAATCTGCTTTTTAGGGGTTCCTTTGTTTCTCCCACATTCTTTTGGAGGGCAGCTAAAAATATTAGGGCCCCAGCTCGTGGGGTTCCATCTTCCTCGACTTGCACAGTCTCATCCTCTACCTGAACAACCTTGCCTTTCCAGTCTGAGGCTAAAGAGGCTTGGAAAGCATTAAAGGCTGCTCGTTTCGGACATTCACTCACCTTTTGTTGCCTCTTGCATTTATAATAGGATAGGGGCCGATAGAAATTCTACTGAGTTTGCCCTCGCCACGTATTTCCAGTCATCTGCTGAAGTGGTTTCCCATCCCCATTAGTGTCTCCATCTCCCTCACTATTCTTCAATGGACTCGACCAATTGCTTTATTAGGGGATCTCGAATGTTGCCTTCTCTCTTGAGAATCATAAATTAAGTCGAACAAACCGTTCGACCATTGAATATGCGGCTAGGAGATCTTGTATTCTCTGTTCATACAGTTTCGTCATTGCCCATGGTTTCAGACCCTCAACAAAACAGAACACTTTATCTTTTTTGGACATATCTCTTATGTCCAACATCAACCCGGCAAATTATTTCACATAGTGCCTCATGGTGCTAGTATGTCTCAATTCCCACAACTTACGTCTTGCCAAAACCTCAACATTCTCGAGGAAGAACTAAGAGCGCAACTCTTGTTTCAGTCTCTCCCACGTGTCGATGGTGCACTGACCCTCTTGGACATCCATGAAGTGAGACCTCCACCTTAACTTGACATTCTTTGTCAGATGCATCGTTGCTAGGGTGATCTTCAACTCTTCAGTCGCTGTGTTCGTAGCTCTGAAATACTGCTCCATGTCAAAGATAAAATTTTCTAGTACCTTCGCATTGCGAGCCCTACAGAAGGGCCTGGCTCGGGTACTTTTACCCTATTAAATTGGATTGCGCCCCCAACTGGGGCTTGATTTTCCACCACTCTCATGGTGAGGTTAACTCTTGCACTAATGTCTGTAATCTCTACCCGGATGACATCAATGGTGGCTCGAAAGTCCTCGGACAATTCAGTCATCATTTGAATTATCACTTTCTGCGAGTTGTCTAGTTCTCTGATACGCTCTTCCATAGGGGCAACAGAGCCTGACGAACCATCCCCACACTCGAGAGGCCCACATCTCGTAGTTTTTGCCTCTAGGGTCTCAACCCTTGTCATCAATTCCCTGACGGGCATTCTGTCTAAGCGGTGAGTCACCGCGTCAATTTCATCGGTCTTGTCAACAACTTCTTGTAACCGAGTTTTTAAGAACCGAACCTGATCAAGGACTTCTATTAGATAGAGCATATGCTCTTCTATCTCGATCAGTCAGTCAACATGGGAATTGCCCAACTTCTTTGTAGCAGACATGATCACAACTTTTCAACTCCGCAAGCCGACTAAAGGAACTCTTATCAAAGAGACCAGTGAGCGGAAGTGAGATCGTTTCAAACCCCATTGTGATAGAACATACACATTTACAATCAAATAGTAATAGTTATGCATATAGTCTAAATTATAGCATGCTTCAAAAGAAAAAAAAAAAACTAAGAATCAAGAGAACTTACCCTTGAAGAACTATTCTTCTTGTTCCCTCGATCTTACTATACGATCGTTCACCAACACGAATGTCACGCCTCAGCAATCTCCTCGAACAAGAACAAATCTCACTCGACCCTCGAACAGGAAGCAGACACCACTAGCAAGCTACCTTGGTATTCTCGGTGTGAGAATCCAGGAGTTGTGGACTCTGTAGGATTTAGTAGAGGGTATGAGGAATTAGACCAATCGTATAGTCGATCGAGTAAGTGGGAGATGACTATAGTCTATTGTATAGACTAAGTACTCAATCGTTTAGAAAACAGGTGACTATCGTATAGAAAACTCGTTACACGATCGTTTATGCTCTTAAACTGTCGTATAGCTATTTCTTTTGTTCGTATGATTCTCAATTGCTTAATAATCGCTTTTTGTAAAAATGAAAATGATTTTCATTTTATCCATCAGTTACCATAACTGATCATAACTTCCCACTACGTTGGTTATTGGGAGAAAAAACCAAAACCAATTATCCCATAATTGATTTAATTACAAATATAAATAATATATTCGTAACCTATAGTTTTAATATCACATATCATGCAATATATAAACCATAGTTCTTTTTCTCCCTTATAGCATTTAATAATAATTTCTCCAATTAATGTATCTAATACATTAAGTCGATTATATCTCATATAATTGATATAATTTAATTATATCATATATAATCAAATTTCCTCTTGTTAATTTGAACACTTCAAACTAACCCAAAACTTGATTCTCAACATGAATCCATTGAGCTACCAAGGGGACCTTGGAATTGTATCTTGAAGCTCCAATGGTACGTGAATAACTGACTGAACTCTTTAATCACGATATCCATCATCCGTTAACTGCCGGTCATTCCACTAAAGGCCGACAACTGCACTCTTCGCGTTACAGATATATTTTTGTGTCCATTGGATACAACCAATCAATAGTATGGTGGCCCTTCACAAATCGCTCATAAGTACAGCCGAGCCAATTTACCGTTTTCCCCTATAATTACATCTAACTCCTTAAGTACTACTGATTCCTCTAATGAACAATACATCATAGTCCTACTATGAGTAAATCCTTCTTGGGTCAAAAGAAGATGTGGAGTCACATTGTTCAAGTCTCGGAATCAGCCCTTAGGGAAGCAATTTATCTACTTACTCCTAAATCGGGGAAGGAGTGAATTTCGTCTTGTATAGCTGAGTTCCTAGCTTCCCAAGCAGACAAATTTCCAAAGTGATAGGTTTGAGTCGGAAATCTGGCCACTTGCACCCATACAAATCAAAGAACTGCCCTCATAGGCAGGAGTTCCCAACTCATTCAGGATTAAGGTCATGTTACCTATGGTCATCACTGTGAAATGAAAGTCTTTGTCATGAACGGCGTTAACGAGACTAAACATTTCGTGGTCCGGTCTTATACAAACTCTTTTGTATAGAGCATCCCCACTCGCATGTCTAATACAGACCATTTGTAGCACTTTACAACACTTGTAACATCTACAAAGCGGGCAACACTTGTAGCGTCAATATGATAAGGTTTTCCTCCTTAATTCATATACTACAGATTATTTAGGTTATCACTTAAAGCATGATCCATTTTTATGTCATTACATACATGCTTAAGTTACAATGATAACCAGGGATCTTAGTTTATTGGTTTGTGGTTAATGCAACTAAAAAATCTTATATTTCAAAGACTGTAGTGAATAAAATATCTCATATTATTACATCACAAATATTTGTTCATACACATGTTTATAAACTACTGCACCCTACAAGATTTAGGGCATCAACCCAACAATCTCCCACTTGTCCTAAAGCTAGTGGGATGTACAAGAAAAATACAAGTACGAATCAATAAACTAGGGCACAAAGACCCAGTACAACAATACTCCCACTTGGCCTAGTCCAGCCGTAGACGGTCCCGTAGACCCATGCTCTGAATGTGACCCTCAAACATTGTAGCCGTGAGAGCCTTCGTAAACGGATTAGCAACATTATGCTCTGAAGCTATCTTCATGACAATCACGTCCCCTCGATGCACAATCTCTCTGGCGAGATGGTATTTCCACTTGATATGCTTGCCACGCTTGTGACTCCTAGGCTCTCTGAAATTCGCCACAACACCACTATTATCACAATAAAGGGTGATGGACCTAGACATGTCTGAAACAACTTCCAGATCAGTTAAGAACTTTCTGAGCCAAACAGTCTCCTTAGTAGCTTCACAAGCTGCTACATACTCGGCCTTCATAGTGGAGTCAACGATACACCCCTACTTAGTGCTTCGCCACACTATAGCTCCTCCGTTAAGAGTGAACACTGATCCTGAAGTGGATTTCCGAGAATCCTTATCAATCTAAAAATCAGAGTCCATGTATCCAGTAAGGACCAAATCCTTAGATCCATACATAAACATGTAGTCCCTCATTCTCCGAAGATACTTGAGGATGTTGTTGACGGAAATCTAATGACTCTGTGCTAGATTAGACTGATATCTACTGACTATCCCCACAGCGTAGTAAATGTCAGGTCTAGTACATAACACCGCATACATCAAACTGCCAACGACAGATGCATAGGGGACCCGTCTCATTTTCTTAACCTTTTGAGGTGTCTTAGGACATTTCTCCTTAGACAATGTAACTCCATGATGAAAAGGTAAAAGGCCCCTCTTGGAGTTCTGCATCGAGTACTTGATCAACATCTTGTCAATGTACGATGCCTGAGTCAATGCTAGCACTTTATTCTTTTGATCTTGAAAGATCTGAATCCCAAGAACAAACTAAGCCTCTCCCAAATCTTCATTTGGAATTGAGTCGCTAGCCAGTTCTTAACTGAAGTTAGTAAACCTACAACATTTCCAATGAGTAGGATATCATCAACATATAACACTAGGAAAACTACTGAACTGTAGATGATTTTCTTGTAGACACAAGGCTCATAAATGTTTTGGTCAAAGCTATAAGATTTTATAGCAGTATCAAACCTTATTCCAAGATTGAGACGCCTCTTTCAATGCATAAATGAACCGATTCAGTTTGCAAACTTTTTGCTTCTGACTTTGGGCTATGAATCTTTTGGGTAGTACCATATAAATGGTCTCCTCAAGATTATCATTCAGAAAGGCAATCATGATATCCATTTACCATATTCCATAGTCATAATATGAGGCAATGGGCAGGAGGATGTAGATAGACTTAAGCATGACAACATATGAGAAAGTCTCCTCGTAGTCAACTCCCTCCACCTGGGTATAATCCTTTGTCACAAGTCTGGCCTTGAAGGTTTGCACCTTCCCATCAGCACCCCGTTTCCTCTTGTAGATCCATTTGTAACCTATAGTGTAACCCCATTAGGTTGATCTACAATATCTCATACTGAGTTGAAGTACATAGACTCCATCTCGAGATCCATGGCTTTGACCCTTTCATCTCTATCAACATCCTCCATTTCCTTCTTATAAGACAATGGATCCCCAACCTCGCCATCGACTACCATAGCCAGGATTTTCGTTAAACCCATATAGTGAACAGATGGGTTCGCAATCCTCCCACTATATCGAGGTTCTCTCAACTCTTGAGGTAGATTTGACCTACTAGATAAACTTCCATCAACATCTCTTGTTGATGTAGCAGGCCCTTCAACAACTCTTGTTGAAGTTTCAGTAGTGTCTTTGGAAAGTTTACTCAATACTATTTTTCTTCTCGGACTGTGTTCCCTTATATGATCCTCCTCAAGGAAGGTAGCGTTTTTCGACAACACAAACACCTTGTTTTCCTTAGAATCATAAAAGTAACCCCTTCGTGTCCCTTTGGGGTAGCCTACAAATAGGCACAGCCTCAAACGTGGTTTCAATTTCTTAGGATTAGCCTCAAACACATGTGTTGGGCAACCCCAGATGTGAAAATGACGCAAACTAGCTTTACGCCCATTCCACAACTCCAAAGGTGTTCTGACAATACTCTTGGAAGGAACACAGTTGAGGATATAGGTTGCAGTCTCTACTGCAAAATCCCAAAACGAGTTCGGTAAGGAAGCATAACTCATCATCGACCGAACCATGTCTAACAGGGTTCTATTTCTCCTTCCCGATACACCATTCTGCTGAGAGTTGGGAACGATTCCATGTTCTATCAAATAGTTCTGGAACTCAGAATCCAAAAACTCTCCACCCCAATCAGATCAAAGTATCTTAATCTGTTTATCTAATGCGTTTTCAACCTTAGATTTGAACTCTTTGAACTTTTCAAAGGATTCTGACTTATGTTGCATCAAATAAACATACTCATACCTTGAGTAATCATCAGTAAAAGTGATGAAATACTCGTAACCTTCCTTGGCTCGCACATTCATCGGACCACAAAGGTCTGAATATACTAACTCTAGAGACACTTTGGCTCGATAACCTTTTCCAGTAAAAGGTCTTTTAGTCATCTTGCCTTCAAGGCATGACTCGCACACAAGCAAAGAATTTTCCTCTAACTCGTTTAGAAGTCCATTCTTCACCAATCTCTCAATCCTATTGAGATTAATGTGTCCTAATTGTAGGTGTCAAAGTTGAACATTTTCTTTAGGAGAAAGTTTAAGTCGTTTATTTTGAGTTACGACAGATTTAAATATCTCTATGTTATGGAGGGAATTTTTTGCTAACGGTCTTAGCACATATAAATTATTTTTAGAAATGCTGAACATATCTTAATATCATCTTTTAGAATAAACACTTTATTCATTGAAAAATTGAGGGTATATTTACATTCAAGCAAACACTTTATAGAAATTAAGTTCCTCTTTAACTGGGGAACAACATATACATCATGTAAAATGATAAATCTATTATGTAAAGTTAACTGGAGACCTCCCACTGCCACAACTGAGACGACGTGCCCGGTGCCTACTTGCATCGTCATCTCACCAGCCTCAAGCTGCCGCCAGGATCTAATCCCCTAAAAAGAAGAACAAATATGATTAGTGGCCCCAGAGTCTATAATCCAGGCAGAATCATCATTCTCCACTAAACAAGTTTCCAGAACTAGTAAATCACATTTACCTTGTCTGCCCTTGGCCTTAGCCTTCTTCCTCTCCTTTAGCCAACTGGGCAGTTCCGCTTCCAGTGCCTATCCTGGTTGCAATGAAAACATTTTCCTTTTTCAACCGGCGCTGGTTTCCTACCCCGCTGTATAGCAGATTGTGGGTTAGCTGGTGTCTTCCCCTTCCTCTTACTACCCTTCTTCTTCTTCTTCCATTTGTTAATGTTGGAAGAAGAAGGTGCAGACTTAGTTCTTGAGGTCGAACCTTTGTGGAACTTTTTAGATGATGAAGTAACATTTGCCTCACTAACTGTCTTCTCCTTGCTTTTCAGCAAGGATTGGAACATCTGCAACTCGTTGAGGAGAGTTGTAAGAGTGTAATCAACCTTGTTCAAAACAGCGTTGCTTATGAAGTGCATGAAGCTTTCTGACAACGTTTGCAGAATAATGCTAACTTGGCAGCCCTCATCGACGTGGGCTCCGTTCATCTCCGCCACATTAAAGTGGACCATCATGTTCAGAACATGTTCTCAAATAGGATGTACCTTCCTTCATTTTGGAGTTGAAGATGCTTTTGAGAGCGTCATGCTTGAGTTTCCCGGATAGTTGTCCAAACATTCCCTTCAGGGATTCCATGATATCACATGTAGTGACCATAGGATCATGCTTTTTGGCCAAGACATTGTTTATGCTGGCCAAGATGTACGCTCAGGCCTTCTCGTTCACCCGTGTCCATCGTTCTTTCGAACGCTTCAAGCAACAGTAGGAGCTGGAATAGGAGGATACTCCTCCGTAAAGACGAACCAAAGATCATCGATGATTAATATAGTAAGTATTGAGTTTTTTCAACTACATAATTGTCGCCAATTAGTTTATTGGTAGCTAATAAAGCTAATGTCGCGGTTGCCATAATTTAAAGTTGCTGAAAAACATGAACAAACTTAATTAGTCTAATTGCACTACCACTTTTAACACCAATTTTAGTTTTTTAGCAAAATAGTTTTATTGTACCCTGAGTGAAAAACATCTATTCTACAATGATGCCCCAACAAGGCAGGACAAAAGTCACCGATGAGGTGATCAAATGCCCCTTCACTGGGATGAGACATTCTCAACCATTAGATAGAAACAACTCTTGTAACTGACTCTAATAGTCAACATTTTTCGGTCCAGGATATGTTAATCTTTAACAATTTCGGTAAGTGTAACCCCTCATTTTAGGCTCTAAAGTCCCGTCCTAATGCACCCACCCCTTTCGCTACTCATGAAAATCCTCATGTCCGATCTCCTTTACTACTATGAGTAAATCCTTTTGGGGCAAGACAAGGTGTGGCGCCACATTGTTCAAGTCCGGGAATTAGCTTTTAAGGGAGCAATTTATTTACTTACCCCTAAATTGGGGAAGGAGTGAATTTCGTCTTATGTAGTTGAGTTCCCAGCTCCCCAATTAGACGAATCCTCAAAGTGGTAGGTTTGAGTCAGCGATCTGGCCACTCACACCCATACAAATTAAATGACCGCCCTCATAGGAAGGAGTTCCCAACTCACTCAGGATTAAGGTCATGTTACCTATGGTCATCCTCGTGAAATAAAAGTCTCTGTCATGAACAACGTTATATAACGAGACTAAACATTTCGTGGTCTGGTCTTATACAAACTCTTTTGTATAGAGCATCCCCGATCGCATGTCAATACATGATGGTCAGGATCAGACCATTTGTAGCACTTTACAACACTTGTAACATCTACAAAACGGGCCACATTCGTAGCACCAACAGGATAAGGTTTCCCTCCTTAATCCATATACTACAGACCATTTAGGTTATCACTTAAATCACGATCCATTTGTATGTCATCACATACATGCTTAAGTTACAATGATAACTAGAGATCTTACTTTATTGGTTTGTGGTTAATGCAACTAAAAAATCTCATATTTTAAAGACTGTAGTGAATAAAATATGTCATATTATTACATCAAAAATGTTTGTTCATACGCGTATTTACAAATTACTAAACCTTACGAGATTTAGGGCATCAACCCCAACACCGACTTGGCTCTGATACCAACTGTATCGGAGCCAACTTTCGCTCTGATACCAACTGTCACAATCACACTTTCAAAAGCTTCACTTAGAAATTGTGCAGCACTTGTTTTCGCTCACAAACAAGTCAGACAATCGAACACGAAACACCGATGGCATATCGGGTGCATCTCGCAATCTCCACCCTCGTTTTAGAGAAAACAGTTTTAGAAAATGGGTTTGGAGAAAAAGGTTTTCGCAAACGTTTTGAATGAATGAATAGAGAAGAGAAAGATTGTAGTAGGCTAGAAAGCAATAAGTAACAAAAATGTCTTTATAACATACCACTCCGGGTATGGGGAAGTGATGGTTAGTCTTATCCCCATATAGTGCATTCTGAACTAAAGTACATCTGTCACCCTTGCATATAGAAATGGGCGAGTGTTCATACACTAAGAAAAATACATATAAAGTAAATTACCTAGAAAAAGAAAATACATAAGATGAAAGCATAGTAAAATGAGGTGGAGGTGGACATGCAGCCATAAGCAACACGCCCTGGACAAGCATGACCATGACATATAACGCCCATTCATCGCCCACTTTGTGCACGTCAGCGCTCGTTAGCATCACCTACGCGCCTCCATATGCCTAAGACACGCCTGTGGGCGTGATTTGCTGTCCATCCCTATGCCAGACACACTCATGTGTGTGGTTTGCCGCCTATCCTATGCCCAATCATGCACCAACCATTATTTTTTAAGCCCATTGACCCTAATTTGAGTCATTTGATGTTTGTAAGTGATTTTTAAAGATATTTGTATGTTTTTGGAATATTTTGGCCTTAAAATGCATAAATTTGGGTCTTAAGCTAATTTTAGGATATTTTAAATAATTTAGGGTTAAAGGAGCTAAAACCCTAAAATAAGGATAATTTGGAGTTAAATGGGTTCAAGAATATTTTAGTTGAAATTATTAAACTCAAAGGTGAGCTAGATAATTAATCAAGGGTTGTTAATGTATTTACAGGCTAAACAAAGGTTGGAAGAGCTTATAATCCTTTGGGAGCTAATCGCTAACAGCAACTGACAAATAATTTAATATGTTTTACTCAAATATTTTTATTGAATGATTCTATCGAAATTAGTTAACTCTTTTACAAAGATGATTTATAAGTTACATGATCTATGTTTTCAAGTAAGCTAAAGCATGAGTTCTCTCTGATAAGTTAGATGTTTACATGATTTTTAAGGGTCCGTTTGGATTGAATTAAGAATTTTTTTTTTTAAAAAAAATCATTTTTATTTAAACACTTAAGATAAAATTTGATTAAAATTTACTTAAAAAGTTATTTTAAATGGTTGCCAAATACTCCAATTTCCTCCAAAATGACGTATTTTTTAAATTAAACATCTAAAAATGTATTTCAAACACACCTTAAGTATGTTTGAAACATGGATTTCTCCGATATGAGCTATATGCCTAAATGTTTCAAATTATGTAAAGTATGCTTTTCTTTTATAAATCCCAATGTGATATCTTTTATATGATATATTTCAAAGCATGTTTTTGGTAGGCATTCCTAATGTATTATTCAAAGTATCATGTTATGTTTACCATTTCCAATGCTAAGTATTTATGGAATGCCCAATGATTTTATGTTCAAAGTATAATTTATAAATGAATGCTTTAAGTTAATTCCCGATACTCACGAAGATGAAGGTATCCAGGACCCTTATACTAAAGAGATGAAGGTATCCAGAGAATTCATTATCTATATGTATATGATGGTCTTTGGGGCCCACTTGAGCACACATATAGGCTTTTGGGGGCATTTCTACATGCACATATGAAAGTTATCGACGCTGATTATCTTGAGATCACTTTACATCAGCTAAGTTTATCGACATTGAGTGTATCGAGCTTGCTCTACCTCAATTAAGGTGAAAAGGGTACAAGTTATGCAATAATATTCGATGAGATTTACAGAAACCATGCTATGATTTCATGGTTTTCTATGTTATATTTTAATGTTGCAAGCACTTACAAAGCATCTTTAAAACCCTGAAGCAATGAAAATATTCTGATTTATCACAGTTCTCTTTAATTATAACCAGTTTATGTTAATTCATGAATAAACAGTCATTCACTAGGCTTCCCAGGTCACTTTTTCAAAATGTTTTCCCTCCCTAGGTAGCAATCGAGATCCTGGTGCCTAGCTTACAACTGCTAGTCTGACACACAACTACGAGAAGATTTAGATAGACCAAGAAGTCCTTAGGTCTATACTAAGTTTGAAATATTTTGTAATCATGTACATTAAGCAGGAAAAAGGGTAGAGACCTAAGTCTGTAAATATGTTTGTGAGTTTGCTGAGTATGAGCTCTGGTCTGCAAATAATTATCTGAAGTTTATCATGGGACAACCTAGCTATATTATTATTTGAAGTTCATGTTACCTCTAAAGTCTATGCTTGAGATCTCTAGATACACACACACACACACTTTTTTATCAGGTTATGCAAAGGCGAGGAGACATGTTACAAGTATTAGATGAGCAGTAGATGTCATAAGAGAGTTGGCATCTGCTGTTTTCACATCTCTTTCTAGGTTAAGATAGTAGTCTGGGAGGGGGTGTGACAAGAGAGCATGAGAGGATACGAACTATAAATTCACAGCCGACCTGTCCCAATCTTCCAAAACTGCATGTCCCCAAGATATCGGACTGTATGAGTAACTGTTTTTTTTTATTCTTTCACATCTACAACACGTATTATATTCTCGTGGCAAATATCACCAAGTTGGACACTAGCTAGAGATGCACTTCTTAGAGCAGCTAGGCAGTCTCTGTAACAACAGTTCGCCTCTTTAGAAGAGAATGGGCCATCTTGAGCAACTATCCATGAAAGCTACTTTCCAATTGATGATGTCAAAAGCATCAGCGTCCCACACTAGGGATGATCACATTGTCCCCTGGGGTCTCCCTCTCACAGGAACCATTATGTATGATTCGACCAGAGGCAATTATTTTAGATAAATATCTACTTAATATGCCTGAACTATACTAAAATTAATTTAAAATCCAAATTTATTCCATTTAAGGCTAAAATATAATTAAAATACCTCCTTAGCTCTAAATTTCACTCACCAACTCAAATGGATGCCAAACTAGGCGTTGGACACTTTTGATGGGCAACAAAATGGTTGTGGGTGTGCGGTAGAGGGTGTTGGGCATGCAGGACACGGTTGTTGGGCATGAGCATATGCACAACCGTTGGTTGGTGGGCTGCTAGCGCGAGCAGACATAGGGCAAGGGCGCTGAGGGTTAGACACGTGTGCGGACGCAGGGCGTGCATCAGATGAGAGCGCACGGTGACTGGCTGTTGTGCGCACAAGCGTGAAGATGTTTGGAGTATGAAACGAGCTATGTTCCCAAAGTCCTCCAAAGAAAGGCATTTTTTTCAGGGTTATGACGTACTGGGTCCATTTCGGGCCATTTCCCCGACAGAAAGTTCGTACACAAAAATTGGTGTCAAAGGCAGGTCGAGCGAGCCCAGAAGTCATTTGGAGCACGAAATGAACTTTGTTCCCAAAATCCTCTAGGGCAAGGCGTTTTGTCAAGGTTCTGACACACTGGGTCTGTTTCGGGTCATTTGCCCGATAGAAAGTTCGCGCACAAAAAATGATGTCACAGGCAGCCCAGGAAAATTAGCTCCATTCCCAAAATCATCTAAGGCAAGGCATTTTGTTAAGGTTCTGATGCACTGGATCTGTTTTGGGCCATTTCCTCGATAGAAAGTTCGCGCATGAAAATTGGCATCAAGAGCAGGTTGACTGGGCCCAAAATCTGTTTAGGGCACGAGATGAGCTTCGTCTCCAAAATCCTTCAAGACAAGGTATTTTGTCAAGGTTCTAACGCACTAGGTTCATTTCGGGCCATTTTCCTAAAGGAAAGTTCGCTCATGAAAATTGATGTCAGGGGTAGCTCGAGCATGGCCAGAAGCCGTTTAAGGCACGAAATGAGCTCCGTTCCCAAATTCATCTGGGGCAAGGTGTTTTGTCAAGGTTCTGATGCGCTGTGTCTATTTCTGGTCATTTACTCGACGGAAAGTTCACACACGAAAATTGGCATCAGGGACAGCTTGGGCGGGCCTAAAATCCGCTTGGGGTACGAAATGAGCTCCGTTCCTAAAATCCTCATGGGCAAGGAGTTTTGTCAAGGTTCTAACGCTTTGAGTTTGTTTCAAGCCATTTGTTCGATGGAAAGTTTGGGCACAAAAATTGGCGGCAAGGGTAGCCTTAGTGGGCCCAAAAGTCGTTTGGAGTACGAAATGAGCTTTGTTCCTAGAATTCTCCGAGGCAAGGTTTTTCTCAAGTTCTGATACACTAGGTTCGTTTCGGGCCATTTTCTCGACGGAAAGTTTGTGCACGAAAATTGGCATCAGAGGCAACCCGGGCAGGCCATAAGTTGTTTGAGGCGCAAAATGGGCTCTGTTCCCAAAATCCTCAAGGGCAAGACGCTTTGTCAAAGTTTTAATACACTGGGTCCATTTCGAGTCATTTGTCCGACAAAAAGTTCACGCAGAAAATTGGCATTGGGGTAGCTCGAGCTGGCCCAGAAGTCGTTATGAGCACGAAATGAACTTTGTTCCCAAAATCCTCCGAGGCAAGGAATTTTTTCAAGGTTCTGATGTACCTGGTTCGTTTCAGTCTATTTTTTCGACGAAAAGTTTTGTGCACAAAAATTGGCGTCAAAGGTAGCTTGCGGAGGCCCAGAAACCGTTTGGGTCATGAAATGAGCTCCGTTCCCAAAATCCTTCGGGGCAAGATGTTTTATCAAGGTTCTGATGCACTATGTCCATTTCGGGCCTATTAATTTTGTCCTATAATTTTTAATATGAACCCAATCCATATTTTTTAATATTTTAATCTTATTTAAACATATAATTCTCTTATATTATATAGTTTATATTTGATTTTCATTCAAAAGTTAACCTTATAATATAATGTATCTATATACATTATGTTGATTGTATCATATACAATTAAATTAATTCTCAAATAATTTAAACTATTTAAATTCTTCAAAAAATATGGCTTCGTTTGGTAACCATTTGGTTTTTTTTTTTTTTTTTTTTAAAAAAAAAGTTAAACATATTTCATCCACATTTCTTACAATGATTTTCATCTTTCTTAAACACAATGGTTGAATTCTTAGCCAAATTTCAAATTCCAAAAACAACTTTTTTAGGTTCTAAAAAATTGGCTTGGTTTTTAAACTATTGGTGAAAAGTAGATAACAAATAAAGAAATTTGGATGTGAAAGTAGTGTCAATAGGCTTAATTTTCAAAAACAAAATGGTTACCAAACGGGGCCTACTTAATCCATGTTTTATCCTTAGTGAGCTAGCGAGTGAACCTAATGGACCTACATATTAGAAGCTCAGATGTAATTAAATTAATCAACATTCGTTAACTGTGGGTCAATCCACTAAAAACCCATAGCTACACTCTTCGATTGTTGATATATTTTTGTGCATACAGATATAATCGTTACTAGTAAGTCGATCTTTCACAAGTCGTTCATAATAACAGTTGCGTCAAATTACTATTTTATCCCTGTAATTACCTCTTGTTCTTTAAGTCCCACTAATCCTCTAATGAACAACCTGTTTATGGTTCAACCATAAAAAAAATTCCTCTCAGGCCAATGAGAGGGAGGGCTTCAATCCCCATTGTTCAAGACCCAAAGTCTGCACTTAAGAGAACAACTCATCTACTTTCCTTAAAGGCGGAAATGAGTGAATTTCATCTTGTGTAACTATGTTGTCAGCTCCTCACTTGGACCTGTCCTCAAAATGACAGGCTTATTGAGTTGATAACTCAGGTCACACTCACCCATACAAATCAAAGGACAATCACTCGTTAACAGAAGTCCATAACTCACTCAGGATTGAGATTAAGTTATATACTGTCATCTTATGAAATGTTAATTTTTTTTAACTAAATGTATTATAAAAAAAAAAAGATTAACTATTTCAAGATCCGATCTTATACAAACTCTTTATATAGAATATCCCCACTTGAAGTCTCTACATAAAAGAATTGGATCAATTCGTTTGTAACACTGACAACAAGTGTAACACTTACAAAATGGGTCATATCTAGAAGTTACCAGGATAAGATACCCAACTTTATCTATATATTAAACATGATCCACCTTGTATGTCTACACACACTATTCAAGTTTACATTAATAATCATGGATCTTAGTTTATTGGATTGAATTATACATAACTAAATGTCAAATAAAATAACATCTTATTTTATTAAATAAATAACTTTTCTTTTTATAATTTACGATCTACAAGATTTAGGATACAAATTCCAATAGTTTGACATAGTGGCAGATTTGAGATACAACATGAGACATGAAGTTTAGTTTGATGAGGATAGAGCTCGTAGGCTTAGGAGGTTATACTTGGCCGATAGGGTTGACATGAACAAAACGATGTTGGACACGAAATTTTCAGATTATGAGTTTGAGAGCAACGAGTATGCAGTGAAGATGTTCATATTCTACTTCATTGAGTTGGTCATGATGAGTAGGGAACAGAGGCAACACATGGATTAGGCAATGTTGAGTGTGATTGATGACTGGGAGGAGTTGCAACTATGATTAGGGCAACATGATTTTTAAGAAGAGTCTAAGTAGCTTAAAGGGTGCAATTAAAGGGAAAGTATCAATGTACAAGAAGAAGCTTGCTAATAGTAAGCCGCATGAGTCGTACAATTTAAACGATTTTTCTTTCGCATTCTAGGTTAGTTGATTGCACCTTATGATATGATATTTGTTACTGATAAATAACAGTAGTTGTGTAATAACTGTTGTTTATTTGTTGTTCAATTTGGTAGGTTTGGGCGTATGAGACCGTATCATCACTTAGTGGTTGGGTGGCCAATAGGTTGTCCAATAATGCCATACCACACATCCTGCGATGGAGTTGCACATACTCTCCTAGTGGGTTTTAAAACAAATAAAATAATCATAGTATAATATAATATCTGAGGGAGGGCATAATCATAGTTTCATTCTTTCAAATGACTTATCCATTTAAAGGTCTAACATTTTGATCAAATCTCGAGGTCTCTCTCGGCCGAGATGGCCTGAGAAAAACTCTTTGAACGAGTTTTCTAAAAGTGTGCTACTTTTGAAATGTGAAGATTTATGAGGTTATTTTGGACAATTTCTCTAACATGTTTCTTATTTTTTGAGATTTTGAGTGGAGGACCCCACATGGTGAAAATACTATTTTATCCCTCATTTAAGTGTTTTCCATTTTACGCCTTTTTATTACTACTTTTAAAGCCCAATTTCAATTTTAGACCTTAAGGAAAAAATTCGTTGAAATTTCTGGTAAGGGTTGAAAATTTTCTACTGAAAAAAAAATTCTTACGTAAAATTTTTCTTACAAATTGAAAAATTGGAGAATTTCCATAAATTTCAATTCTTACAAAAAAATTTGTGAGAGTTTTTTTTTTTCTCAATTTAAAACTAAGAAGGGTAAAGAAAAAAAATTTAAAACTAAAAGAAACTGTCCCTCTATGACTTACCGGGAAGACTAGTTTTTCTTAATATATATTTATATAAAAAAATAATAAACCTCTGTCCAATTTCTTAGTAAGTGACTTACCAGAAAACATGCACATAGCTTTCTATTATTATTATAAATATAAAATAATTTTTTTTTACAAAAATAAAAAATAAAAAATAAAAAAACTAAAACTAAAACTACTCTTCCCGGTAAGTGCCTTACTAGGAAATCAAAAGGTTTTTTTTTTTTTTTTTCCCCTTTAGATTCCAATAAAAAATTTACATTTCTTCCCACTAAACAAGGAATATTCTGTTTTTTAGATAATAATTAATAGTTAAAAAAAAATTACATTTCCTTTCTAGTAAGTTTCTTATCGAAAAATATTGAATTTCGGGATAAATGTTTGTGTGTTTTTTTAATTTTATTTAAATCATGTTTTTTTAAAATGAAGCAATTAAACTTGTAAGTTAGACTAATTCCGCATTTAGAAAAACGAATTGCAATTCTCGCGCGTCTTAATTTAATTTTTTTTCTAACAATTACAATTCCATTTTTTCTAATTTTAAGTTAGTTATTTTAAACTTAACTTACGAAAATTTTTGTATGATGGTTTTTTTTTGTTTTGTTTTTTAATTTACCATTCTTAGTTTAAAAAGAAATTTCACGTAAGAACTTTTTTTACCATAAATTTTTAATCCTTACAATAAATCCCAACAAAATTCTTTTTCATAAGGTCTAAAATTGAAATTAAGTTTGAAAAGTTGTAATAGAAAAGGGTAAATAGAAAACACTTGAATGAGAGACAAAATGGTATTTTCACCATGGGATCCCTCCATTTAAAATCTCAAAAAGTGAGAAAGATATTAGAATAGTTATTTTTAAAAAAGATGTTAGTTTGATAAGATGAAAACCTTTTTAGGTTAAAAATTACAATTTTCCGCTAAAGTGAGTCATTGAGGGTGGTGACATGGTTTTCATATGGTGATTGGATTGATGGATGTTTTATAATATTCATTTTTGTTTATGTTACTTGATATTTGATGTTTATGCACTCGTAATGAAAATCAATCGTAATTTATTATAATAAGACATGAATTTCACTACAGTTAAGAACTGTCACAATGACCTTTCGTGGTTTACTCTTCAGGATCCTCTAAATTTTGGAAAGAGGTTTTTCTCCGTTGTCGTTCCTCTCACTCTCGATAATGATTAAGACTTCAGTTATTGATTTTTGGGTTTTATATTATTATTGAAATTTGTGGTTATTCTTTTTTTCAGTCATTGAATCGATCATTGAAGAAACATCGATAAGATGCCACAAAAACGAAAGAATGAGATTTGTTTAATGGTATTTACAAATAAACAGGTTGCGACTATAATCAGGAATTCACTAACAATACATGATACTCATAACACTTTAAATCCACACCACCATCCAATCATATTTTCTATTAATTTCTTTTTCATTCTATCACTTAATTTTATTCTATTTCTTTTTTTTTTTTTTTTTTTGTAACATTCCTTTTTGTTTCCGTTAGATCATGTTTACTCACCCATAATAATGAAAATTTAACTCAATCATAATGAAAATCAATTGAGTCCACTATAACAAGAAATGGATTTACGAATATCTCTAATAGTTATGGCTATCATTGATAGCTTCAATCCGTGACTATCATCGATAACTTTTAGCAATCGCTATTAATGATAGACTTTCATAAAATGGAATTGACTTTTATATCATTGATATTATCGATATATGGATATCACCTAAATTCTATCACCAATATCACCAATATTACTTATATCGTAGTTATTGGTGACAACTTCTATCATTGATAACATGCTATTAGAGATAACTTCTGACATTTCTTTTTACCATCAAATAACATGTCATCATTGATAGCTTCTGTTGAAATGGTGTTTTAGCCCTAAGGGCATTTTAGTCTTTTACTTAGCGTCTACTGATGACGGAAAATTAGATATCAATTTAATCGACAACTAAAATCCCTTGGACGCAATATGCGATGCATATTCTTAAGGTATGCGTTGATAGTCATGCGTCGATGGTCATGCGTTGGAATGAATATGCGCAAACAAATGTATGTGACCATGCATCCTGTCACAAGTTTTCTTGTGCTCGTGCCAAGTATAACGCGAACGCAAATTTCTCGGGTGATCCGAGGTCGAACATAGGGACTTGTAGCAAAATGAATGTGGTGATTGTGCATGCGGCGGTTGAATAAAAGAATGTTGGAGGGGTTGTTAAGCTAATACTACTCCTACTCCTAGCTAACAGACAACGCAATGAGAATATGCATGAGAGGTAGAGACACGACAACTCTTGACATGAAACAAATGAATGGGAAAAATAGATAAAACGCGGAGATGCTTTCATTATAATACTTAAGAGTGATCCCAAGGGCAACCTTATTCAATGCAAGCCATGCGATCATGCAATCCACATACAATAGTAAACCACCTCTCGGTGCGAATGCTACGGCTTCTAATGCTAGAATACATGTGATATATGCGATAAGTCTACAGGGCCTACACATAAGCCTCTACTCCTATTTATGCGATGACAAGATGACATCCACACAAATAATGCAACCACATAATACCCTAGGGTGCATGCGATGCAGGTTAACAAACGGAGCTTATCTCTAAGTTTTCCGTTCTTGCCTATGCGTTCCAATCCGCTCTCTCGAGTCTTAGATTTGTGTCTTTAGACTACTCTCCCAAGTATGCCTAAATGATGAATGATGCGCTCATAGAATAAGGTAACCGCATGAACTTGGTTGACGCAAGATTATTCCTATCTCTAGTGAACAATGCATACATTGCTTAATGCGACCAACCACTTACCCTCCCGAGCAGTTGGTTGTTGCTAAATTTACTCATAGACAAGCATTGCGTTAGCCTATAGACAGTCATTGTCGCAGCTTCACACTAAGCAAATAAGGTTACTCACACACTCACGCAACGCACACCTCTCGGTAGGTTGCTACATGCTTCATATCCTTAATCCACATGACTAAGTATGCAATACCCAAGCAATCTCACTAAGTGTTGTAATGAAAGTAAAGATGCTAAGCAAAGAAGATGAAAATGAAGTCGAAGGAACAGAGAAATACATTGAAAACACAGTGTATTAATTTCTTAATTCAAAATGTCATACAATACAATATAGGAAAAGAAAGGAAAAAGAAATGACCGGTGGAAGCAACACTTTGCTTCCAGCGGATGTGCGTCAAGGCTGTCGGTGGTGCCATGGATGGGCGATGGAGCTAACTCTCCCGAGATCTAGCTCCGATCGAAGGTTCCGATCGTCAATCGGAATGGATGAAGGAGGTGAAGAACTCTCAAGCTTTTTCTCATGCATTTTTCTGAATCACAAGGATCCGCCCTAGGCGAACCTCAGGTGAAAACCCTGGACCGTTTGGAATTCTGCTCATCAGCTTCTTTATATAGATCTTGAATCCCTAACAGCATTAATGGACTGCTCTGATTCTGACATTCGGCGCGTTTAGTCCTTTCTGAATCCCTGCTGCTAACGGCGTGGTAGGTGAGATATCAACATCATCTTTTGATTTGCGTTGATGCGTTCATTCCACCCACCTTGCATTGATCCCATTATTATGCGTTATCGTGTAGCCGCAATCGTGTAGTGACCGCATTCGCTTAATACCGCAACTTCTACACGATGACCACAATCACTTGACGATCGCAACTCCTATGCAATGGACACATACGGCTGATTATCGCAACATCCATGTATTGATCGAGCACGTTCGCCTTTGCGATGGAGAGTTTCTCCGCATGTGGTCGTCTATGCGGTGGTCTCGTTTCCGCATTTGCATCCACTTCCTGCGGTAGCTACAAAAATAGACAATTGAACCCATAATAACGCAAAATAACGGGTTAGCTGAGATTCTCAATGTTGAACACCGCAAACTCAATTTCTCGTGAATTCCTAACATAATTGCCGCATATTCCGCTTAACAACCCTCAGAATTCTAAGTAAAAGGCCAAAGATGACATGCATTTCTTTATGTTATCATGTCTAGGGTTTCTCTTAGTTTGGTTATTTATACATGTCCTGTGTTGAGTACCGTGTATCAAAAAATTAAAAAGAATAAAAATCTCTCATCGTGGTTTTTCTCCCTAATCTAGGATTTGCATGTAAATTTGTGTTTCTCTCTTCTACTTTTTCAATATGGTATCAGAGCATGGCGATGAAACCCTGGCCGTCATCGATGAGAACAAACCAGAGACTCTGATAGCAACCTCCGTTGGAATGGGGGGAGCCATGAACGTCGAAGTTGCCACAACCATACGAGAAGCCGTTGAACATTATTTTCACGCCGCGCTACCTTAAATCATCTGATCAGTGTCAGATTCGAACTCCAGCTGGTGGACTTCCTCAGTAGACCCGACCGATCAAGCCCACAGAGCCGATCGATGCGCAGATCCGAACTCCAGCGCCGCAATTCAGTCGCTAGCATCCCTCTCTTACACAGCCGTCGATCAAGATCTCATCGTCTGCGACTCAGTCGAGCCCTCACGCACTGTTTTTCCTCAGATTCAGCCGAGTAGGGAAAGCCACCAGCCACAGGTGTTTTCGCACAGCTCGAGCTTGCGACCTATATGCCGACCTTCGATCTTCAGCCTTGGTTCGCGAGTTAATCGCCAGCCATAGCCCTCATGCCAGACCGGTCCTCCGCTGCATGGATGACCTGTAAAACTCGAACCCTAATTACTTTAAGTAAAAGTAGGTAATGTGATATCTTCTAATGAGCTATGATGAAATCATGTCTTAGGAATTATGGAAGAAATAAGGAAACCATGATGTAGTAGATGACCTAGGTGGCAAAGTGAATGAAGGGTGAATTGATCGGCTGAATTTCACTAAATGTTTCCTAAGGATGGGCGGTGGTAAGTAGGAAGGCCGACTTCATTTAATTGGTTTGAACAAACTACTTGGACTATTTGTGTAATTCTAGTGGAATTCGAAATCTCTGTGTGTCTATTTTTTGTGGCTATGCTGCTGGAGGGAAAACTCACTGGAATAAGGTCGGAGAAACAAAATAAAGATGAAGGGTTCGTTTCTCGGTGAATCTAGGCCATCAATGAAGAATTGAAGCTCTAGGATGAATCACAAAGATTTTTTAGCTAAATATTTGAGGTAATATTGTTAACTCAGTTATAAACAACTTTCTAGAATGAAACTTTTTAAGATGAGACCTGGAATGCGAGTTATATATTTTTTAAGTTTGAACTGGAAGTTGTTGAACAAGTAGGCAGCTGCTTGAATTGGGGCCAAAAGCAAAGTTTCTGAGTCGGTAGAAGAATATCTGAAATATCACCAGATTAGGGATGAAGGTTTGAATCTCCAGATCAAACGATGTGGAATTTTGAGCTAAAATTTTAAGGTAATGTTTCTAACTTGATTCTAAGAAAGTTTGTAGAAGGAATTTCCTTGAGATCAGTTCTGGAAATTTAGTTATGAATTGTTGGAATTGAATCTGCAATTTGATGCTCCAAAATTTTTCTAAGTGTGGGGAGTGTGGGCGATCAAATGGTGCATTCTTTTGACACCCAATCCCTCCAAATTGGCTTAGTGTCCGACCCTCAAAGTGAATGGTAGGAGGCACAATGTGATGGTTTGACATGTGAGCTTGATTAATTGATTAGGCCTAAAAGGAAGGCGTAAACACTAAGTAGTATGCTTATATATGTAGGTCCAACTCCTATTGGAGAAGCCTATCAAGCCTTAAGAAACAAATTTGAAGGACCTATGAGTGACTATAAATGATTTATAAATATTTTAATAATCCATGCTTTATTGACAGTTACTTTTATGTTGGTTATTTTACAAGAAGTTCCAAGCAACACATTTCTCTAAAGTTTATAAACGCATGCTAGTTACAAAGCCTATGAACTGTGCTTTGGTACAATGGTTGAACCATGGTAGTTCTCAAAAGAAGATTCTATGACATGTTTAAGTTACAAGTATTTGTATTATGTTTTAAAGCTTATCTGCTCTTAATGTTGTTGAGCATGTATTAGCAAATGATATTCTTATGAAAACTATGTTTTATGAGATCAATCTTTCAGTAAGCTTGTTTTATGAAAATGTTTTCCTATCAGGTATTTTCAGCTCAATACTGAAGTACAAGGAGAAGATATCTGAGTTGTACTACCTGGTTTCAGTTATGTTATGATTCTGATACTGAAGTACTTAGAGAAGGTATCAGAATACTGAAGTTCTTGACATCAGGATCCAGTTTTCTCTACGTGCACGTATGACAGTTAATCAGTTCAGTAGGATTGAACCACGAGGGTTCTTTCCTAGCATTGGCTGAAAGGTGTCGAACAAAAGGGTTCTCACCCTAGCCCAGGCTTATGTTTGAGAGATTGAGTAAAAGGGTTCTCTCTTAAACATGATATCCAACGTTGAGAGATCGAGCAAAAGGATTCTCTCTCAATCGGGAATCAGTTTAGCTATGTTTTCAGATACAATGGTTTTAAAAGTTTTATGTACACGTTTGCTTGGCATGTTTTAGTTCCAGTATTCTATTTTCTACCTTTCAGTTTAAGCATGAGATTTATGTTTTTATTAAGTCACGCACTGGGTGAATAGCTCATTCTTTCAAATGGTTTTCTTTTCCCAGGTAGTGGTTATCTCCCCAGAGGTTAGCTGTCATGCTGCTCCACCACTCAAGGACTCCAGTTAAAAGTTCAAAGTCTAGAGAACAGTTTTAGGTGTTTATTTTGTAAATGTATGTATATATGTGTTGCTCATATTAGGGACTAGTAAAGTATGTTGGGACCCACTGAACTTTGTACCTGTTAATATAATGTAGTTATGTTGTTGATCCTTGGTGTTCTGAGGTTATTTTTAAAGTTTCATTAGTTTGGTGAATGTTATATACATATTCCAGGGATCTAAGCAGGTCAAGGATGTTAGTTAGATAGTAAGTTCCATAAAAAGGTTGGTAACTACTGTCGTCACATTCACTTCTAGATTAAGAAGGATAATCTAGGAGGGGGTGTGACATAACCCAACCCTTTCTGCTGTCTCAGTCGGTCCAACCAAACCAACCGGTCCAATTGAACCCGGTCCAGCTGAACCATTATGTTCAGACCATGCTCAGCTCTTCCTTTGTCCTTCCTCTAACCAAAATGAGGCCACTTTTTCAGGGATTTATGGGTAAAATCAACCTACGGAAAATTTTGGTGGAACCGTCGATTTTCAACAACAATTGGCAAACTTATAGTAGCAGATATCGACACTTAGGACAACTGTTAGATCCACGACAAGTCCTTCGACTGGTTTTCATCCACATACACATTTAGACTTTTCTTTATGCTCAGAAACACTGGTAAATGCTTACTCTACTTTACCTGTAACAAATATTATGTCTGGTTCTGTGGGAAACTCTGCAGGAATTTCTATTGGCGAGAAACTTAACGACCAAAATTACTTCTCTTGGTCCCAATCGGTGAAAATGATCCTTGAGGGATGACACAAGTTCGGGTATCTAACTGGAAAAATACCAAGACCGAACCCTGGTGATCCCTAGGAACGTATATGGAAAGGGGAGGATTTCCTTCTTCGCTCGATTATGATAAACAACATGGAACTCCAAATTGGGAAGCCGCTTCTGTACTTAGCTTTCGCTCAAAATATTTGGGAAGCTGTCCAAAAACTATATTCAAAAAGGCAAAATGCCTCACATCTTTATACCTTGAGAAAACATGTACACGAGTGCAAACAAGGGACTATTGACGTAACATCTTATTTCAATAAATCGTCCTTGTTGTGGCAAGAAATGGATTTGTGCCGCAAAGTCGTGTGGAACTGTCCAGTCAACGGGGTTTAGTACTCAAAGATTGAGAAGGCGGACCGGGTATATGATTTCCTGGCTGGCTTAAACCCTAAATTTGATTGTGTCTAAAGTCGGATTTTAGGACAGAGACCAATACTGTCTCTAATGGAAGTGTGCTCAGAAGTCAGGTTAGAAAAGGATAGAACCAGTGCTATGAGTGGCACTAGCATCACCCACTTAGACTCTGCTGCGTTTGGGGCCAAGTCCTCTGGATCAAAGAGTGATAAACAGAATGGAAAGTCACCACCAATCTGTGAGCACTATAAGAAACCATGGCACACTAAAGATTAGTGCTGGAACTTACACGGTCGTCCACCGAATGACAAGCGACGACCTCCGAATGATAAGTCCAAAACCAGCCGAGCCCTTGTTAGTGAAACAGAGGATGGTACATGATCAGTCACCAGTCAGGTAGAGTCAAGTACAGTTGGAACCGACAATATCGTGCAATCAGGTACTTATCAGTTTTTTAGCTTCTTGGTTGAAGGAGGTGAATCTTGGATTCTTGACTCAGGAGCAACGGACCATCTAACTAGATCATCTGATCAATTCCTCTCTTATTATCCAAGTACGGGAAATGAGAGAATACGAATTGCAGATGGGTTCTTTGCCTCTGTTGTTGGGAAAGATCACTTATCTCCAATTCAAGGGTTAATTTTACATAATGTCTTGCATGTGCCAAAGATATCTTATAACCTGCTATCTATCAGTAAAATAACTAGAGATCTGAATTGCAACGTCGTTTTCTCACCGGACAATGTTTTGTTTCAGGACCTGAGCTCGAAGAAGACGATTGGAACTGCCCGACATAATAAGGGGCTCTACTTCCTCTTGGAAGATGCTTCCTCTAGAAGTTTATCTAGCATTTGTTTACTGTCTTCTCTTACTATTTCTGAAACTGATTTCTTGTTATGGCATGTTCGTCTTGGACATCCAAATTTTCATTATATGAAGTATCTGTTTTCTCATTTGTTTTGTAATGTTAATGTTTCATCTTTATCTTGTGATGTGTGTATTCGTGCAAAATAACCTCGGGTGTCCTTTACTTCCCAGCCTTACAAACCTTCCCAACCTTTCCACCTGATACATAGTGACGTGTGGTGCCTATCTAATATCACAACCATGTCAGGCGGTGGTTTGTCACCTTCATAGATGATCACTGATGACATGCAGAAATGCATGCCATCTTAGTCCTTTTAGTTAGAATTATGAAGGTTGTTAGGCAGAAATTGCATCGATCATGCTAGGAATTCATGAGAAAAAAAGTTTGCATCGATCACATGTCGAATCTCATCTAACCCATTACTTTGCGTTAATTATGCGTTCAATGTTCTATTTTTGTAGCCAATGTAAGAAATTAAGGCAAATGCGAAAATCGGATCATCGCAAGGCAAATGCTCGATCAACCATGGATGTTGCGATAATCAGCCGTATGCATCCATCGCATGGGAGTGACGCTCGTCAAGCGATTGCGGTCATCATGTAGAGTTGCGGTGTTAAGCGAATGCGGCCATTGAATAATTGCGGCTACGCGACAACGCATTCTAATGGGATCAACGCAAGGTTGGTGGAATAAACGCATCAACACATCTACCTCGAGAAAATCCAAAGTTGATGCTGACATTTCACCTACCGCGTCGTTAGTGGCAGAGGTTCAGAAAGGATTAACGCACCGAAGGTCAGACTCAGAGCAATCCAATTAATGTTGTCGACGACTAAGCTCTATAAATAGAAGCCGACGAGCTAAAATTCATTTTATCCAAGGTTTTTACCTAAGGTTTGCCTGGGGCGGATCCTCGTGATCCAGACAAACTGCGTGAGAAGACGCTGAGAGTTCTTTACCTCCTTCATCCATTCTGAGTGACGACCGGAGCCTTCGACTGGAGTTAGATCTCGAGAGAGTCAGCTCCCCGTCCATCCATGGCACCACCGACGGCCTTGACGCACATCTGCTGGAAGCAAAGTGTTGCTTCCAGCCGGTCATTTCTTTTTCCTTTCTTTTCCTATATTGTATTGTATGACATTTTGAATTAAGAAATCAATACAATGTGTTTTCAATGCACTTCTTTATTCCTTCGACTCCATTTCCATCTTCTTTACTTAGCATCTTTACTTTCATTGGAACACTTAGTGAGATTGCTTGGGTATTGCATACTTAGTTATGTGGATTAAGGATATGAAGCATGTAGAAACCTACCGAGAGGTGTGCATTGCGTGAGTGTGTGAGTAACCTTATTTGCTTAGTGTGAAGCTGTGGCAATGCCTGTCTATAGGCTAACACAATGTTTGTCTATGAGTAAAGTTAGCAACAACCAACTGCCAGAGAGGGTAAGTGGTTGGTCGCATTAAACGATGTTTGCATTGTTCACTAGGGATAGTAACAACCTTGCGTCAACCAAGTTCATGCAGTTACCTTGTCCTATGAGCACATCATTCATCATTTAGGCATACTTGAGAGAGTAGTCTAAAACCCAAATCTAAGACTCGAGAGAGCAGATTGGAACGCATGGGCAAGAATGGGGATCTTAGAGATAAGTTATGTTTGTCAACACTGCATCGCATGTACCATAGGAATAGGAATGATATTATATGGTCGCATATTTGTGTGGATGTCATTTTGTCATCGCATAAATAGGAATAGAGGCTTATGTGTAGGCCTTGTAGACTTAGCACATATATTGCATGCGTTCAAACATTAGAAGTCGTAGCATTCACACCGAGAGGTAGTTTATTATTGTATGTGGGTTGCATGATTGCATGGATTGCGTTGACTAGGTTCGCCCTTGCGATCACTCTTAAGTTTTGCAATGAAAATATCTTCACATTTTATCTGCTTTCCCATACATTTATTTCATGTCAAGGTTTGTCACATCTCTACCTTTCATGCATATTCTCATTGCGTTATCTTATAGATAGAAGTAGGAGTAGGATTAACATAGCAATATCCCCTCCATTCTTTTATTCAACCGCCGCATGCACAATCACCGCAAACATATAGTTACAAGTCCCTGTGTTCGACCTCGAATTACCCAAGAAACTTGCGTTCATATTATACTTGGCGTAAACGCAAGAAAACTTGTGGTAGGATGCATGTTCATCGTATACATTCGTTAACGCAATTTTCATTCCAACGCATGACTATCAACGCATATCTTAGAAACATGCATCACATAATGCGTCCACGGATTTGGTTGTCGAGTAAAGATTGACTTCCAATTTTCACGCACCAATCACACCCGTCTTACATGGGTGTTCCTTCTTATGGATAAGCCCGAAGTGACTACAATCTTTCAACAATTTTATACCACTGTCGAAACCCAGTTCAATACCAAAATTGATATCCTTCGGAGTGACAATTGTCGTGAGTTCATTAACCAGTCCCTCAATGATTTTTTAGACTCTAAAGGTATCATCCATCAAAACTCCTGTGCCTATACACCACAACAAAATGGGGTGGTCGAGCGGAAAAACCGTCACATTATTGAGGTTGCTAGGGCACTCATGATCCCTGCGTCCCTATCTTCATACCTATGGGGAGATGTTGTACTCACTGTCACCCATCTCATAAATCGAATTTCTTCCCGTGTGCTCAAGTTTCAGACTCCCTTAGCTCATTTCAAAGAATCCTTCTTTTCTACCCCTCTTTTCCCAGATGTTCCTCTTCAGGTGTTTGGGTGCACGATTTTTTTCCTTAATCATGGTACCCAGAGTAAGTTCGCTCCTAGAGCCCAAAAATGTGTCTTTTTTGGGTATCCACTCCATCAACGGGGCTACAAGTGTTATCATCCTTCTTCTCGAAAGTACTTTGTCACCATGGATGCCACCTTTCAAGAAGATAAACCTTTCTTTCCCGTTAGTCCTCTTTAAGGGGGTGAAGAGGCTAACACGTCGTCCACTTATTCCATTCTTGTAGACTTGTTTCTTGAACCCATTCCAGACGCTAATGATCTTGTCCCACCCATTCCTGACACTAATGATCTTATCCTTCCTACGAAACAAATTCCTTGGATAACCTACTATCAGAAGAATCTACAAAAGGAAATAGTTCCTGAAATAGTTCTCCCTGTTGCTCCACCAGAAGGTGTTCAAGAGTCGGAACCAAAGCTAGCTCAAGGTAACCATACTCTTGATAATAATAAATCTGTTGAAAGTAATGCAGTGAACACTAGCAATGCAGTGAACTCTGGGAAAATTAGGGAGGATGAGATTAATGAATTTCCACCTGATGATGTTCAAGAGACTAAAAATGTACAGTAGATGAATACAGAGGAAAAGAGTGACAGGACCAGTGAGATTGATACTACCCTGGACTTACCGATTTCTTTACGAAAGGGCACGAGGTCATGCACCAAGCACTCTATGAAAAGCTTCTTATCTTACAATAGCTTGTCAACAAGATTCAAGGCCTTCACCACTAGTCTGTACACCGTGACAATTCCAGGAAATGTATACAAGGCTCTGAAAATTCTTGAATGGCGAACCACAATTATGGAAGAGATGCAAGCCCTCAAGACTAACAAAACATGGGATCTAGTTGCTCTTCCCAGAGGTCACAAAATAGTTGATGCTTTAATTTTATGAAGTGGAAATTATGAATGATATGTGTTGGTGGATTGCGTTGTGCACTCAAGTTTCCCCAGAGGAATCCAAGTGTAAATTCCTCTGAGTTTCCTGTTAAGTCTAGGGTCGAACACAGGGACTTGTGAAAATAGTTGCGTTGGAGATTTTTATGAAAACTTGTGGTAACCAGTTGAATAAATAAGTGTTGGGTTGTTGTTGCATTGATGAAAATAATAATTAATGCGGCAGAGTTCGAAAAGAGTTGGTAAACGGGAAATACGATGAGTATGCGGTGAACGGGTTGAGAAGGGTTTCGGCTAACACTCCCTAGGATGCGTTCATGCCTTGCGATCATGCAACATACATACAATAGTAAACCACCTCTTACTGTGAATGCCACGATTTCTAAGGCTAGAATGCATGCGATAAATACGCAATGAGTCTACAGGGTTTACACATAAACCTCTATTTCTATTTATACGATGACAATATGACATTCACACAAATACGCGACCACATAATATCATTCCTATTCCTAGGATGTATGCGATGCAAGTTGACAAACAGAGCTTATCTCTAAGTCTCTATCTCTTATTTATGCATGCCTAATCTTGCTCTTTCGAGTCCAGATTCTAACCTAGCTCTCTCGAGACATTAGGTTCTTTCTTTAGATTCTCTCTCGAGTAACTCTAAAGGGGTATTTTGCACGACATTAAACAAAACAATCGCAAGTAATGAACTTCCTAGATCACATTAGCTTAGTTCCTCTCAACTCATTCAACTAGTTTAGCTACTCATACGTATTAAAAGAGTGAGCAGATGTAGAAATAGAACTCTCATTGAATAGATATAAGATGAAGTACAGAATAACAATGCAAGTATAGTAAAGAGCTTGGAGCAATTTCTTGCTACCAGGCATTACACTGTTTCTACTCGTGCTCTAAAGATATTCTCGCTTTCGCGAGAGTCAGCCCGCTCTCTGCTCTTACACCCCAAGGTTCTCTCTCGAGCTACCTTGGAAAATCTTCGGCGTCACCACTCTTCTCTTACTCTACCGTAAAAACGGAAAAGAAAACTATGAACAAAGGTATGAGCTTGTAATGGTGGAGAGGTAATCGACTGCTTGACCCCTTCTCTGAAGAATGCACTTGGTATTTATAAGGCATCAAAGGTGAAAGGCGGCTTCTCTCTCCTGGTTGTATAGATGGGACATCTTTAATTCCTGACTAATGCGCCGGTTAATTGTCACTGATAAAGCTGGATGTACTTTGTGACCGTTATCGGCTATCAACTTAATTTGGATCCCACTGTCGTAAGCTTTCTGTTCCATCGATCTTAATTGTCCTTTCGTCTGGATGCGTCCACCATGTTGCGGTGATTCTTCTTGGGTGAATGTTTGCGAGTACGATCAACGCAAAGTCTTACGGTGAAGTTGTGCTCGACCAATGTATTCCTATGATTTCATTCTTTGCATTGTGTTAACGCATTATTCTGCATAAAAATATAAAGATCAATTGTTTTAATGCATTGGATGCATGCGATCGCAATACTATAGAATTTATGCTTAATGGACGTAATTCAACATATTTCGTCAATGCAATCCAAAATTTTTTAAGGATTTAGCACTATGATAACATACATTTCTGCCCGTTATCAACAGTCGGGTACAAATGGGTGTTCACAATCAAATACAAGTCTGATGGGACTCTTGACATATATAAGGCCAGATTGGTTGCGAAAGGATTCACTCAAACCTATGGGGTGGATTACTCGAAACCTTCTCGTGAACCTAGACTGGCCTCTACAACAGTTGTCGTGAACCTAGACTGGCCTCTACATCAATTGGACGTAAAAAAATGTGTTTCTAAATGGTGAGCTGGAAGAAGAAGTATATATGACTCCTCCTCCAGGTTTTGAAGCGCAGTTTGGGAGTCAAGTTTGCAAGTTAAAGAAGTCTCTATATGGTGTGAAACAGTCCCCTAGAGTCTGTTTCGATCGTTTCACTACCTTTGTCAAAACCCAAGGATACATTCAGGGACACTCTGATCACACCCTATTCACTAAGAAATCAACACCAGGGAAAGTAGTTGTGTTAATTGTATATATTGATGATATTATTCTGTCAGGGAATGATTCTGTAGAAATTGACAAGTTGAAACAGAAGATGACAGAAGAGTTTGAAATTAAGATCTCGATACTTTGAGATATTTCCTAGGCATGGAGGTAGCAAGATCAAAAGAAGGGATCTCGATGTTCAGAGGAAATATACATTAGAACTATTACGAAAGACTGGGATGACTGGATATAAACCTGCAGATACTTCTGTTGAGGTTAACAATAATCTGGTAGAATCAGTAGACGATGTCCCGGTGAACAAGGAAAGATATCAACGACTTGTAGGGAAGCTGATATATCTCTCACACACCAGACCTGATATTTCATATGCAGTGAGTTTGGTAAGCCAGTTTATGCAAGCCCCGTATGTGAGACACATAGAAGCTGTTACTCGGATTCTGAGATATCTAAAGTCAACACCTGGAAAGGGCTTGATGTTCAGGAAAAATGATAGAAGATGCATCGAAGCCTACACAAACTTGGATTGGGCCAGTTCTGTTACTGATAGGAAGTCAACCTCGAGGTATTGTACCTTCGTATGGGGAAATCTTATTACATTGAGGAGTAAGAAACAGGGTGTCGTGGTTAGAAGCAATGACGAAGCTGAATACAGAGCTATGAGCTTAGGTATCTGTGAGGAAATTTGGTTGAAGAAGATATTAGTAGATCTTCATCAAGAGAGTCATGACTCGATGAGACTCTACTATGACAACAAGGTTGCCATTAATATTGCTAATAACCCTGTTCATCATGAAAGAACCAAACATGTTGAGATTGTCCGACATTTTATCAAAGAGAAACTAGACAATGGTAGCATTTGTATCCCCTATGTCCCGTCCAGTCAACAGATTATGGATGTCCTGACCAAAGGGTTACCTAGACAGACGTTTGACACTTGTATTAGCAAGTTGGCCATATTGATATTTACGCCCTAACTTGAGGGGAGTAAATATGCGTGCATCTTATGATATGTGTTGATCTCCATGCGTCGATGGTCATGCATTGGACTAAGAAATATGCAATATGAGTTTAAGAATATATGCGATGACCATACGTTCCTGCCATAAGTTTTCTTGCTTTCTCGCCAAGTATAATAAGAACGCAAGTTTCTTGGGATGATCCGAGGTCGAACTCAGGGACCTATAACTGAATGTTGCGAAGCAATGCATTTGAGGTGATGAATAAAAGAATAAAGAAGTTAAAAGTCTATGCGCTACTCCTACTCCTAACTAAACAAATTGAGCAATAGAAGTATGACTATGAGAATTGGTAGAGACGCGGCAACTGTTAACGCGTAATAAGATGCATGAAAAAATAAATAGAATTATGGAGGGAATAAATTCACCGCAAACTTAAGCTTGATCGCAAGGGTAATCCCAGCTCGCCACACTAACGCGTCGCATACCTCTCGATGGTCAGCCGCATGCTTATATCTCTATAACGCATGGTTGTGTTGAACATAAGATTATTCCTATCTCTAGGAACACTGCTTACTTTTCTTAGTGAGTTCCAGTACTTACCCTCTCGGGCAGTTAGTCAGGCCTAATCAGCTCATAGACAAACATTGCGACAGCTCATAGACAAGCGTTGCTACAGCCTCACACTAAGCAAAGAGGATTAACTCACTATACTCGCGCAACGCACACCTCTCGGTGGTTTGCTACATGCTTCATATCTCTATGCCGCATGAGTGAGTATGCAATAACGCTTGTGATCTTTACTTAGTTTGTTGCAATGAAAGTAAGAGATGATAAAGAAGAAGATAATGAAGATGGTGTCTAAGGAAATAAAGAGATGCATTGATTACAAAATGTATTAATGTCTTAAGCCAAAATGTAATACAATACAGAGATAAGAGGAGAGGTGGAGGGCTAAATGTAGGCAATATTTTGTTTCCATCAAATGTATGTCAAGGCTACCGGTGGTGCCATGGATGGACGGTGGAGTAGTCTCTCTCGAGATCTATCTCCGGTAAAGCTCCGGTCATCACTCGGAATGGGTTGAAGGAATGAAGAAATCTCAAAGAATGTCTTGTTTACGCTCTCATCTATGATCATAAGGATCTGCCTTAAGGCAGAAGCTCAGATACCTTGAATTTGGGCTCTAAGGCTCTATTTATAGAGCTCAATCGTCGATAGTATTGATGGTCCTGCTCTGGATCACTGCCACTTTTAGCACGGTAGGTGAAATGTCAATATCATCTTTTTGGTACTCCCAAGGTATACGTTCATGCTTGTTTTCTAAAGTACCATCGGATTCCACCAACCTTGCGGCCACCCTTCTATCATGGTTATTACTCTGTAGTTGCAACATCCATGCGATGAACACATGCGATTAATAGCCGAACATCCATGCGATGAACGCATGTGATCAATAATTGCAACATCCATACGATGAACGCATGCGATCAATAGCCGCAACATCCATGCGATGAACGCATGCGATCAATTCCTGTGATAGCTACCAAAATAGATATTTTGAAGTAGAATAACGCAGAATATTGGGTTAACAGAGATTTTCAGTGCTATCGACGCAAG
Organism: Benincasa hispida; assembly: GCF_027475165.1. Taxonomy (NCBI): domain Eukaryota; kingdom Viridiplantae; phylum Streptophyta; class Magnoliopsida; order Cucurbitales; family Cucurbitaceae; genus Benincasa; species Benincasa hispida. The sequence continues at coordinate 45,802,928 of NC_143487.1, forward strand.
CTCACTTTTCACACGAATTCTTAGTATTATCACCGCATATTCTACTTGTTAGCCCTCATAAAAGGCTACAATAGCTTGTATTTCTACCAGCTATCACTTAGCATCTACTGCCTAGGGTTTCTCTCAGTTTGGTTATTTATACCTGTCCTGTGTTGAGTATTGTGTATCAGAAAATTAAAAAGAATAAAAATCTCTCATCGTGGTTTTTCTCCCTGATCTAGGGTTTCCACGTAAATCTGTGTTTTTTCTCTCTTCTACTTTTTCAATAGCTTCTATCACTGATAACATGCTATTATTAATAACTTCTTGGCATTCCACTTATACTTTAGTTCGAGATTCAACTTTATTAATTAAATTCACTAAGTTGACTATCAATGATAGACTTCTAAAAGTGGCTATTAACTAGAAAAAAATCATCAAAGATTAAGCAATCAATGATAGAAAATATTAGTGGCTATCATTAATATACTTTCATTAGTGTCTATCAATTTTGAAAGATTAGTACTCAAAGCTGTCAGTGGCTATTATTGAGAAACTTTTGTCATGATTATCAATAATAGACTTTTATTACTAATAGACTTCTCCCACTGATACCTACCAAAATCCGATATCACTAATACGTGAATATAACTAGTATCTATCTAACTCTATCACTAATGTCACTAATAATTGATATTATTAATACACAAATATTATGATATACAAATACACAAATATTTCAATTTATGTTATTCATTTTGGGTCATCTATGCCATTTTTTCAAGTCTGATAGACATCATATTCTTAAAGTCCTATAAAAAGAAAAAAAAAAACTATTGGCATATATGATATTGTTCGCATTCTCATTTTTTGAGAAATAAACTTGTTTAATTATTATTCTCGTTTCTTATTTCAAACTTTTAAGAAATGTTTCTAAAAATGGTGCAAATTTGTGGACTACAAAAGTAGTTTCTTTCAAATCCATTTTTATTTGTTATTTATATTTAATGTTTTGTTATAATAATCAAACTTGATGATTGGCTTGTTGGTGTTAAGTCGCTTATGAATCGGATACTTTCAAGTTTTGAGAATGAAACTCAGCCTCATAATTCTTATTTTAAAAAAAAAAAAAAAAGAAGCAAAAACTGGAGAAATGAAAGAAAATTTTAAAAAAATAAAGGAATAAAAAATCGGAGGAATGAAAGAAAATTAAAAAAAAAAAAAAAAGAATAAGCAATAGCCAGAGAAAGAAAAGAAAATTAAAAAAAAAAAAAAAAAAGAATAAGCAAAAACTGTAGAAAAAAAAGAAAAGAAAAAAAGAAAGAGAAGAAGCAAATACTGGAAGCGAAAACTCGAGAAAGGAAAGAAAATAAAAATGAATAAATAAACGGAAAGTGGCAAAATCTGGAAAAAAAAAAAAAAGAAAGTAAAAATATTTTTTTTTTTAAAAAAAGAAGAAGATATTCAACCAGACAAATAGTGGATGAAGAAATTAGAAATTAGAAAAAAAAAATACAAAGATTGACTAGTCAACGCTTCCATCTTACCACTTTTAGAATCACCCCTACCACTAATATGTATTAAAAATAAAACATTTTCTAACTTGAATGACTATGAATAGTAGGCTCTTTTCAATTGTTCTTCCTTTTATTCATCAAATTCTTTTGTGCTTACCTTTTGAAGTTGGTGATCCTTTCTTAAATTCAATGGTATTGGATGTGTAAAAATTCACTTAGTGACCCTAAAGTTAACTTAAATCTTTGATTTGACTTCTTCATTTCAACTCTGAATCAAATCTCAATTTTACCTGAAAAATTTAATAAAAGTAATGAAAAATAAAGCTACTGCAAAATTATGTCATAAAAAATGACATTTGAAACAAAAGATGGTTAAAGAAAGAATTCCAGGGGGTTAAAAGAGTTAAAAGGTAATTAACCAATCAAAAAACTGAAAATTTTATAATGAGTTGAGAAAATACGTCACTTTATTTGAAATTCAAAATCAGTCCATATAAAAAAAATTCATAAATAGAAAAAATATCAAATTATTTACAGAAATAAGAAAAAATACGGATAGATTTCTATCAGCCTCTATCAAAGAAAATTTAAATTTTATTATTTTGTTTAAATAGTTTTTCTTATTTTTCTATTTTTTAAAATTCTCCATAGTCTTATTGTATATTGAAAAACAATTATTTGTTTTAAATTTCAGGATGCACTGTGCATCATCAAGTTATACCATTTTAAATGGTAAAAGATTTATTTATTTCTTATTATTATTTGAAATATGATGGTAAAATCTAAAAAAAAAATGTTGATGTCGATGTCGTTTTGCTGTTTTAAAAGATTTTAATGAAGAGAAGAGTCCTTTCGAGAAAGTAGCACAAGTAAAGATTTGAAGTTACAAAGTTTTAAGTTAACTTTCAGACGAAATATGATAGTTACACATTTAATACCATAGAATCCAAGCATGGATAATGTACCTCAAAAGGTGAGCACAAAAAATAGATAGAACCATATGGATTTTGAGACAACTAGACTTTCGATTTATTTTGATAGTATGTTTAATTCTTATTTATAACCTAGATGTGAAATTTTTTTGTTGTTATATTAATTAAACATGTAATTTTACATTATAAAAATTGTTCTTTTGGTAGGACAAGAATGGAACTACGAAGAAAGGAAAGAAGAAACAACAAAGAACCAATAGAAAATCTTGAAAGAGGTCAAAATTCAAATTACATAAATATAAAATATGATATATCTTTAATTAGCAAATTGTTTGCATTACACTCTTAGATTATCCATTTGTTACTTGATGTGGCATTGATTATAAGTATGGAGAATCGAACTTTAGAGAGAAAAGATTATGACAACTATCATTGAACTAGGTTATTAAATGATTTAAATTTAGTAATCAAATTTATTTGACACAAAATTAATGAAATATGAAATTTGATATATGTGGCATTTAAAATTGGGATAACTAAATAGATAGCCTTAATTAGGCTCATTAATGTCTATACTTGCTTAAAGTCCAACATGACTTTTGCTAAAACTTAAAGCAAAACTAACCTAAAATGCAACAAACAAGCAATGCAATAACATACCCCAATGGGTTCACTATCTAATTAGCACAAATACTTGACGCTAATCAGTAACAATTATTTAGATCTTGTTTGATAATTATTTGGTTTTTGGTTTTTTTTTTTTTTTTGAAAATTAAGCTTATAGACACAACTTCCACTTCCAAATTTCTTTCTTTGTTATCTACATTTTACCAATGGTTTTAAAAAACCCAGCTATATTTTGAAAACTAAAAAAAGTAGCTTTTAAAATTTTGTTTTTGATTTTGGAATTTAGCTAAAAATTGAACCATTGTACTAAGGAAGGTTGCAAATCATCGTAAGAAATATGGAGGAAATAGACTTAATTTTCAAAAATAAAATGGTAATCAAATGAGGTCTTAACTTTTTGTTTTTCGATTTTCAAAAAATATGCTTATTTTCTCACGATTTCCTACTCATTATTTTCATATTTCTTAATTTAATATTTGAATTCTTAGCCAATTTTAAAAAATGAAAACATTTTTTTTTTAATTTTTGAATTTTGGTTTTAATTTTGAAAACACTCCTAAAATGTAGACAACAAAACATAAAAACCAATAGATAGAAGTTGTGTTTATAAACTAAATTTTTAAAAACAAAAAATAAAAAACTAAATGATTACAAAACACAGTCTTAATGTCTATTAAAACTACAATATGATATATGCAAACCTAACAAAACTAAATTAAAATGCAACAATTTTTACGTTGGCAATGTACTTTTATAGTCCTCAAATAAATTCTAGATAGCTTTATGTTGTTTGATTTAAAAAGAAAAAAAGTTATGAAATATTTTTCGCCGTTGCAAATATAGTTATCAAATCCAAATATTAATATATATAACACAATGTAAAAAAATTTGCAGATATAAGAAAATTTAGATCGAGTTCTTAGAATTTATGAATGATAAACTATATTACTGATAAAAATCTATCAGTGATAAAATCTATTACTAATAAAGTTTTTTTATACTTGTAATTCTTTAAAAAATATATTATTATACATATAATTATTATTACAATCATCCAATATTTTTGGACAATGGTATGGATAATGATCACAATTGGGCCTAGATCCACCTAAATGGACCTTAAGCCTAAGAGATCTAGAATCCACACATAGCTCAAAGAAGAAAGTTAGACCTTGATGGCTAGGAAGGCTAAGTCCAGCACCATCCTTTTCATGCAAAAGGTTCAAGTGTGTGTCAAGTGATGGACCTTATAAATAAGCCATTGATTACTATAAGAATGAAGTTTGCAACAAGTGGTTTTTGAAGATACTAGATCTTTTTTTTTAAAAAAAAAGGTCAAGATAGTTCGAGATAAATTACAACACCTTAATAATAATAATAAAAAAAGTAAAATGCATTTTTTGTTCTTAAAGTTTAGAATTGATATCTATTTGGTCCTTGAAATTTTAGAAAAGACATTTTAATCCCTTACGCTTATAAAATAATTCTAAATAATCATTGATTTAACTTTAACTTAACAAAATGATAACTTGACTGTTACTTGCTTATGTGTATTAAGTGACATATCACTTTTAATTGATTAGTTGGCAAATAAATAAGCTGAAAAATTAATTTTAAAAATTAAGCCTAAATGAAAAGTTAAGGGCTAATTCAGCAACCTTTTTCGTTTTTTATTTTTTGTCTTTGAAGATTAAATTTATTTCCTCCCATTTTCATCTTTCTCAAGTCAGTAGCTGAATTTTCAGTTAAATTCTAAATTCCAAAAACAAGTTTTTATAAGTTATTTTTTTTAGTTTTAAAATTTGGCCTGGTTTTTTAAACTATAGGTATAAAATAGATAATAAATAAAAAAATTTAGAGGATGACATAATGTCTATACTTAATTTTAGAGGAAAAAAAAACAAAAACTAAATAATTATCAAATGAGAGCTAAATAATTTAATCTATTTCAAGAATCTCTTTCATCTCACCGACTGCTTGTATGAATTTAAACCTATTTCAAAGCAATGATGGTCTTTGAAGGAAGACTTGTAGATATTAATCGATTAGGATTAATTTAACATCAAAACTTGACCATCGACCATAGGAGAAGTCGAAATTCTAAAATTTTGAAAGTTTATTACCCTGAAAAACAGTCTTATTTTTTCCAAATAGATAGCATATTTTGAGACATGTTGACCATCATCGTATGAGCATAAGTAGTCGACCTTAGGGCACTTAAGAGATGAAGAGAATTTTAGCTTTTACTTTTTTTTTTTTCTTTTGAGAAAAATCCATACTTTTAAGTTTATTTGCCACCTAATCAACTATAATGAACACGTCAACCATTCCACGTCAACAATCTAGTCAACATTCCACTAGTAAAGTTAAATCAGAAACCATTTAAAATCATTCTACAAACTTGGGGCTAAAGTGTTTTTATTAAAACTTTAAAGACCAAATGGACATCAATCTTAAACTTTAGGGTCCAAAAGTACATTTTACCCTAAAAATAAGTCGTTGGAATTTTATTTTCATTTTTTTATTGCGGGTTTAAAGATGGACCTTTTATATTAATATGGTTGTTTTATAAACTTATTAGGGAAATAAGGTTGTTTTGAAACTTATTAGAGAAATATTGTTGTTTTGGGAGATCGAAGCTAGAAGTCGAGGGTTGAGGATTCGAGTAATATAGAGATCGAACGTTGAAAACTTGACAAACAATGGAAGACTTGGAAATAATATCTATATTGAGGGCTGTCGAAGGTTGAAGTTTTAACATACATAAGTTGAAACTTCAACCCTCGACATGCAGTGTGAAGTCCTATCACCATGCTGCCCCTGCTCCGATTCTCCTGCGCGATTTCCTGCATGCATTGACGCATGCATGTTGCCCTCTGCCATAGCCTTAATGCCTCTTCAACCACCCAATGTAATTTCTCAACCCGTGGGTCGAGTGTTCAACACTCGACCTACATCCTTTTAAACCCCACTCCTCTTCATTTTGCTCACTCACTACCTCTTCATTTTTGCTCACTCTCTCCCTCGATAATTTTTGCAGCCTCATTTCCTCTCCCCTTGATTTTGTTCATTGCCCCCTCACTGCCTTCGAAATCATCTTCATCTCCTCCTATTTCTATTTTCATTTCTCTTCTTGTATTTCATTTAATACAAATTATTCTCACACAATTATACTGGTTCGTTACTCTATTAAATTTTTATTTTTTAAGAATAATTATACATTTTATTTTTGTTCTTATATTATTGTTTTTTTATAGATTCTAATTTTTTTTTTTTTAATTTTTGTAGTTGTTGTCAGATAACAAATAACAGGAAAAAAGGGTGAACGTTGTCACTTTGAAGGAAAAAAGAGAATTATCATCGAATCTGTGAGTTGAACTTATGATATTTGAAAAGTTTAGTTTATTCTTATGATATTTGATTTATTTAGTATTAACTTTGATGTTTATAGTGTTAAAATGTTTAGTTTATTGTTATGTTCAAAAAGTTGATATTTATAGTTTAATACAAAATTATTGTGATAGTTAACAAGTTTAGTTTAGTTTCAAAAGTTTAGTTTATTCATACGAAATTTGATTTCTTTAGTATTAACTTTGATGTTTATAGTGTTAAAATGTTTAGTTTGTTGTTATGTTTAAAAAGTTGATATTTATAGTTTAATATAAAATTATTGTGATAGTTATTGTGATTTAATTTTGTTGTTATGTTTATTGTGATAAGTTGATATTTTCTAGTATTAACTTTGAAAATATAGTTTAAAATAGTTTGAAAAAGTTTAGTTTAATTTTATTTTTTAGTTTGTATTAAATTTGAAAAAGTAGTTTTAAAAATTTTAATTTATCTAGATATTTTTAGTTTAATACAAAACTATTGTGATAGTTATTGTGTATTAACTTTGTTGTTATGTTTATTGTGATAAGTTGATATTTTCTAGTATTAACTTTGAAAATATAGTTTAAAATAGTTTGAAAAAGTTTAATTTAATTTAATTTTTTATTTTGTATTAAATTTGAAAAAATAGTTTTAAAAAGTTTACCTCATTTTAATTTGTTGTTATTTTTAAAAATAGTTATAAAAAGTTTAATTTATTGTTATGTTTAAAAAGTTGATGTTCATAAAACTTAAAAAGTTTATGTTTATAAACTAAAAAATTTAATATTTTTTAATATACTTCTTATAAAAAGTATAATACAAAAAATTGATGTTTGTCTTTTTTTTTTTTTTTTAGAAAATGCAGGCAAATGCTTGGGATTTTTGTTGTTTACAAATGGTAATATGATTGATGGTATTGATGGAGTTGAGTATGACCAACCACCAAGTGGGAGTTTTACCATAAATGTGAACAGTGGAATTGTATTTGAACAATTCATTGAAATGGTTGGGATGTTACTTAGTGTAGATATGGGAGCAAATCAGATAGAAATAATATATAGACATCCTAATCTAGAACCATCAGGATCAATAAGGTTTATGTCATTCCCTATTTCGAATGCACAAGCTATGAACTTGATGTTCTCAATGGCAATGCCAGTGCCAAATCTAGTGCATTTGTATGTAAATGTAAATAGATAGGGGTGGATCCTGATACATCATTTAACCAGTTTGAAGATCCAACTCAATGTATCGATCCTGATCCGGAGTCAGTTGCATCGCCATGTGATAATGAAGATATGGCGGCTAACAACCTGTACAGAGACTTCAGAACAGAAACGGATGACGAATTTGAAGAGTTGGATTTCGATGGTCGTGAACATGAGATGCTTTCAGATACATTCAATGATTTGGATATGAATGTACTGGATAGCATTCGGGAACATGACCCAATTGTAGCTCCTGTGGACGTTGACAATACTCAATTGTATAAAGGAATGATTTGTCAAGACAAGGAAATGCTACAACACGCGGTCAAATGTTTTGCAATAAAGTGTCACGCACCATATGAGGTTGTTGAATCTACACCGACGATTTGGACAATTCGGTGTAAGAAGTGGGAGGAAGGTTGCAAGTGGAGACTTCGTGCAATAAAGAAAAAATCGCATGGCTTGTTCGAGATCACTAGTATGATGAGCAGCATACATGTTTTTATTCAGAACTAAGTCAAAGTCACGTGCAATTGGATTCATCAATGATTGCACTGGAGTTCTGTGACGCCGTAAGAGAAAAACCATCTATCAGTGTGGCACAACTGCAGTCCGACATCAAATCAAAGTTTGGATATCATGTTCCTTACCATAGGGTATGGGAGGGAAAAAGAAAAGCGATGGCTAAAATGTTCGGTGATTGGGATGAGTCTTACAAATTGTTGCCCAGGTGGTTATATATGGTTAAGCAGACCAATCCCGGAACATGTGTAGAATGGAGAGTTAAAGAAACGCTTACTGAAGGCCATGTTATCCTAACTTCTATATTTTGGGCATTTAGTCCTTGTATAAAAGCTTTTAATAAATGTCAGCCGATAATTCAGATAGATGGTACACACTTGTACGGCAAACATAGAGGAAAACTGTTGATTGCTACATCAGTTGACTCGAACGGCCATCTTCTTCCAATTACGTTTGTCGTTGCTGATGAAGAGTCCGCAAACTCATAGGGATGGTTCCTGAAACACCTGAGGTGTGTCTTTCGTTACTAAGACGGGCTCAGATAGTTAGGGATTGAAAAATAAATAATATTTTTTTTATTATATATTCATTTTATTGTATATTCAATTTCCTTTATTATATTCTTTTAATTAAGTTGTATTGTATATTCAATTTTTATTCTTTTAATTAAGTTACATTATTCTTTTAAGAGTTGTACATTATTCTTCAATTAAGTTGTACATTATTCTTTTAATTAAGTTGTACATCGAGAAACACCCTCGAATACTCCATTCATCGATCATACGAGATGCGCAGGCATTCTCGGCATATCTACTCGGGTGTTTCTCAGATTAGGATTTATTCAGTTGGACTGGCATCTGATCACAACCTTGGTCGAGAGATGGAGGCCCGAGACGCATACATTTCATATGTCTGTTGGAGAGTGCACTATCACTCTACAAGACATAGAAGTGTTGTTGGGGTTACCTGTTGACGGTGAGCCGTCACTGGAGTGATGTACGATGACTGGTCAGAAGTTTGTCAACTGTACCTCGGTGCGACCCCACCTGCCGACAAGATTAAAGGATCAAGGTTAAGTTTAATATGGTTAGGAACACAATTTCGTGAGCTCACAGATGATGCAGACGAGGAAACCGTCATAAGATATGCACGAGCATATATACTACAAATGATGGGTGGAAGTCTGTTTTCAGATAAATCAAGTCATTTTGTTCACTTGATGTTCCTGCCACTGTTAGCTAACCTCCATGATGCGGGGCGGTATTCGTGGGGTGGAGCATGCTTGGCATGGTTGTATAGACAACTATGCAAAGCAACAAGACTTGAGGTTCGAGAGATAGCTGGGCCTCTCATACTTTTGCAACTATGGGCTTGGGAGCGATTTCCAACAATGGCTCCACAGCTACAACATGTTAATGACGCTCAGTTAGTTGGACGAGCCTACGGTTCTCGGTATGTTGTTTTAATTCAATTTAATTTTTATATCACTGATCTAGTTAATTTAAATTCTAAATTATCAATTTAAAAATTTAGGTGGAGAGACAAATTTTGTGTGACTAGGACAGCCACACATGTAGTCAGCCAGTATAGATACATGTTTGATCTGCTTCAACCTGAACAGGTACATTACACTGAACCTAATTGATTATTTTATACACATTTTTATTGTATTTGTCTTTAATATTCTCTAATATAATATTTTGTGTTTCAGGTTATTTGGGAGCCGTACAAAATTATTGTGCATACTTTGCCTAATTTTTGTACGAATGGTCAAAACATATGGCGGACGATGAGTCCTCTCATATGTTTTCACATTGGTGAGTGGCATCTTCCTGACAGGGTGATGAGACAATTCGGTTTTCAGCAGGATGTCCCATCGCCTTGTAATACTGAACCCGTACTGCATGATATTGACCTAAGGACTGGAGATTGGTCCGAAAAAGTTGCACATTTGGTAGTGCGATGGCACTATCGTGCAAGGTTTATTGCAGTGGGGGTTTCTCTTGAACAGTTTGACACAGATGTCACTCCAGAATATATTCATTGGTATAATAATATCACAAGGCGCTACGTCACTCGTCCGGGAGCAGCTGTGGGTCATCTGGTAAATGAATGAATATTATCTAATTATTTTTAATTTAAATTTATTTTAAATATTGTCTAATTGTTTTATAATTCACAGAGATCGAACAACAGTAGACTCCATGAGGTTGTGAATGATTCGAACCAGGTTCCTGTTCGGGAAGAGGATGAGTTTGATGAGGTTGCACATAATGTGGAAGAGTTTCCCCCTATGATGCAGACGCAGAATCAAACTGATTATGTTAGTCCGATGATGATGATATCAGCATTTGGTTCAGGACATTATGACTCAGAGGCTGGTACACGTGCATGGACATGGTCGGGGTCGTGGAGAGCATAATGAATATTTATATTATGAAGCGCCTGCAGAGGTACCAGAGCAACATCAAGAAGAACCCGAGCAACCTCAAGTTCGACGTCGACGACGACAACCAGCTCGAAATCGACAACGTCCGCCTTGTGGGACACATTGATTTTTGTAATTATTTTTATATAAATGAGATATTTAATTTACATTTTTTTTATTTTTATGAGATATTTTTTTTAGTTTATTATTTTTAGAGTTTAAATAAAATAATAAAAAAAATTTAGAAATTGTTTTTATAAAATAAAAAATTAAAAAAAGAGGAAGGAATGAAGAAAGAAAGAAGAAGGTGGAATGTGTAATAATTAAAAAAGAAAAAAAAAGGGCAAGGTCGAGGGTTCAAAATTTGACCTACCTTGGTCGAATTTTGAACCCTCGAGTTATTAAAAAAACAATATTTTTACAAATAGTTTGAAAACAACCTTATTTTCTTAAATAGTTTCTAAAAGGACAATATCCTTTTAATTTTCCCCTTAAAAATTCTAGGATGACACATATTTAAATTTTAGTTTGTTATGGTGGGAGTTTTAAATTTTCCCCTTAAAGATTAGGAGACTTTAAAATGTTTGTCTTATAGTTGTTGGTAATGAAATTTTTATGAAAAAGAATGAGAGTCCAATCTATTTTTCCTTTGTCATTTTTATGTTGTAAGGATAAGTACTAAGTTGAATTCTAAAGTTTAGAATTAATATGTTGGAGTTAGAAATTTGTAATGAAATTTTTCAATAAATGTATAAAATAAAGGAAGATAAAGTTTCCAATGATTATGCAAATTTCAAGGATAAATATGATTGAAATTGAATTATTTAACATTAATTTATGAAGTCGACGAATCAAATACTTCTTAAAAGATTTTATACATGTGCAAAATGCATCTAAATGCTCCCAAACAAAATTAGAGGTAAGGTTGAGATTTATTTTTGTATTATATTTATTATTTTGACAAATAAAAGGTTCTGTTGTCGTCAAGATCACCTGCTTACCGTCCAAGGATATGATTGGATGATCGCTGGTCCCACCTGAGGTTGTGAGGCTGAAAATGAGCAGAGAAATTTTAAAGGGGCAATTACGACTTTTCATTATTTAAAAGTCCTAAAACTCAATGAATTTAATAAGTGGTTTTACATCCATTTTGCCCCTCCCCTCTAATATTTGTAATATTTTCTTTGAAATTTGTCCATTTGTCAATTCTATCCATCCATTTTATTAATTTGATATTTAAAGAAGTGTACATACATATAAGAATTGAATACATTAACGACTTTAAAATGTAATCTCAATAAAAAATCTAAATTCATTCTCTTATAAAAATTTAGGAGTTTAATTTATAAAAGTAAAGTATAAGTCTCATACAACATTTATCAAGATAAAACGTAATGGAGAGTTAAATTAATACACTTATAAAAGTTCAAAAGTTAAATTAAAACAAAAATCATAATAATTTAGAAGTTTAATTTAAACAATTATATATTAGCGAAATTTGAAGAAGATATTATTTAATATACTTAAAAAAATCAAAGTTTAAATTAATACAACCCGAAAGTTTAGGATTTGAAAATTGAAATCTTTTAGGGGTTGTTTGGGGGCCCAACATGAGATGTATATCTCCACATCCTATATCATCTCACTGTTTGGAGGCCCATTATCCTATCTCACCGATTTTAATTGTTTGTGGACCCATTTTCGAAATGTCTTTTGTATCTCACCGTCATTTTCCTTCTGTGTATCTTATATCATTTCAATGCTTGAACATACTCAATCATACTCGATCAGAACCCACCAGACATCAGAACTCCTCACATTCTATATCATCTCAATGCTTCAAACAGCTCTTTAGTGAGAAAGGGTTTCGAAAAGATTTAAGGAACACTATAGGAAAGGGTAATAAAGTCTTTTGAAGCTAAAAAAATGACTCTAAATTAAAAAGTGGACCCAGAAGTGTTTATGACCATAAAAAATTGTTCTGTGTGTTTACAATTTCCCAATATTTGTTTATTTTGTGGATATCTTTGGAGATCTCAGAATCTTCAAATACAGTGTGTTGGTGGTGTGACCATCCTGCCTTTTTTATACGTCACCACAAATTTCATCTCTTGTTCCTAATTGAAATACGAAGTGGAGAGCAGAGGAAAGGAGTGGTTTATCCGGTAGAAATGGAGTTGGAGCCGGCGATTGAACGGTTGCCTATTGATCTACTGGCTGACATTTTTGCGATGATAACCTACTTCACCGATTTGGCTCAGTAACTATCGATTCTTAATTTCGGTTTTTATTATGAATTAAATTGCTCCGGTTGTTGTTGTTGTTGTTGTTGTTAATTTTTAGGGTTTATGCGATTGTGGAAAAACGCAGGGCGAGCGGGGTTTGTAAGAAATGGAAGGAAGGAGTTAAAATGTCTATTGGAAGAAGAAAGAGTTTGAGCTTTGCTGGTTGGAAGATAGATGATGATTCTACTGCTCGCCTTATTCGCCATGAATACAATCTTCGAGATCTCGACATGTAATCTCTAACCTCCCTCATTTCTAAAATAGTGTAAATCATTTTTGTCTTCTTAAAAGAATTAAAATTAGATTTTTAATCATTCAAAATTAATTTTGATTATATAAAAAAGTTTAAATCCTATTTTAATTCATGAATTTTGAAGCTTCTTCTATTTTGTTTCTAAATTTTTAAAAACGACGGTCTAACTTTTAAAGGTCTCTACTATTAGAATACCAAATAAGATAATCACCTTGAAAAAGGTAAGATTTTAATTTTAAATTAGGTGGTAAAATGATTTTCTATAGAACTCAAAAGTTATTTTGCATTCAAGATTTTGTCGTGGTTGTTGGCATTTTACTTCATCTTCATTTTGCTCAACACATGCTAGACTCAATTTCATTAAAGAGTTAATAAAATCTTAATAGTGAGACCAAAATAAACACTTTTTAAAAATTTAAAGACTAAAATAGTTGTTGTAGAAAGTTTAGGGATTAGAATAGAACAACATTCAAAGTTCATTAACCAAAATAGGATTTAAACTTATAAAAATTGTATTTTAAAATGTAAAATTAAAGTTTAAATTAATTTTGAGTGGTTATAAACTTGTTTTGGAATGATTTTGGACAAAAGTAATTTTTGTAATTTCAAAATCACTTCTCAAGCATGCTCTCTTGAAAATTTTACTTTTCTTCTTGGGCTTCGTTTGGATTGCACTTTTTAAAATAATTACAGATAACTTTGCTTTTCATACCATTAATTTTAATATGAAGTAAATTAGTCTCGGTAAAATGTGTGATTTAAAAGTGATTTCAGCGGATTTAATCATAATCTGTTTTATTAAACAAACGAACGATTCTCTTTCTCTCAAAATCGCGTAGCCTCATATTTTCTTCATATTGCTTTTCTTCAAGTAGTGTCTGATTGAAAATGGGCGTTTTTTTTTTTTTTCTTTTATCTCTTTGGCGAAGAAGATGATGTTCACATGGGAGTAAAGGTACTTACTTATACGCCCTTGCCTTTTTGAAACTTTCACCAATCATTCTTCAATATTCTTATAACCTTTTTAATCAAAATTAAATTTTTTCTATCAACTTCTAACAAAATTGAATAAAAAATTCTAGGGTGAATGTTTTGTCCACGTTTTCGGTTGACAAAGTTAAATATTTTTATCTTTATTTAATATAATTTTACATTTTAAGAATTTAAAATTTACCTGGACAAATGAAAACATAAAGATCACAAAATTTAAAACCAACTATCAGAAACATAATCCAGTTTATCTTGTTAAATGAATTTAGACATAAAATAAAATTCAAATTATAAACCAAACAAACCCTTAAGATTGGAACCTAAGAGTGGACACTCGTGACTTTTCACCTTCAAAGGGTCGGTCTCCAAATACATTCTTTTTAAAAAAAAGGGCTTATTTTCAGGATTTAAAACTAAAGTGTCCCATTTTTATTTTTATTTTTATTTATTTATTTTTTTTTGTAAAGCCTGTTATATTCTTGAAGTTTATGTTTCATGTTTTTGGTTGATCTTAAGGACGCTTTAGATTATTCTCAAATAAGGGAACGTTATGAGAGTAACTCAAAGGAAAAGAAACAAAACAAAATCTCTTTACCAAAAAACATAGCTTAGTTTTTTTGAGTCCACTGCCATGGCTGTCTTCATCGTTCTAATGTCTACTCAAGCAAAATGCTGACTGATTCGTCATTCTATTGTAATATGTGTTTCTTTTTTCAGCTCAAGAAGCCGTTGGGGTTGCCAAATAACAGACCATGGATTGCAAGAAATCTCTCTTGCAAAGTGCATTCCCAACCTCAAGTCCATTTCGCTTTGGGGTATGGTAGAGATCACCGACACGGGTGTTGTGCAACTGGTATGATATTATCTTATCTTTTAAGACCAAACATGCCTGAAGTAACTGCTCAATTTTTGCCAATCTCCTTTAGAATCTATTTCGATTCTTCATTCTGTTCTAGTTTAGTTACTGAAACAATTGAAAAAGATTTTTTACTTCTTTCGAGATCCTTTATCCTTGCCTTGAATCGTTGGGTTTAAATAATACTTCGATGATCTTTATGATTAAAGTGGCAGCACATAGAATAGTCAATAGCCCTTACAGTAGGCCTTAATATGTGAATTGGACAGTATCTTCATTTCTTTGCACTAATAAGTTTTGTGTATTGTCTTAGTTATTTTGGATCTTTTAAAGTCCACTTTTGAAATGTAAACACCAGTTTAAAAATTCCTTTGGTCCTGAAATGTCATCTACTTTAAAGACTTTTTGAAGGTCTAGCTTATTGTGCATGATTTTGGAAGTACTGTCCCACTTGTTCTTAAAGTAAACCTTCAAAAACAATTTATCCACGTGCCAGCATCTTACATAAATTACGTACTTTCGATTAAGAGGTCAAAAGTTTGAATTTCTCACTCTCCACATATTATTGAACTAAAATAAATCAAAAAAGAAAAAGTATGCTATATGTGCTTCACTTCACTTTTGTTCTAAAATGCATAAAATTAAGGAATTGTTAGTTTAGGTCAGTTGATTATAATAATATGTGAGGTTATAATGGTCTTTGGAGTTGTTTAATTTGTAATTAGGGTATAGAATATTTTTGTCTGGATTTAGATAGTCTACATTTGGAATGCATACTACTTTACTCTATTCAAAAAGTCTATATTTGGGGTATAAATTATTCTACTCCAGGTTTAAGGTTTACATATTTGGATTTAGATAGTCTATATTTCTTTTATGTCTTTCATAGTTCGTTAGCATTTCACTTCCTTTTTCTAAAACTGCATTTGGTTGTGTTCTCAGATTTCTAGAGCCAACTCTTTGCAAAACCTGAATATCGGTGGCACCTATATCACAGATATATCTGTGCTTGCAATCGCAAATAACTGTCCAAATTTGAAGGTAACTCTTAGGGATGTACCCGAAAAATTTGATCAACCCAATCCAATCCAATTTGTAGGGTTTGAGCCTAATTATCAACTCATTTGAATTGGGTAGAGATGGATTCAAATAAATGAAAATCTTATAGGTTGAGCTGATTCATGAGTTCATCTAAAATAACCAAAACCAACCTAAAGCAATCTGAATTTATTATTAAATTTAAAAAGTATGTTTTTTTAACTTATGATACAATTATATATAGATTTATGAACTTTAATTTTATCTAATTGCATAATTTTTTGTATAATTTATTCTCTAATAACTCCTAAAAACAATTTTTTAACACTTTAGAAAAAAAAATTATAATATAAATTGAAATTGAGTTGTTTTACATATTAACATTTTACTTATTTTCTTAATAAAATTTTAAATAAATAACTTGGGTAACCCTACTCATTCCAATTCAGACATTTTATGGTTGAATTGGATTGGATTCATTATTTGATAAAGGTTATGTGTTGTAAACTTACAACGACCCGAATAATTGAGTTGGATCTAAGAAGTACTTCAACTTGACCCGTTCTTAAGAATCTCTCTGTTCATTTGTTCATTTCCATGGCCAAACCTGACCCAACGTAACATCCTAATTATTCTTAAGAATCTCTCTGTTCATTTCCATAGCCAAACCGTTTCATGAATCATATGATACCTACATTGTCTTGCACAATCTTTAATCAATGGATTTCTTTCTTAATTCTACAGACCATTGTCCTCTGGTGCTGTCGCCATGTAACGGAGAGCGGACTTCTCATTCTTGTAAGTAAATGTCGCAAACTCGAGTCAATAAATGTCTGGGCAATGAGGGTTCCTATAGACTGCTTCATCGGTTTGGTCGCAATAAGTCCATCACTTCAAATAAAATCAAGAAGTGTTCTTGATTCTATGTGGGCTTAAAATATGTCACTTCAAATAAAACCAAGAAGTGTTCTTGATTCTCTATGCGAGAATATTGTGTGAAATATGCTCAAATATTCACATCTTGTAAAACTTCTATTGTATGTATATACGTCTTCATCTTTGTGTTTCTTCTCATTAAAGTCAAATATATATTTGTCATAGTTTCCTCAAGATGTTGATTATGTTATTTTCAGTTTATCTTAAAACTAAATTATACTCACCGAGTGTAAATATAAGGGTATGTAAAAATTAAGATGACTTTTCTTGACGCTAAATGTCTTTTTATCATTGTATGTATTTCGATAAATACATTTCTATGGTTCAAGTAGTTGGAGTCAACTCCATACTTTGTTTGGTCCAAGAAGTTAGTATGTCACACTTCCTCTTAGCTATCCTCTTTATTCGAGCATGAATGTGAAAACAGCAGGTGTCAACCTGTTAGCTTTAGGGCTTCAATCAAACCAAGTATTTTGATGATAACAAACTCAGATGTTTTAAAGTCACTATCTTGTAGAGTTCGGAAAGACGATTCCAAAGCAATTTGAATCGCTCAAATCGGAGTTCAAACGAGAAAGTTATAAGCAAAAGAAGATTGAAGAGGAAATCCAACGTGGCAGTGACACGTGGTACCTTGCTGACATGGCATCTGATGTGGCACACAAATGGTCAATATTGATGGCGTAGCAGCCGACGTAGCGGATGACGTGATGCTCCAACCGGTCACTTTTTACTGACGTGGCGATGACGTGGCACATGATGTGGCAGTGACGTGGCTACCGTGGACGAATGAGATAATGACAAGTGGCGGTCACCAGCTTCACGCGCGGATGCGCACGTGCGCCGCATGTGCCTGCAGTTTCTTCACAGAGTACGGCACGTGACGCTCAATCTCCTCCCCTATGCGCGTGGTGCTCATATCATCCGGCTATTTTTTATTTTCATTTTTATTTTCTTATTTTCCTTTAATTTCCTGATCCAATTTTCTCCAAATTTTCATCAAATTTCAGCCTTTTCAAATTTGATTTCCTTCCTAAATTTTCATCCTTCAAATCTTTTTATTCTCCAAATCTCAATAATTTCAATCTTTCAAAATTCCTTTTCAAATCTTTTCTTTTTCTATTTTTTTTCAATCTCCACCCTTTATTTGCAATCATATCCAATGGCCAAAATTTATCCTCTATTCGACTTGATTTTACTCTTCATTGACACCAAAAGCTATCAAGTCTTAAGCTCTCAAATTCTTGTCCTCCTTGCTTCTAAATTGGTAGAGTTATTTTTGTGAGATTTTTTTTAGTGCTCAACTTGTGTATTTAATATTGTGAGGTTTTCTTTTAATTTTTGGGAATTGTATTAAGGTGTGGGTACACCTTGGGTTGTGAGAAAAAGAAATTAGTTTGATCTTGAATCAATAAAAATGATCTTGGGTTTCTTTTTAGCCTAAGAAAAAGATGGTCGTGTGTCGGTTTAGTCCTCACCTGCAAGAGGATTACTTAGTGAAATACCCAAAGAGTCTTGGAGAGTGGAGTAGGCAATTTGCCGAACCACTATAATTCCCGGTGTTTTCTCTTCCTCTCTCTTTTATTTCTGGTTTTCAATTTTTTGCTTCTTGTCTTAGTTATTTTTTAATCTTTCCTAATTGCATGATTTAATTTTTAGTGTGTTATTTAAATTTATCCTTAATTAAATTGTCTTTAAATTTGAAGTTATCATAGCTTGCATGATTTAAGTTTTGTCTTGCATAAATTTTCTTTAATCAAATTAGTGGATTAACTTTATTGAGCATTGTTTGAAGATTAAATTATTTTTTAAAAATTGGTAGTCAACCTATTCACCCTCCTCTAGTATTGCCTTTAGATCCTCTCATTGGTATCAGAACGGGTAGTTCGATTTTCTTATTTCAAAAAGGTTTTGTAATTTTTTTTCTTGATTTTACATTCTGTTTTTTTAATCTTATTAAATTTGAAATTTTTCTAATTTTTGCAGAAAGTTTGAAAAATTGAGTTTTAAAAGTCGTTTTCATTAGAATTTTTTTTTTAAATTGGTTATTAAAACCATTATTTTTTTTTTTTACTTCTTAATCTTTGAAATCTTTTTTTATTAAAATCTAAATTTTGGAAAAGTATCTCTCTTTATAAAAATCTTTAAAAAAAAATTATTATATTCTCTTCCTTTTTCGAAAAACTTAATTGTTCGAGCTTATAATGGGTATGATGAAGGTCAATCTACCACTAGGCCACCTTTGTTTGATGGAAATAATTATGCATGGTGGAAAATTAGGATGAGAATTTATTTGATTTCTATTGACTATAATTTATGGAAAATTGTTTCTAATGATCCTTTAATTCCTACTAAGATAGTTGATAATAAAGATATTCCTAAGGAAAAAAAGGAGTTTAATGATGAAGATAAAAAGAAGTTTTCTATTAATTCTAAAGCCATGAACTGTCTGTTTTATGCTTTATGTCCTGATGAGTTTAATCGAGTCTCTGCATGTAATTCTGCTAAAGAAATTTGGGATACGCTTGAAGTAACTCATAAAGGAACTAATCAAGTTAAAGAGTCAAAGATTAACAGGTTAGTTCATAATTATGAATTGTTTAAAATGGATGCAAATGAAACTATATCTGAAATGTTTACTAGGTTCACTAATATTGTTAATGCTTTGAAGGGATTAGGAAAATCTTATACCACCTCTGAAAATGTGAGAAAAATTCTTAGATCATTGCCTAAGAGTTGGGAAGCTAAGGTAATGGCAATCCAAGAAGTAAAAGACCTCTCAAAACTTCCACTGGAGGAGCTCGTTGGATCTCTCATGACACATGAGATAATCATGAAGGCCAATGTGGAAGAAGATGTCAAAAAGAAGAAGAGCCTAGCATTAAAGTCCACTTAAGTTCAAGAGGATTCTGAAACTGAAGCTGAACTAAATGATGAGGAGCTCGCTTACTTGACCAAGAAGTTCAAAAAGCATTGTAGGAAAAGGAACTTCTCAAAGAAAGTCAACAATCAAGAAGGCAAAGGAGAAAAGAGCAATAGAGATACAATCATCTGTTATGAATGTAAAAGGCCGGGACACGTGAAGTGGGACTGTCCTCAAAGAAAAGTCATTTCAAAGAAGAACAAGAAGGCCATGAAAGCTACTTGGGACGAAAGCGATGAAAGCGAGGAAGAAGTAGCAAATATGTGCTTTATGGCTTTTGGAGACGACGACGACGACGATGATGAGGTAAGTCCTGAAAACCTTACTTTTGATGAGCTCATTGATGTATATAATGAAGTTAAAATTGAATTTGAAAAACTAGGTTGCAAATATATGTCTCTTAGGAAGAAAAATGCTAAATTAGCTCTTGAAAATAATAATTTATTAATTGAGCTAGATAACCTAAAAGAGAAAAATGAGATACTAGAAAAAGATCTAGATTTATCTCAATCAAATTTGCATGCTTTAAAAGAAGAGTATAAATTATTAAAAAATAAAAATGAAGATATTTCAGCTACTCTTTTAAAGTTTACAAATGGGAAAAAGAATTTAGATATCATGATGGGTAAGCAACAATGCATATTTGATAAAAGTGGCTTAGGTTATAAACCTCACCAAAAACAAAAGAAATTTACAAACTACTTTGTCAAAGAAGGTTCTATTATTTGTCATGCATGTGGAAAACATGGTCATAAAGCTTACGCATGCAATTTAAGAAAAATCAATATTATGAATGAAAAGATATGGATTCCTAAATTTTTGTTAGCTAACCTCCAAGGACCCAAACAAATTTGGGTACCTAAGATTATATCTTGAGAATTAATTCTCTCAGATATGTTTGAGATCCATAAAGAATAAGTGGTACTTGGACAGTGGATGTTCAAAATATATGACTGGGGACCACACAAAATTCACATACCTAGAAAAGAAAGATGGAAGATACGTTACCTTCAGTGACAATAAAAAGGGTAAGATTGTTGACAAAGGTAATATTAGTAACGGTTCGAATATAGAAACCTTGAATTCAAAATGAAAAAGGTTTTATGATTTCGAAAATTAGAAGTATCATGGAGGAGAATTTGAAAATGTTTCTTTTGAAAATTTTTGTGAAGAAAACGGAATTTCTCATGATTTTTCCTCTCCAAAAACACCTCAACAAAATGGTGTTGTAGAAAGGAAAAATTGATCTTTACAAGAATTAGCTACCTCCATGCTTAATGAATATGATTTACCAAAATCTTTTTTGGTTGAAGCTGTTAATACTGCATCTTATATAATGAATCGTGTTTTAATAAGACATGTTTTAGATAAAACTCCCTATGAGCTTTTTAATAATAAAACTCCAAATATTAGTTATTTCAAAGTCTTTGGTTGCAAATGTTTTATTTTGAAAGACAAAGGGAAACTTGGAAAGTTTAAGTAAAAAACGGACATTGACATATTCTTAGGATATTCTACATGTAGTAAAGCATATAGAGTTTTTAATAAAAGAACTCATGTAATTTGAAGAATCAATGAATGTTGTTTTTTATGAAACACATGTTGCCACTAATAAAGTTTTTGCTAGTGATGAATTAGAAATACCTGTTAAAGATCTTAGTATTAAAGATAGGAAAGCAGTATCAAATGAATCTCAGAAAGAGCCAGAAAAATCTCTCCCTCAGGATTGGAGATTCTCCACTCACCATCCTCAGGAGTTAATAATAGGTGATGTATCTCAAGGGGTAAGAACTCGCTCTTCTTTAAATACTTTCAATAATGTTGCTTTCGTGTCTCAAATTGAACCAAAGTTTTTTAAAGATGCTGAATCTGATGAGTTCTGGTTAATGATCATCCTGTTATAGGTACTAAATAGATATTTAGAAATAAAATGGATGAATCTGGTAATATTGTTAGAAATAAAACTAGACTAGTTGCTCAAGGCTATAGTCAAGAAGAAGGAATAGATTATGAGGAAACATTTGCTCTTGTTGCTAGATTAGAATCTATTTGCATGTTGCTTGCATTTGCATCTCATAAGAATTTTACTTTATTTCAAATGGATGTAAAAAGTGCTTTCTTAAATGGTTTCATAATGGAGGAAGTATATGTTTAACAACCTCATAGTTTTGAAAGCTTTGATAATCCAAATCATGTTTTTAAATTAAATAAAGCACCTTATGGTCTTAAACAAGCTCCTAGAGCTTGGTATGACCGTTTTAGTAAATTTTTGCTAGAAAATGGTTTTAAAATGGGACTTATTGATACTACTCTTTTTATCAAAATTAAAGATAATGATATTTTATTAGTGCAAATCTATGTTGATGATATTATATTTGGTGCTATTAACTCTTCTCTTTGTAAAGAATTTTCTAAGTATATGCATAGTGAGTTTGAAATGAGCATGATTGGAGAACTTAAATTCTTCCTTGGGCTTCAAATTAAACAACTTGAAGATGAAATCTTCATAAATCAAGAAAAGTACACAAGGGATCTACTCAAAAGGTTTAAGTTCGATAATGCAAAAGTAGCAAAGACCTCGATGAGTACCACTACAAAGCTTGATAAGGATGAAAAAGGTAAAAACGTAGATATTAAAGCTTATAGAGGTATGATCAGATCCTAGGCCTGATATTATGTTTAGTGTATGCATGTGTGCTAGATTTCAATCATGTCCTAAAGAATCGCACTTGCATGCTGTAAAAAGAATTTTTAAATATTTGCTTGGTAACGTTGATTTGGGCTTATGGTATCCTAAAAATGCATCTTTAGATTTGATTGCATATTCTAATGCTGATTTTGCTGGTAGTCTATCTGATAGAAAAAGTACTAGTGGAACATGGCATTTTCTAGGTAGTTCTTTAGTATCTTGGTATAGTAAAAAGCAAAATTTTGTTGCATTATCTACCACTAAGGCTGAATATATTGTTGTTCCTAGTTGTTGTTCTCAAGTTTTATGGATGAAACAAATGTTGCGTGATTTTGATTTAAATTTTGAACAAGTACCAATCTTTTGTGATAATAACAGTTCAATTAATTTAACTAAAAATCTCATTCAACATTCTAGAACAAAGCATATAGATATTAGACATCATTTTCTTCGAGAGCATGTGCAAAATAAGAATATTGTCATTAATTATGTTAATACTGAAAATCAAGTAGCAGATATTCTTACAAAGGCATTAAATGAAGAAGCTTTTTGTAAAAATAGATTTGCACTTGGTATTATTAAAATTGCCTAATTATGTTTGATAGAGGGAGCATTATTCATATTTCTATGAATTTATGTGTTATAATTTATTGAGGGGGAGCATTATTTGTATGATTAAGAGAGAGAAAAATCACTTGTATATCTTTTTGTTGATAACAAAAGGGGGAGAAGTATTTTTGGTATTATGGTGGTTTGTCATCATAAAAAAGGGGGAGATTGTTAGCTTTAGAGCTTCAATCAAACCAAGTATTTTGATGATAACAAACTCAGATTTTTTGTACTAACATTTTTAGTGTTTCAGAGTCACTATCTTGTAGAGCTTGGAAAGACAATTCCAACGCAATTTGAATCGCTCAAATCGGAGTTCAAACGAGAAAGTTATAAGCAAAAGAAGATTGGAGAGGAAATCCAACATGGCAGTGGCACGTGGCACCTTGCTGACGTGGCATCCGACGTGGCGGTTGATGTGGCACAAAACAGTCAATATTAATGTCATGGCAGCTGACGTGATGCTCCAGCCGGTCACCTTTTGCTGACGTGGCGATGACATGGCACATGATGTGGCAGTGACATGACGACCGTGGACGAATGAGATAATGACAAGTGGTGGTCACCCAGCTTCACGCGCGCGTGCTCTGCACGTGTCTACGGTTTCTTCACAGAATGCGACGCGTGACCCTCAATCTCCTCCCCTGTGCGCGTGATGCTCATATCATCCGGCTATTTTTTATTTTCTTATTTTTCTTTAATTTCCTGATCAAATTTTCTCCAAATTTTCTCCAAATTCTCACCAAATTTCAGCCTTTTCAAATTTGATTTCCTTCCTAAATTTTCATCCTTCAAATCCTTTTTATTCTCCAAATCTCAATCATTCCAATCTTTCAAAATTCTTTTTCAAATCCTTTTTATTCTCCAAATCTCAACAATTCCAATCTTTCAAAATTCCTTTTCAAATCCTTTTATTTTCTATTTTTATTCAATCTCCACCCTTCATTTGCAATCATATCCAATGGCTAAAATTTATCCCCCTCGCCTATAAATTCGACTTGATTTTACTCTTCATTGACACCAAAAGCTATCAAGTCTAAGCTCTCAATTCTCTCTACTCTCAAATTCTTGTCCTCCTTGCTCCTAAATTGGCCTAGAGTTATTTTTGTGAGTTTTTTTTAGTGATCAACTTGTGTATTTAGTCTTCAAAAGGTAATATTGTGAGGTTTTCTTTTAATTTTTGGGAATATTATTAAGGTGTGGGTACACCTTGGGTTGTGAGAAAAAAAAAATCGGTTTGATCCTGAACCAGTAAAAAGGATCTTAGATTTTTCTTTGGCCTAAGAAAAAGAGGGTCGTATGTCGGTTTGGTCCTCACCTGCAAGAGGATCACTTGAAATACCCAAGAATGAGTCTTGGAGAGTGGAGTAGGCAATTTGTCAAACCTATTTTCTCTTCCTCTCTCTCTTTTATTTCTGGTTTTCAATTTTTTGCTTCTTGTCTTAGTTATTTTTTAATCTTTCCTAATTGCATGATTTAATTTTTAGTGTGTTATTTAAATTTATCCTTGATTAAATTGTCTTTTAAATTTGAAGTTATCATAGCTTGCATGATTTAAGTTTTGTCTTGCATAAATTTTCTTTAATCAAATTAGTAGGTTAACTTTATTGAGCATTGTTTGAAGATAAAATTATTTTTTAAAAATTGGTAGTCAACCCTATTCACCCCCTCCAGTTGCCTTTAGATCCTACACAACCATCTTATGACACCAACTATCCAACTAGTATTTGTAACCTGGTTCCTTGCACTTGTTTAACTTGATAGACAGTTTATAAAGATCATAACATATCCATGCATTCCTAACTATGGCCTTGTAGACATTCAGAACTTATTAACCACAAACCAGTTGTAACTTATATACCTACTTCAAACAGAGTTCACATACAACCACTTTCACATATATATAAGCTTAGGATTCTATCCTTCCCACTATATGTACAAGAGTTCTAATGCCTACAAAGACATAACATCAACCTAAACAACTTCTGGTCTATTAGGGATCTATAGATTTGTGATAGATTGGCAGTTAGCTGTAAGCTAGGCTCCGGAAAATTAGCCGCTACCTGAGAAGTAAAAACATTTGAAAATAGTGAGCTACAATTGTCCAGTGAGTGACTAACTTTTAAAAATGTAAGTTTATAAACATAGGTATACTATATCACGAACTACTAAAACATAAATATGCTTTCATTGTTTCAAGGTTAAGAAAACAAGCCCAACTTAAATATAAGTACTTGCACTTAAAACATATCATGATATAGAAACCTTGAAAATACCACATAGCTTGGACTTATTTTATAAAGATTCACTCTACTGGTACTCTTTTGCCTTAGTTGAGGTAAAGTTCTTTTTGCTCATTCACTCAACGTTGATAGCTTTAGTTGATGTAGAGAAGCCTCAATACAACCAGCATCGATAGTAAATAACCTTAGCTGTTGTAGAGTGGTTCCGATATAGCTGCGTCGATCATAATCATACATGCATGTAGAGATGCCCCAAAGGCTCATATATATATATATATATAATGTATACCCTGAATACCTTCATCTCCTTCAGTATCGGGTTTTATCATCAAAATATTAAAAACATGCTCATACTAAACATACATAGCATTTAAACTCTTGAGCATTACTTAGAAAAAACATTATAGTAGATGATCATAGCATAAATTCTCATAACATATTAGGAATGCTTTCATTGATTAATCATGCTTAAAGCATTATATGGAACATAGATTATAAATTTTTTTTTTTTTAAAAAAAATAATTCATGCTTGAAGCATGCTTTGGTTGCACAGGAGCATCTAGCTCAAATAGAGACGTTCATGCTTTAAAACTCATTAAAGCTTATGGCTTAATAAGAGAAAATTTATGCAAACACACATTGGAGAACCTTACTTTGGTTGAACTATGCGTCCAATATAAATCATTCTTTGTTGAACCATGCGTTAAAAAACATTTAAAATTAGGCATACATTAAACTTACGCATTAGAAACATATTTAAGGAAACATTTATTAAACTTTGTAACTCACTATTACTTGTCAACTCCCAGAGGGTTATAGGCTTGTCATATTTCGATTTGGCCTGTCATATAAATAAACACCCTTGGTTAATGACATTAGCTCCCTTTTGAGCTTAGTTATTTAGTTAACTCCTTTTAGATCTTCTTTTTTCTTAGCTTAGCTTATCTTTAGTTCCCTTTTTTTAGTCCAAACTTAATATTAAATAAGACTTATTATTCCTTTAAGGATTCCACCTTTTAACTTGTTTATGCTTAGATTTCAAGACTAAGTGCAATGCTAATCTTTCGCGAGCTAAGTACACTATGTGTGCAGATGGGCACACGACACATACTTAGGGTAGGTGCTCGCTCACTTGACTTAGGCGTTAGCGTTGGAGTAGTCAATGGACCTTGTCTTCATGCGATGCACGCCGTACAACCTTTAGACATTAGGCACTTCCTTTGCGCATTGTCTGCTATGTCTTGTCTTGCTCGGGTAAGTCCAAAATTCAAAACAACCTTCAGTTCCTTCAAGGTTTCCTCATCAATTCGTGGGAAATTCTTCACAGCAACCATGGAGCATCAAGAAGATGGATGAAGCTTCACTTTGACTGAGGAAATTCTCCCCTTTGCATGAGTGGTTCAGCAAAATCGTCTTCTTCTTCGCGAGACCTTTTTTTACTTGCCCTTGCATGGCTACACTACTTAATTAAGTGGCATCTAGGCCACTAGCCTTTGTCTTAAGCCTGTAATTATACCGTTCGTCCACTAATTAGGCTTAATAAATTATTTCCCAACTCTTCAACACAAAGAGATTTAACTCTTACAAGCACACGTCCTTTGGCCAAAGACTCATCGCACATCAATCAATCTTCAATGCCTAGGCTAAATTTAGTGTGTCTGGCAGCCTCACCTCGATGCCTTGCCTGGGACGCTCGGTGTCACGGTCATACTTCTTCAATCGTGCAGCGCCATGATCTTTTCTTCAAACATGACCAACCTAGAGGCTAATCCTAGCCAATACATTCTTTTCTCGAGTCATCTTACTCTGTCGGACCGTCGGGCGAAGTTCTTTCATTCTTAAACGAGCTTACATAATCCTGTCTTACAACTCGCATCAAACATCCGTTCAACTATTCGTACCAAAGAGCATTCTTTTGCTCGCCTGTGACATTGTCTTAACCGGGTGTTCTCAACTTGATGCTTACAACTTAGCTTGTCTCGGCAATGTACGTCGCCCCTTCGTACATTCCACCATCTCTCTTTCACCTTCATTCTCGACCACTCAGTCATCTCATACCTCATATCGAGTCGAGACCTTACCGACATGAGTCCTGACCTATCACGGGGCCTGTCCTACTTTATCAAACTCACTGTAAGCTTCCTGTTTCATTTTAAGTCAGAAACTAGCTAAACTTGCCGACCAGGATAAGTTTTTCTTCTAACTGAGACAAGACTAACTTTTCGACGCACACCTAGTGTCCACCGATATTCAAGGATACCACCTCGAACCTTAGGATGACATACAAATTCATTTCTCATAGGGACACAACTATCGAGAATCGACTCTCAGGTCATTCACACTTATCGGAATTAACGGGACAATCATCAATACGAACATCATCGTGGCATGACGACACTTGCGACCATACCATGTCGTTTAGGATACCGTGCCGCTACCCGAGCATATATACCAACCTCCATTCTTCCCAAGAAGGTGCAATGTTGGCACACCCATGCCATCCGACACTATCCTTGAGTTACTCTTTCTCACCGGAAGTTTTCTGAGACACTCATCCCGCAATACTCGCCCACGCCATGATACATTTCGTATGTCATGTGGTAGCTCACTTAGGTACCAAGACACAAGGGTGGTGGTTGTCTTCTTATTTGATGTTCAACCTGACATGTTTGCTCACTTTCTTTGTGTGTTGGATGATGCATCGTCCTTCTCGATCGCATCATGACACTTCACTTCTCTTACCCTTTCTTTGGCATATGGATGACACCCTTTTTGGATGTTATCATACATGCTTCTTGTCTTGTCCACTTCGTGGGAGTCTCAACCCACTCAGTCATGTAGGGTTGAGACACTCGGATGCACACTCTGTCGCTTATGTCAAACAACCCCCTAGTGCAGAACCTTAGGCGCTCGACCACATACTTGGCGCCCATCCTTTATCAAAATAACCTCTAATGAGGCCAACAAAAACCTCATACTCAAACTGTCCGCCAAGGCCTTCACGCTAAGCAGCCCTTCCATGCCTAGCCTTCTCTTCTTCAACACTCTTCAAAATTTTACTAAGTGTTAGGATTTCCCAATTTCACCCGAGAGCTCAAGTCTCAACACTTAGAATATTTTCCACTCCTAACTTAGCTCATCCGTTTTCAAAGCTTAAACACTTGGGAACTTCTTCTCAAACTTATCTATTAACTACTCAAATTTTATTGTTAACTTTTTTTTTTTAGTAAACTATTTTAAAAGAAAGAAAGTTGAAAGGAAACGAGAATCTTGCACCCATTTATTTCAAAAATCTAAACATCAAAATAAATGAGATAAATATCAAATTTTATTGCTCAAGTTGCATTTATTAAAGGGCTAATTTTAATTATAAAAAATAATAAAAATGTTTACAAATAATAGTAAAATATTACTGTTTATCTGTGATAAACTGCGATAAAGAACAATAGACTATCATCTGTGTCTATCATGACACAAATAGACTTAGATAATAGTCTATCGCGGTCTATCACAGATAGATTGTGATATTTTGCTATTAGTTGTAAATATTTTTAACAGTTTTATCATTTAAAATAATTTTCGTTTATTAAAATCTTTAAACTTATAATTGTATCAATTTAAACCCTGTATTTTTGTAATTGTATAATCGATTTATAACTATTTTTTAAAAATCATTAATGCATTAATTTTGAAACATGTGTACTTTTTCAAATTTTGATTTTACAAAATGGATAATTAAAGTAAATGCATGAATGATTCTAAAAGGAAATTATAACTAAAAGTCTAAATTGATTCTTTCATAAAATTTTAAAAGTTTAATTGATACCATTATAAGTTTCATATAAAATTTTTTGAATGAAACATCATGGAAGGTGTGAATTATTATATTAGTTAATTTAAACCGATACACCCAAAAAAATTTTAGGGTATAAATTGATATTTTTAAAAATAAATTTACAAATTGAGAAAGAAAATGAGCCTGAAGGCAAGGAATTTGGAGCTGCTGGTTTTGCTTACATGAATTTGGCTGCTCAAATGCATTGGCGCCTTGGATCATGTGCAAATATTTCTAACACAATTCAAAACAAACCTATTTATTACTATCATTATCATCATCATTATTATTGTTGTTATTATTAATATTATTATTATTATTTATGTTAATATGCTTTCTTTTCTTTTTTCTAAAACTTTTTCCTCAAGATCAAAGCACATGGATTCACTATTTCTCACCCAAAAACAAGCCTTACAAACTCCCTTTAGTCAGATATTATATGGTCAGCCTATATTTTTAATTGTATGACTTTAGTTTTTATATATTCCATGAATCATAAATTTCGTCCCTATGTACTTTTAACAAAGAAAAAAATTACTTTTTTTGTCTATTTGATTTTTAAAATGTTACAATTTTATCTTTGAAGTTTGAATTTTACTTCAATATTACAAAATTTACATTTTTAACTTCGATTTTTCAATAAATAATTATTTTATGTCTTTCATGTTAATATCTATAAATTAATTAAAAATAATTATAAGTAAAATTTGAGTTGGGATGAAAAATAGTAAATTTTCATTAATTATAATTCTTTTAAAACTATAAATTTTGGAGACCTTGAAACTGTTAATGACATATTTGTACAATAAACCTTGAATTAACAATAAAGTAAGTTGTTGAATTGGTCCATGAAATTGGTAGGATGAATTCAATACAGCGAAGTTCATGGGATGCGAGCTCCTAGATTCATGAAAAACTCAAACAAAATTTCGCTCATAATCTCTCATATAATTGGGATATTTTTGAAGCTCAGAATCTTCTTCAAATGGTGGCGATATCATGTCAACATCCTCTCTTTC
This sequence comes from Benincasa hispida, assembly GCF_027475165.1. Taxonomy (NCBI): domain Eukaryota; kingdom Viridiplantae; phylum Streptophyta; class Magnoliopsida; order Cucurbitales; family Cucurbitaceae; genus Benincasa; species Benincasa hispida. The sequence continues at coordinate 45,833,190 of NC_143487.1, forward strand.
TCTCTCTTCTTTGAATCTTCCCTTTGCTTTTTTATGCTTCTCTTCTCCCAAAAGTAACGAATTCCACTCGTGAATTTCATTTCATCCTCCCGTGCTCGTTTTTCAACGCCACAAACTTCTTCTTCTTTCGAATTGATATACCGGAATGGATTTGGCTGCTGTGTGGCCGGTAGCGATGGAGTCGGAGTCGGAGCCGGAGCCGGAGATTGATCGCCTGCCAATTGACCTACTGGCTCATATTTTTGCGATGATCACCTCCTTCACCGATTTGGCTCAGTAATTTACTCTTAATTTCGGTTTTTATGAATGTTTTTTTTTCCTTCTCAATTGCTTTGGTCATTGTTCCCTAATTTTGAGGGTTTATGGGATTCTGGAAAAACGCAGGGCGTGCGGCGTAAGTAGGAAATGGAAGGAAGGAGTTAAACTGTCTCTTGGTAGGAGAAAGAGTTTGAGCTTTGCTGGTTGGAAGATGGATGATAACTCCACTGCTCGCCTTATTCGACATGCCTACAGTCTTCGAGAGCTCGACATGTAATCTCTCTGTCTCTCTCTCTCTCTGGAAATTTCAGTTTTCTTCTGAAATTTTCATCAGATTGCTTTGCTTCGAGTAGTTTCTGATTACAGATGGCTATTGGTGTTGTGGACAGTGAGAGGTTTCCATTTCTGTTCATCATTAGTTAGCCAATTTGATTATGAACCACAAAAACAGAGGTTTCTCTTAAGATGTGATGTTGTTTGGGCATATGTTAGGGAGAGAGGTTCTTTAAAATTGTTTTGTAAAGCTTGTTTTACTCTTGATGTTTATGGCTCGTGTTTTTGGTTGATCTTAAAGACGTTTGTTGTTTTTCAGCTCAAGAAGCCGTTGGGGTTGCCAAATAACAGACCATGGATTGCATGAAATCTCTCTTGCAAAGTGCATTCCAAACCTCAGGTCCATTTCGCTTTGGGGTATGGCAGGGATCACTGACAAGGGTGTTGTGCAACTGGTATGATATTTTCTTATCTTAGAACAAACATTCCTAAAGAAATAGGCCTTGGTGTGTTATCGGAGTATGAGTTTAGGTGGAAATTGAACTACTGAATTTCTGTAAATTTTACTTGTTCTACGATATCTTTGTTTGTATCTTCATTTCTCTGCACCAATAAGTTCTCAGTATTGTCTTAGTTATTTTGGATCTTCTAGAGTCCACCTTTGAAAAGTAGACACCAGTTTGAGAAACCCTGGTCCTGAAATTTCATCTTCTTCAGAGGTATTTAGGGGGAGGAGGTTTTTGGCAACAACATTTTTTTATTCTCTCTACTTCAGAACTTTTTGAAGGTCTAGGCTATTGTGCATGATTTTGGAAGTATTGTTCCACTTGTTCTTCAAAGAAACTTCTTAGGAGAAGTATAATTACCCAAAAGGTGATAGGTTTGAATCTGGCACGCCAAATATTGTTGAACTAAAAGAAAATGGTACTCCACATATGCTTCATTTCACTTTTGTTCTTAAATGCAGAAGAACTAAAAGCTGAACTCCTAAGGGTTAAAGTAACTTTTAATATTTTCAAAATCATTCTAGTATATATTTTTAATCATTCAAAATCAATTTTGATGATATGAAATTTGCATTTAAAAGTATAAAATTAAATATTAAATGTTTTATTAAATTTTAAATGAGCGTTTCCAAGTGATTTTGAACATACCAAAAGTGATTTTAACATTTTCAAAATCACTCTCATACAGGCACTAAATAATCTCCTTTCTACATTTTTGATGTCTTGCATGGTTCATTAACATTTTCACTTCCTTTTTCTAAAACTGCATTTGGTTGTGTTCCAGATTTCCAGAGCCAACTCCTTGCAAAACCTGAATATCGGCGGCACCTTTGTCACTGATGTATCTCTGTTTGCGATCGCAGATAACTGTCCAAATTTGAAGGTGATTATTCTAAGAATCTCCTTTCACTTTGCTAAACCTTCTTATGAATCATATGATACCTATATGTCCTGGACAATCTTTAATCAGTGCATTTCTTTCTTAATTCTGCAGACCATTGTCCTTTGGAGTTGTCGACATGTAACGGAGACTGGACTTCTTATTCTTGTAAGTAAATGCCGCAAACTCGAGTCGATAAATGTTTGGGGAATGAGGGTTCCTGTAGACTGCTTCATTGGTTTGGTCGCAATAAGTCCATCACTTCAAATAAAATCAAGAAGTATGCTTAATTCTATGTGGCCTGTTGTGTGAAATATGCTCAAATATTCACATCCTGTAAAGCTTCTATTGTATGTATGTCTTCATCTTTGTGTTTCCATCATTAAAGTCAAATATAGATTGGTCATAATTTCCCCAATAAGCTGAATATGTTACTCAGTTCATTTAAAACTAAATTATACTCAATGTAAATATAAGGGTATGTAAAAACTAAGCTTGCTTATTTAGGGGCTAAATATCCTTTTATTTCTATGGTCCCATAAATACATCTCTGGGACCTAAATGTCAAGATTTGGCCTCTAATTTCTTTAGATCCTATTAATCCGTTTTTCATATATATATCATCCAAGTATATATTCCATCTGGTATCCAAATTCCATTAAACTTGGTCTGAAAACGTTTGTATTACATTTTCAAACCAATATAAACGAAGTTTTATTGATTAAACAATAATTTGCTTTCTGTAAATATAAAGAGCATGTAAGGGACACTACTTTTTCCCAATGAATTCAAATACATTCTTTTCTTTTTGTCGTCGCCAAGGTCAAGTTAGTTAGATCGGTTAAAGAATAGCGAAAGAGCAATGGTTATAAATATGTATATTAAGTCTAATTTAACAGAATGAGTTAATATTTTCAATCTCTCAAACAAGTTTCTTGATGAGATGGGTTCAATAGTAGGCAGGATGAAAGGTGCTATAATGAATTGAGTGGGACAGTTATCCAATTAAGATAGGAAGCAAACCAGGACAAACAAAAGGATATTAAGAAGTCTTCAATATAATCCATAAGAGAGATGATTGCATTACAGCCACTCATGCCAAACACTGTTTCACTTTGCCTCCAAGGAAACCTGAAATAGAGAGATAAAACTCAATAACAATGGTTGGTAAAGAGAAGAAAAGAGTAATACTTCGGTATAGCCCACACTACATTCATTTCCATGCATTCCAATCAATCACGAAGGAATTTTTTTTTTAATATTTTTTAGAAAAAGAAAAGTCTGACACTTTGTGATTTGACACTTAAATGGATTGTACGAAAGATGAGTGCAATCCAGGATATACCCAAATATTTTTCAGAAGAAAGAACACATGGATTTTTTCATAAGATAAAAATGAGAGAAAAATAACTATACCAAGGGAGAACGGTTTACTATGAATTTTTTTTTCAAGTGAATATATTTTATTAATAAAGATGAAATATGCAATAGAAAACCAAAACTTTTCGATCTTTGCATAACTTAGTGGATAAGAACATCAATAATCATTTCAAAAGTCGATAAACTTAAAAAAAACTAAGATTTAAATAAAAATAAAATAACCTTTGATTAGCAAAAATCCTCTCTATCTGAGATTATTCAAATATCTCATAACCAGAAAGGATTTCAATACAAAATGTTTAATTTGAATAAGCAAGGCTTCTCCTGTTCACCAAACTATAAAAATCAAATATCCCAATTGTCACTTCCAGTTCTAAAAAATGCTAACAAGGTCGAGAAAGCTAAAACACTTTGTGAAACCATTACAAAAGCTAACACAAATTTAAGAAACAAATTTCAGAAGAGGGAATAAAGTTTAATAAACACAAATCTTAAAGAAAATTACATTATATCCTAGAACAATGATAAAGCAATATGATATAGTGAAGCATTTTGCATACCTGAACTAGCTCGTGTCGTATGCCAAATCTATTTCAGTTTCTGATCCTCCTGTACCTCTGCAACTACTTACCTTCCCTGGATGAAAATCTCAACATGTATTTCCTTTAATGTTAGAGTCTCACTCTAATAGCCAATTTTGGCAATCTCTATAGGATGGCTGGGATGCACACCAGGTATGACTCTCAATCTTTACATACAATATACTATAGATTAACCTCCATGAATAGTTGCTCAAAGTCCAATTAGATGAGTGTTGATTGTGGTTTTTAAGAATGCCAACAATGGTAAGTAGAAAAACCAGAGAACCAAAAGATTTGGCGTATGGACTGTCGAAGCTGATGATTTCGAGAATTGAACAGACCCGGTAAAGCTACCAGAGGTACTGCTCATTGAGCCAGTGTTAGGTGCTGGAATACTCTTGCAAGTGCCAGGAGGAGCTCCAGCCTGAAAAATGCCATCAATGAGATATTTTGGTAAATGAGTATTTAAGACGATGTCGATAAGCAAAAGGACATCAGTATAAACTGTGCACAATCAAAATTCAATGTAACAAACCACAAAAGCAGAGTAAAAATCCCAAAATGGAACCTAAACTAGTTAAATTATGGGTTGACAGGATGCTGTGGCAAGCACAAAATAACTGTTAACTTGTAACAGCTGAAAATATTTTGGAAAGTGTTGTAAAAAATAAGCGCCTTTTGTTTTTAAAAATAAAACATAGTTTTTTCTTTCATAAATCACTTGGTTAAAAAAAAATATCTGAACTTGGTTTTTATACCAAAGCAAAATAAAGAATACTTGCTGTTTTTGATGTCCCCAAAACAGATTTTTTTTTCACTGTTATTGAAATATATAATGTCTTGAAATTATTGTGATGATAAATTATAAAGGAAAGGAAAGTAGAATCATAAATATATTTTCAAATATTATTTGGGGTAAACAATGAAAAACAGTTTTTTGGAAAAGAACTGCCACCAAACATAACCTAAACAGTTACTTATATTTAAGATAGTACTGTGACCACTCATTTATATCATGATCTAAGAATCCAATGTCAACAATTGAAAAATCTAAGCATTTTTGTTTTTGACTTAATAGAAGCTTTTGCTAGCAGATCATGAGAGACAATGAATGTTTCTTAATTTGGTAACAACTGGTGATCAGTCTGTCATCAGTTTCCTAAAGGAAAGGTCATTGAGAAGCTTACAAGAAAATATAACAGAAACCCATTATTCTACAAACTAAAATAAGAGACTTTCAATTTGAGAAATAAATCAACTCAAAAGAAGAAACTCACATGCCCAGACAAAACCAAGAATTCTGAGAAACAAAAAATTCAAGAGTGATGACCAAATGTAAACTAGTGCATATAAATAAACTTCAACATAGTGACCAATTTGAAAACTTGTCTTGACAAACCTGGCAGGCAGCAAGTGTGCTACATCCACATAGCGTGTGGCCGTTTATCTTATCCAAAGCATCAAAGACTCCTCCACCTTCACTTCTCTGCATGATTTTCATCGTGATATGTTACTCATTGTAAATTTCAGCTGATACTCATTTTTAAAGTGCACTAAACTCATACCATGTAGAAGTTAACAGCCAAAAAGTTTGGCAAAATATTCCCAGATGCTTTATAGCATGTGGAGATCATATTAAAAAGTTGATTTGCATGCTCCTTGCAAGCCTCGGCTTCCACTGGATATGTTGGGAAGTAATTCTGGAGGAAGAGAGAAGAACTTCTTGATCTCAGTGGTTTCGATTCTCTTCGGTTAGGGCATGAAGCAGGTACAACTCCAGGATCACCAGCTGAAACACACAGAATATAAACATGTTCATCATCTAGACAAAACTCAAAGTTACAACTAATAATGCATTCACTTGACGCTTACGTTCATTTTCCAACATGTACTTCCATTGGTAAGCAATTCCTTCTTCAGCTTCCTTCGATGCGATGGATGTGAAAACAAGAAGCCGATGATTCTGTTGCACCATGTCAGTTACTGTAGGCCAATCTTCTCCCTTCTTTGGCATCTTTGATACTGGAAACCAGTATTTGTCCAGCCCAGCACTAGTGAAAAGATTTGTCAACCCCTTTGGAGTATGCACATAGTCTTCAATTATAATAGTCACTATTTCAGAAGGGTTCTCAGTTAAGAATGCTTCCACTTCTCTTAATGTGTTAATTGCTGGTTGCTGAGAACACCCAAATATCAATAGTCATCATCTTGCTTACAGAACCAAAAAGGCCAAACAACATTTCAACATCATAAATTGGAAAGAAAATGGAAGATGGAAGCAGAAGAAGATTGATTACAAAAGCAGTGAAGTTGAAACATTGTCCCCTGAAAGAATGGCAAAGCCAGATATCGTTTTGGAAATCATACATATCCAGCATCAGTCCCCTCACACCATTCTGGAAGGAAAAAAAAAAAGTTAAAATTAAATAACAAACAAGATCAACAATGTTTACCAGTAAAAGCACTGAATACAACAAACAGAGTACAAAATGAAGCATATCTAAAACATTAGAACAAGCGTAGGAACATACAGATCATAATACAAATGAGCAACAAGCCTGAAATCACATACTCTTAATTGATTAGTTACAGTATCCTCTTGATTGTAAAATGTCAATCTCTGAACTCCATCCAAAGACGGAGCATCAACAATACTGAACGAGTTATGAGTCACCAACCAAGTGTACTTGTTGAATGGCAAACCATTAATCTAAATCTCAGAGAGAAAAAAAAACGAAAAGCAAATCAAATCACAGAAAATCCCAGATAATCATTCGATTAGTTCTCCATTCTAAAGAAGCTATGAACTAAAAAACATACAACAGAAGTAGGAACAGTTGCTTGGCCTCGAGTACAAACAGGTTGATTCTTGCCAGAAGCAGGGCAATTCCCACAATAGAGACCTGACCCACAATCTGTGGCAGCCGTACAAGCTTCCAGAACCTGAAGATTCTCAAAGTTTAATGAAAACCCAGAAGGGAAAAAGAGAAAAAAAGGAACACCCACATCGAGATTCACTAGAAAAAGAGGGAAAAACCTGGCAATTTCCATTAAAGCAAGCTACTGAAATGGACATAAGGAATGAAAATAGAGTAAGAAAGATGTACAAAATGGCAGAGGAAGAAGGAAGTTCCCATAAACTGGTTGATAACATTGCAGAGCTCAGAGAGAGCACTGTGAAAGAAGAGAGAAACGAAAAAGAGAGAAGATCGAGCAAAGCAAAAGGGAAGTGTGTAATTAAATTAAGAGAGAAAAGAATGCGACAAAATTTGGACAAAATTTGGGTATCAAACGCGGGCTTTTTCTTCCTTAGCTTTAATTTTCTCTTATTTTAAGACGAAGTTAAACTACTTTTTTTTTTTCCCTCCCTCTCTTACTTTATTTATTTAAGGATCTTGAATTGAAACTATGTCGTTTTGTACTATATCTCCTTTTTCCATCTTCATGTACTTCTAAATTTTTTTTTGTTGGTTCCCTCTCATACTTTATTCTCCTATAATCAAGAATATTGTCTTATGATTTGTTAGGAATGACTTTTTTTATTCTTAAAAGTACTCTCTTACTTTGAAAATAATTTGTTAGCCCTAAAAGTCATTCTAAATTGGTTCTTATATTCAAATCGTCATAAAATCATCCAAATAACGGTAGAATATTTAAAAAGTTGTGAAAGTTGGACCGAGGCTGTATTTAAGATTGTATAAATTTTAATTGCTTTGAGTGTTTAGATTGATTATGGATAAATTTGTTACATAACTTTTTTAAACAAATGTTGAATCTATAACAAACTTTCCATTTCCAATTGTATTCTATGAAAATTAAAATTTACCATTTAGTACATTCCTTATATAACCAATTTCTATATAAAAAAAAATTCGGATAGATTAGTTCAATAACAATTTTTTCTTTTAAAAAAAGATGCACCTATTTCTCTTATATTTAAAAACAATCTTATACATGAATAATAATTTAGAGCAAATAGAATATAAATTTAAGTTGAAAGTATCATATAATATTTTAAGTAATTATTTAAAAATATAATTCTCAACAATAAGAATATACAAATTTTAATAGCATGTCTATTTGGTCATTATTATTAATCACAATAATTTAGCATTTTCACCAAGTATTATAACTTACTTTTTTTCAAATTTAAAGCAAATTTACTAAATACTAATTTATTTCATTTTACATCGAGTTTGTCTAGAAGTACAACAAAGCTACAACAACAACTAAATCTAAAACGACCTGATTTCTATTTTTTCAATTTCTAGAAATGAACTTCGTTTAAATTGGTAATAATGATACTGATAATTTAATTTATTAATGTGACTTCTAGGTTCTTCCTCATTAAGAAATGAATGGGATTGAATTATAAGGTAATGAATGAATGAACGGATTGAAGTTGAAATTTGGGGACAGCTTTGAAGACTTTTAACTTTGTGAAGTACTTTTTGAATTGAGTGTTCATCACGTGGTAGGCCACCATCCATCCATTCTGCAATCTGCACAATGCCTTCATATTGGTCGGCATTGATGGCCTTCATTTCTTCTTCAATAGATAAATTTAGGGTTTTTGCGACCAAATTTTTAATACTACTGTAATACCTATTATTTTCATTCAGAATTCGATACATTATTAAAAGATACTTAATTTATTTTGCATATTCCATATTATTCTTAAATAGTACTATCATAACAAGTAATAAATAGGGTTAGTATGAACAATTCTCCGTACTATGACAATATTGAAATTTTCCCCGATGTTTGTATTTTATGTATTCAATAAAAGGTGAAATGCACACCAAAGTGAGCATAACTCAGTAAGAATAGTCATTATACTCTATCCTTGGAGGTTGAAAGTTCAAATTCTCGTACTTTCACTTGTTATAGAAGAATCCTACTCCCCTGAAATATTACTTTATAGTCTATCTATACCATTGAGAAGATGGAAGTAATATTTTGAAGAAAGATTGAAACATGAATGCAAAGTTAGCCCTTAAGATCTTTGAAAATTGAGTTGAAATTCTAATGGTTAGATTTTCAAAACTATTTTACAAAAAGTGGATGAAAAATTAGGACCAAAAAGATCATGGTTGTGGAAGAGGGATCATAATTCCTTTTGCAAGATTTGTTGAACATGATGAGTAACTTGATAGTGTCCAAGGTTTAGTGTCCAAGTTATGTGCTAGTATGAGCCAGCAACTGATATTGGCTGCCTCTCAATTGGTTTTCAATAGTCACACCCGTTGAGAGTTCAAGAGGTTTGCCATATCAGGATGGCCCTAGCCATGATGTGTAATTTTGTAGTACTACAATAATCTGAAAATGTTCATATCATCTCCATTCATCATTTGTAAAAGAACCATTTGAAAATGGCAAGTTCCATGAAAAAAATGATGTATTTAATAACATGTTAAATGTTTAAGAGTATATACTATTGTAGTACTCAAATGTTTTCTCAAGCATCTACAGATAGGCAATATGCTTAGATTATTATCACTAAGTAAATTGTTAAAAATAGCTTTCAAATGGCAAACAAACTATCCCATTTGATTAAGAATAGTGTCTATACGAGTCAAATCAAGTGAATTCAAGATCATATAAGAGAAGAATATATACGACGGTATTTAACATGATAATTTGGCAGACACAATGAGAAAATGATGAAATTCTTGGCTTTGAATTCTCCCATCTGTTCTTTAAACAATTAACCAATCGAAGTGTCAGTCAAAATGTAAGTTTGAATGACAAACGCTTCTATCCTCTCCTTCCCCAACCCTCAAGCTTTTCACTTCAATGTTGCCAATTCCAAAGGGGGATAATAAAAATTGTCTAAATTTTCCTATGAAAGTAACTATCGGATGTCCCCAAAGGGACTCCTATGGAAGTAACTAATAATCTCTCTACAGATTGATCCAAGAATAGCACCTATGATCTACCATCAATGAGGATTGCTGCGTTTGTCTAAAAGAATTACAATAGTTTTAAACTTACCAAGTGCCAAATGAATTGTTAAATTAAGCGAGTTTCTTTGCTCGACCACTTGATGGAGCACCGTCGTCTTTTTTTGACCCCGATGCCTCAGGCTTCCTAGCCCAAGCCGGGGCTCGATCAGGCTCATATCTATAATCATAAAAGAGCTCCTCCCCAGCACTGATTCTTTCCTTGGCAAAGATGCCAACCCGGTGATCTCCCGCAACCATGATGACCTGCAATAGATGATAAGCAGTTGAATGGAGGCACACTATGGAATTGTTAGCAGATTTGGATGAAAAGATGCATAGAATGTAAATGTACCTTGGCATAGCAGTTCGGATCCGGAGAATGATTAGCAAATTTTAATTTATCGCCCTTCCGGTATGCATCAAGAACAAACTAAACAAAGCATACAAAATCACGTCAGCATTTGCATTCGGAGTTCACAAGTTATTACTAAAAAGAATTAAAAAAGGTATACAATGCTCATGTTTTCCAACTGAGTGTTAGAACAGAAACATGCCTGGTCATTCAAATTGAACAGAAACGATGAGTTTTCACGATCATATATTTTGCCCCGTTTATCAGCCTCCCTATGTGAAATTAACTCTCCAGTATACTCGCCAAGATATTCGTGTTTGCCAACACTATTCTGGAGGCGGCGACACAATTTAGCAAGCAGCCAGCATTAGAACATAAGTTTACAATAGATTGAACTCTTGACATTACCTTAAGAAATGCTCCCCAACCAGATATATCAGATCTTCCCAGTAACACCTAACAAATTGGAACCAAACTGGAGTCAAGAAACTGTATCACAGTAAACTCACATCAATACTATAACTGAATCTCTCTCCGAATACAAAGAAGTGCTCCAGTCTCAAAGCCATAAACATCATGAGAAACTTTCGCAATTAGAATTAATTACAGAGAAAAAATAAAAAGACAATATGTGGGGTCATCATACCAAGGTTAGAATATTGTTCATGTTACTTGAACTATATTTACGATGGCAAAAAAGAAATAAAAAGAAAACACTATTTCCTATAGAAACCCAAAAGAATGGTTGAATTTGCCAGTTTCTAACACCAGCACCCCCAATCCAAAAAAACATCAACAAACACCATATTGTGTTCTTTTCAACCTGTTATTCCATAGGAAAGACATTACAACATTAACCCGAACTTTCTTGACCTTGCCTTTGAAATAGAAGTGCTCGTGGGTTGATTTGGATGCTTGCCACAAGGACCAAAATCATTCGACATTGACATAGAGAGAACTAAAATATACTAGATCCCTTCTAGAATATCACCCCAATCCTGCTCATTCTTGTTCTATCAGCTCAACCAAATCTGCCACTCCCCTTCAATATTGTGAATATTTATTTATAAGTAATCTGAGTTTTAACAAGCTCAGACTTCCCTACAGACTTACTATCCAACCCCCATTTTAAATTCCACTGCTAGTTGCTTCCGATCAACCTTCAGAGTACCCCATAGTTAGAAATCACTAAACCAGGGCCCAAGATGACATCTACGCTACCTGAAGGTAATGGAAGGAGATTTGCAACTACCATCAAGTTAGTTGATAAATTTCAACGAGTCATACTCAAGCAAGTACATATTAGAACTCAGAACTGGCCAGAAGCCTCTTCATACATAATCAGCAAGGATGAGAAAAAATTTTACTCAACCAAAAAAATAAGTTTTATTACCAAGTTCACATCAATAACACTGACAGCGCCACTTTAAGGTACAAGGCCAAAGGCCTAAAAGATGTCATCGAATTAGAATCTACCTAGATAACAAAATAGTAAAAAATTGCAGGAAAAGAAAATCCATGCAGAACATGCTATTTCCTACCAAGAACGATTTATAATTTATACAGCATTGAAGTTATTGCATGAGCAAGATATACTTCAACATAATGCAATAAAACTAACAAGAAAAACCTTGCACTAAGTTTGACAAACTGAGAAAGAAAAAATGAAAAGAAACAGTGAAGCTGTGATTACTCTTTGTTGTTGTTTCAGAAGAAGCTTCATGTTCCTGCACTCATAATTATCACCTCTTTGGTTGGGAACCCCAAGAGTACCATCACCACAGCTACAAAGGCAAGTTGCACAGTAAGTTAATGTGCACAGCGAAACACACTCAGTACGAAGCAAAAAGGTAGCAACTGATTGATGCATGACATATACAAGCATGCACACAAGTAAAATTAAATAATCCTTAAAAAGAAACAATTAACTTCAAAATAATTAAAATTCCAACCATAATAATTTTTTTTAAAAAGGAAACAGCCTTTATTAATCAATAAATATAGTACAAGAGATGAGTACTTTGATAATAATTAAAATGCCAACCATAATAATTACAATGGTTAATCTGATAATATCTTAAATTTATAGAGATAATCAACCCAAAATTTATTACAAATATTACCCGTAAATTAATGGATGCATTGACGGATAAGTGTGCATGCACATGTTGTACACTAGCATGAATTAACCATACACAGGAAATCTAGACAGCGAGGACTAGAAACTGAAAGATTCTAAATGCAGCTGTCAACATTATTTTAAATGAATGCAGCTATCCATGTTTTTTTTTTTTAAAAGATATTGTAATTCAAGTGTGAGGTGGGGGAATCGAACCTCAAACCACGAGGTTGATAGTATGAACACTATGCCAGTTGAGCTACGCTCTTGTTGGCGAATGCAGCTATCCATGTTAATAGCACCGTGTACCAGTAAGCATGTTTAGAATAGAATTTTACAAATAAGAAACAAGCAATGACAAAAATGAGGAATATAACAGATTCTAGATTTCCTGAAAATCTTGCTTATTTGTTTGATTCACCATATGTACAGTTTATGAACAACAACTAAATAAACGATTGAACTTGGCACAGACATTCATCAGCTTATCAAACTCATATACATGGTCCCTTATCATTCCTGTTGTAAATAACATCTCAGCAAGTGATTGGAAAGAAATTATGAACTCACCTGACCCAACAATTCCTACAAACATCTGGATCACATTCTCTATCTGCTGCAAAACAAGGACATTGACGACTACGACATTGACTTTTGGCACAATGGCATCCTCTAAAACGATTCTTGCAACTCTTAGGGCACCTTTAAATTTCAATTGAAAGATTAAAATACAAATAAATGTCAGTTGAAAGATTAATATATAAATGGATCATCAATATTTCCTATAAAATGATGCATATATAAAAAACATAGCTATAATAAAAATTAGAACGAATCAAATGAGTATCAAAGCCAATAATCATGGAAGAGGTCTGAAAATATATAAATAACACTAAGAGAAAAAAGAAAAACAAAATTCAAATGTCATCCTCATTCTTCAACAACGAAACCATTCAATAATTTATTTCCAAATCTAAGGGCTCACCCACAGTACTTCTCACAGCAGGTGCCATTTAAAAGACAGGCACACTGCTTTCCACAGGCAGTTTGGCAACCACATGGATTATACTGTCTGCATGGCTGATCTTTCCTTTCAGTTATTCGCTTCCGAATTGAATGGTAAGCAGCTGATTTCCAGGTATATTTCAGTCGACGAACTCTACCCCTTCTACGTAAAAATCTCGACCTTCTTCTAACCTCATTATTACCCTGAAAAATTTCAACATTGAACTTGGTAAAAAAGGAAGAAAAAGTAGCCAGGGTGATAAAAATGGAGCATAGGAGAGGCAAACTGGAAGCTTATTGATCATGTTTCCAAAGTCCAACCTTGGTTTTTTTTTTTTTTTTTTTTTTTTTTTGTGGGGAAAATGATACCACACTTTCCATTAAAAAAATGAAAAGAGACTAATGCTCCAAAATATAAGATACAAGGAGAAAGAGAAACCTAAAATTCATAAAGGTAAGCAAAAAAAAAAAAGCCTAAAGTAAAGTAAACAAAATACTAAGGGAGAAACTATTAAAGAGGAACCACAAAACTCTCCCAACTACCATTAATATCTTGAATGGAAGACCCTAAAAATAAATAATAACAATAACAATAATAATTTTCAACCTTGGTGTAACCTTCAAGATGAGGATTTGACCCATCACCCACTTGGCTGCCATTCTTGTTCTCAGAATAATTCATGTATTGAAAAATTTCCCAACAGGTCTTCATCCCATTTAGTAAATTCCTTGCTATTAAGCAGCTATATGAAAGATGAAACCCATATAAAAAATAATGAGAAATAATGTGCATAAACTCCAATAATAATGTAAGAATATATAGATAGCAAATCATATCATTGTATGCATATAACTGTAGGACTTATCCATATCTTCTGGATTTATATCCACTTTACCAAATTAATACTTTGTGTTCCAAATTCAAGATGATAAAAATTTTCCAGGGAAAAATAAGAGGAAAATCTAAAACGTACCACCTATAACTCCAAAGACCAGACAAGATATGCAATAGGGAAACGGGAAACAAACAAAAACTGTAGTAATGCCTAGAAGCCTAAATGATGTAGTATTAAAATAATTTCTCCATTGCTGTATCACAGGATATAAAACCACTGGAAAGAATCAAAATTGCTAAATGAAGAACAAAAGAAATGGCCGCCTTTTCTGTCTCTTTTTCCTCTCTTGACCGTTTTTTGGTTTCAGTTCTTTTACTGCTTTTTTTTGTGCAAAATTTTGCACCCTTTTAAACATTACAGCTTATCATTTTTAGTCACCAATTGCCAATCTCTCTTTTAATCACTTTTAGGTGTCCTGATTTCATTGATCAATGAAATGTTTCTTTATCTAAAAAATAAGAACGCATATAGAATCAAGCTCACATGTAAAAACATCAGTAAGATGTGCTAACGTTTAATACAAGAAAATATAACTGTATGCACAGACCTGTTCCTACCAAAAATCTCAATACCCTTCTCATAGAGACCTTTTTCAATAGCCTTCCAAGATTTATCATCTGCCAAATCCTGCTTGCATAAATTTTCATCCACACACTCTTCTTTCCTTGAGTTGTCATCACAACTGTCGGCTGGTAGATGAGTAATTATCTCATTTGATGAATTATTGAGTGTTTCATTCTGCTCAAATTTGTTGCATTTCTGAGTCAGGGATTCCCTCCTCCTAGACCTTCCCAGTGTAGGAGATCTAATATTCTTACGTGAAGAAGAACTAGTATCGTCATTTTCTTTACATGAGTTAGATTTTAATTTCACATCATTTGGACAATGACCTACACTGGCTAGAGATTCTGACTCAGAAGCAGCCATTTTCTTCTGCCTTTTCTGCATGCAAATGAGAACACGCTCAGCAACACGCTTGCTGTTCCTTTTTCGAATTCCACCTACTCCTGTTATCTTAGAATTTGGTGGAGGTGATTGATGAATAGTATTCCCATCCTGCCTGGGTCCATTCTCTGACTCACTGCTTTCTGATATGTTCTTTGCATTTGATGAGGCACTTTCACTTTGATAGGATTTTGCCCTTCTTCGACCAGCTTTACAAGAAGATTTCTTCTTCGTGGAGATTTGAGCTCCAGTACCATCAGATGACATGGGATGTTTTTCTTCCAAGTCACTGCGAAGTGGAGAACTCCCTGTACCATTTTTGTCTGATTTCAGTACCTGTGAACAAATATACAAGGTTTTGACTATTGATATAGATAATGAAAATATCGTTTAATAAGCAAGCCAAGGAAATCATAATGGTATTAAAAAAAACAACACATACTGATCGATAGCAGAGTGGACCACAGGGCACATTTTCCTCACCTACAGGACCCCATTTAGGTTGTTTCTCAGCCTGAGATTTTTTTTTTTAAGAACAATAACTTCAATCAAGGATAACATAATATCAATACATAAGATAGATACAACAAAATATGCATACAACCACGTAAGTACATGATCTTTAGCATAAACTTACAGGAAAGACAAGATCTTGCGAACAACCATGTAGTCTACAATCAAAGACCTGTAGCAATGAAAACGTACCAAATATTGAGTAAAAGACTATAAATACAACTCAGAGGAGCAACTAAAGAAAACTTACAAGGCAACGACGGCAAAATAAATTGTCAAAAGAATCAAGAGCTGCATCAAGATCTTTATCAAGAAGAGTACTTCCAATATGTGATATCTCCTCATTGATCCTATTATTAAAACACCCTATAGCCTTTTCTCCCTGGGTAAGCACTTCATATCTTGCCTGTATAAGATGTTTGATGGTGTTTCATATCTCTGTAAAGCCAGCACAAAGCAAATGGGAAACAGCTGGACCAAAGCTTACACTCTATGACCAGTTTTAATCAGATGGAGCAGAAAAGAGAAGCACATCTAAATTTTATATTATGCAATATACAATTACGTACCTTTATTTCACCAGGACTTCTAGAGAAACAATTGGCAAGTGACTCTAGCACCAGATCAGAAGAACCAATTTCTTTCATAGTCATGCTGTCAAGGTAAATAATAGTTGTCTTCAATTCTCATATAGTTTTTGCAAAAAAAAAAAAAAAAAAAAAAAATAAGAAGAAGAAAGAAAGAGAAAAAAAAAAGGGAGGGTACTGGTGCATCATACATTCAATTGAAATGTTAAACTTGAACGATTATCAGAGATACTAATTAGCATATGAAAAGAAAAATCAACATTAACTGGAAAATCTATCTGATGATTCTCACACACCTTCAAAGAAGAAAGAAAACTTTATGATGCCTATACGTATTGCACCAAAATCATAGGACACTGGAGGAGGAAGAAAAAGTGTTATATCCTAAAAAAGGATCTGGAGAAGGCATGCGATAAAGGAGTTGGTATTATTGAGAACTTGAGATGCTATCATGGAATTACAAGGTTAGGAACCACATGGAAGAATTGGACAAAGAGATGTATTTATTCCAACAGATTAATTAAAACTTTCTAATGGAAGAATGATCCAAGATTTTGCCTCTAGAGATATCGAAAAGTAGACCCCTGCCTCTAGAGATATTCGTCAAGTAGACCCTTCTCTTATTGTTTTTTATTTGCTTATGTTGATTACTTAGCCATTCTATTTTCAAAAGTAGAAAGTAAGTCCTGGTTGTGGGTTTTAAGCCTGGCAGCTACAAGCTTTATGTTTCCCACATTCAACATGAAAATGATATCGTTACTTTCAGCTCAGATAGATTAGTTTCAATGGTTGATTTTGGGCATGTAGTTCAGAGGCAAAGCTAGTCCTGTAGAAAAGAACTCTTTTTTTTCCCTTATGAGAAAACCAGCAATGAAAAGTTCTTTTTCCTTTTTGGTAAGAAGATGATTGAGGAACATGAAATAATGCAAGGGCATACAAAAAAACAAGCTCAACCAAAGGGAGTCCAAAACTGATTGCAAAAAAGGGCTCTAATCCCAAAGAACCAAATTAAACTCATAATTACAAAACGGCATAATGGTCAAACCTGGCTGCCTTCCAAACCTCCTCACCCGATCTTTCAACCTCTTTAAAAATTCTATTATTCCTTTCTAACCAAATAGCCCACAAAACAACAAAGAAACTAGCTTGCAACCTAACATTACTTTTCCCCTGAAGGGGAACTAGAAAGCACCTCCTATAATAACAATCTACCACCCTATAACGAGCCCCCCACAAACCAAACAATGTCCTCCAATGACTCCAAAGAAACTGAGCAAACTAACAATCCCACAACAGATAATAAAGTTCCTACTCATGCCTCCTGCATAGAATTAGTATTGTAGGAACAACCCCAAAGGACAAATATCTTTAGAGATGATCCACGATACTAACTCTCGGACGTAAAACCTACCACAAAATTTTTAACCTTCTTTGGAATTTCGACATGCTAAAGAGAGGGAAAACAAAGGCAACTACGGACGGAGGAGAGCTAGACAAAATACAAAAGAAAGAATGGCAAGAGAACCCTCTAGAAAGATTGAGGGACAAATTCGATTTCAAACATCCTTTCTGATGTAGGGGTATCTTAGTCAAACTATGTAATTTTTTTATTTGTTTTACTATTTACTTTTATTTTAGTTTAGGGGTGAAAAAACTCTTCCCTTTAAGTCTATTTAAAGGGGCCTAGGATTAGAGTTAGTTAAATTAGGTGTGTAACAACCATGTCCCTTTGGATCTATTTAAAGGGATCCTTACCTTCATTTGAAGATGATCAAAACTCCTACAATTCAAGATTTCTCCAACATTTGGGTCTATATCACCTTTCCTCCAGAATCACCTAAAAGTCTCGCAAGATAGAAAGACGACCCAACACACTTGTTGTCACTCATCAGACAGAACATAAAACACCTAGAATGGTTTCATCCTCCATTCAAGAATCCCCCCAAAAACAAACTTTCGAGCCTTTCCCAATAGAACATCAAATAAACTGTGAAAAAGAAGGAAATCCCAAAGAAATAACTTTCCAAACATTAATGTTGGGACCTTTAGAAACACCGCCCTCAAGCCACTTGAAAGGGTGAAGATCATATCTACTCGCGACCACCCAATGCCACAGAGAGCTCCAAGAAGAAGCGCCACAACCGCTTGGCTAGAAAACTTTTATTTTTTGTCTGAAACTCGTGTCCTCCCTCTAAATAATGGTCTCAAACTCCCTCTTCGGAAAGACACACTCCTCCCTCAACAAGTTCCCTCCCGCTTCAAGCCCATCATTCTAGTCCTTTTCACGATTTCTACTTCCTTTTTTTTAGATTCTCAGGGATATTCCACTCCTTCAAAACTCCTTCAAGGCCACATTTAACTTCCTAAAGAGGCAAGAGCCTTCCCACTTTCCTTCAACTCCTTAAAAAAAGGCTGAACCAACTATATATCCTCAAACCTAAACGGACTAAGTCCCAAGGAATCCAATCAAAATTAAGGCTAATGGACCAGTCACCTAAAATAAATCTAGGCCCCATAGTCTGTCTAGGGTACAAAAAATACTCCACCTATTCCTTGAAGGAATCTATCCAACCTACAATGCATCACGCTCTCTCTCATACTTAACCAAGTATATTTTCCATTCACCAAAGGAGGATAAAAAAGGTCACAATCATCAATGAACTTATTGAAGCCTTTCATAGATTGGTGGCACTTCCCCTATCGAATTTTCCAATGGATACCTAGTCATATTGAAGTCCCCTACCAAACAACAAACACCAACACCTCCCACAAAGCCTAAAAAGTCCCCCCAACACTTCCTAAAACTTCTTTCTTCCTTTGGAAATAAGAGGTCCATAACCTGGTAAGACCCAACGAACCCCCAAATTACGCATATCTTGAAAGCCACAAATACGAAAAGAATGTACAAGAGCATATAAAAGACAAGCCTACAAAAAAAAGTCCAATACTAGCATCAAGAACGTACTCGCAAAGCTCTTCCCAAGATCTCATAGCCCTTCCAAAGATACTATTGTTCCTCTCAAGCCAAATGCCCCATAAATAGCGAAAGAGTAAGTCTGCCGCTGGATTTTTCCTTTGTCACAAAAATGAGGGTTCAAGACTACCTCCTCGATCATAGAGAAAAAAATCTCTATGGCGAGCCAAAGGCCCAAAATAATCTCAAAAGTCCTACAAATTTTACTCCAATGGGAGAAGCATGTCAACAAACCCATGGTAAATGGTCAAGGTCCTCTTCTTGCCTGCGTAGAACGCACAATATACACTTGTACAAAACCATGGTAAATGGTCAAGGTCCATCTTCGTATCCATGTTGGTTTCGCATAATATACACTTGTACATTTTTCTCCATCTACATATCCAAATATGTTTTTTCTACATTTCTTGTAAAAGATAGCTTATAAATGATAGAGAACCATTGATAGTGAAACCTGAATATATCATTTATAGCCTATGTCTGAATACAATCAATTTGGTTATACCAACCGAAGTATATAATCTTCAGATTCCACAAAATCTCTCTTTTCCTCTTCATCATCAATTACTTCTTCCTCGCTGTCACTGCAAATGAGGGCTTCTCCTCCACTTTGACCATAATAAATTCTCCTTCTACCAACCACAGATTGATCTTCAGTCATTCTCTGATTTCTGCACCAAAGTCACCAAATATCAATGAAACAAGTAGTTCTTGTGACTATATTTTACACAGGCAGAAATGATTGGCTTAACATATATCAAAGATATTGTAAGGCAAAGACAACGCAATAGGAAGTGAATTAATAATATAGTTTCATTCAACAACCAAATATTGGCCTACTAATTAAAAGCGCAAGCAGTAAAGTACATAGCTTTCAAGTCACAGTTTAAGCTAGGATTTCCTCAAACCTAAGATACTAACTATCCGAAAGGCTTCACATAGTTCAATGTACAAGTAAATGTTATCCAATTATAGGTGGTCACTTATTAGTGCTCTTTCGAAGCTCTTTAGTGGTTTCTCAATCATTTCTCAATGTTGAGATGCTTTTATTTCACAAATTTAAGTGTATTATACTGTTTTGTTACTTATTTTCTACCGTTGGTTTGTTTTGTTTTGGGTTTTTATCTTGCACCGAGGTTTTTCTATTTTGGTTTGTTTGCTGCTTTTAGTTTGTATCTTTAAGCATTAGTTTGTTTTCATTTTCTTGATGACAAATTTTGTATCTTGTTCCAAAAAAGAAAGAAAAAAAAATGGTCATTACGAGTTTTTATTTCTCGCTTCCAAGGTTAGCATGAGCAGTGAGGATGTCAAGGAGCAATTAGATGATATCACGTTTGATGATATTCCTGTGGAAAACTCTCCTGCAGAAGCGTTTGAAAATCATTTTTCAATTGATGATAGAAAGCATTCGGCTTAGGCTTTACAAACAGTAGCGTCAAAGGAAAAGTATCCTCTTATTCCTTCAAAATTTCACTCACTAATTGAGGTGTGTGGATTATAGATGAAAGAAATCAGGCCCCAGTCACCACAAATTAAGATTTAACTAGACTCCAAATTTGTCCCAGGTTGTTTTCAAGAGGAAGCCCTAGATACATCATATGGTTAACCACAAACACATGTATCATACAACCATAGGTTTGAACAGTTGACAATTCAAATAAGACAAAATAATTACACATTAATAAACATATACAAGGAAATAATGAAGAAACTTAACAAACCTGTCCAAAAATATCCATGTAGTATAAGGAGGCAATCTTTTAACTTCAGGAAGCTTAATAGGTCGTACAGCATTTCTTACTGCAACATTAGATCCAAGAAGAACAGCCGAAGATGCATGGCCATCATCTTGAGATCCGTCATTTTCCCCATCACTGACATCTATACCATTCTGCATATCAAGTGCATCTTTCTGCCTCTTCATCAATAGGTCCACCCCCTTATCTGAATCACTTGTCCTTCTTATCCTTTTTTCTGTTGATGATTTCAACAAGTGAGTGGTGATGCCAACCAACTTCTGCTTGTTTTCTTCCATTCTTTTCTGAAAAGTAAGGAAGATCCAGTAGAAATCAGTAATATATACAATACGAACGTTAAACCTCAACTTTAAGTTAGCTAAAGAAATAAGAAATTTGGGTGACCATGATGAAAGCACCTGCACGGAGTTGCAACGTTCGCCAGCAACTTGCTTCTTTAGAAATTCAATGACTGATAAGATCTCCTTAGGAGTAGGGTCTTGTCCTCGTGGTTTCATTATCTATGGATAACAGCAGAAAGTTAGACAAGTTTTCAATTAATTCCTATAGAATGGAAATGATGACCTAATTTCTCTCTTCTTTTTTTTTCTTTTTCAATTATATTAATAGGCTTCATCACCTGCATCATAGGGGGTAAAAAATGTTGGAGATAATATATGGTAAACACTCTTGAAAGAAATCGAAGCTTAGCTATTAACAAAAAATTAGCTACTTTTTTTTATAAGAAAACATTTATTTCATTGATGTACGAAAATATTATGAATCGAAGGCAAGGCGAGCCCAAAAATGGAGTTAAAGAAAGGTCGTCCATTTAGCCAAAATACAGAAAGACTACAATCAGAACAAGATGCTGCCATTTACACCAACAAAGAGCAGAAAAACAAACGAATAATAAAGGTCGTCCATTTGGCCAAAGTACATTCTGTAGCAACAAAATACACACAAACTAAAGAAAATTATCACGACATTCCACAAATAACAACCATTGCTTATTTTGTACGGCGTATAACGTAGAAACGCCAAGATTTGATACTCAAACTTCCGGAAGTTGATGGAAAGTTATCAAAGCACCCGTGGTTCAAGCATCTCATCAAAATGTAAACAAATCTTAAACGCAATGATGAAAAGCCAACCTTTTCTGATAATGCCGTTATGAAAATTGACAAGTCTAATCACAAAACAATATACTGAATGAAAACCAGATCCTCGCCCGCATTCTAAATTCTGGGTAATGGAGAAGAAAGAAAGGGAACAGAAACTAATCACCTGGGTGTCATCGTGCAGGTCCGATCTGTCGGCGGAAGGTGAAGGCAAAGAAGCCTTCGACGCCATTGACTTTGGCGAAGCTGCCGATGAAAACTTAAACCCGAAAGCACAATGGGGGTTCGGATCGGGGTCCAATTCATACAGTGGGAAACCAAAATCCAAAGAAAACACGAAGCAAAAAACGTAAAAACTGAGGTGGGTTTATCGGCTCGAAACCCTAAAGTCAGCCAAATCAGGCATCTTCAATTGAAAATGGGATTGGGTTGTTCCAAATTTTGAGTGCGACCATGATGGGCATTTTGGATTACAAGAGTATATAAACCGGAGAATATGAACTGTTCAGAAATCAAAGTAAAAAGGGAAAAAAGGAAGAGAAAATTGGGATAGAAACGTGTTGGTTTGGTGCAACGATCGAGAGAAAATTTTGGTGGGAAAAGGAAAGCGATGTGGTGTTTTGAATTTATACACTGTAACAAAGAGCAAGAGCTCTGAACCTCTCGTCCAATGGTGGAATATGTGGCCACTCTGGACCAAAAGCTGAGAGATTTTCAGAGATGATGTAGAAAAGTAATGGCAAATCAAGGCTTTGATTCACAAGTGATTAGCGCTATAATGAGTCCAATCGAAATATACAAGTTCGTTCCTTTCCTCTTGTACAAAGGGTCAACTATCAACTAAGAGAGAGGGTCTATTTTCAAAATATTTATCTAAATCTATATCTATATAGGCTTAAATTAGTTTTAATTGATTTATCTTTGATTTTAAAAACTTATTTTTATTTTTTAATCATTTTTAAATTTATTTTTTAATATTCTCGTCAAAAGAAATTAATTTACTTACAATCACATTAACTAATTCAAAATAAGTTATTTATCTTTGGTAACTTTTTGTTTTTATTATTTTTCAATTATTTTTAGATTTTTTTTAAATCTTCAAGTTTAATTTTTTTAAAAAAATTATCCACCCTTACATTAACCTATACAAAACATTTGATTCAAAATAAATCAAAATAATATTTGAAATCTAAATTCCATCTACTAAATTAAACCCCCATTTTAGTACTACTACTACTACTACTACTACTACTACTACTACTACTACTACTACTACTACTACTACTACTACTACTACTACTACTACTACTACTACTACTACTAAATTAAACCACCACCACCACCACCACCACCACCACCACCACCACCACCACTAACTTTAAATATTGGTGGAGTTGAGTTGGTATATTTTACCAACTCTCCCCTCTTCCAGTGTTTTCATGGCTCCGCCCATCGGCCACTGTCACACTCTATGAACCAACTTCGAGTTTTGACAATACCTCTGATGATAACTCCCACGACCAACTCTAAGCTCCGACAACCACCTCCGATGATAATTCTGACAACGAAATCTGGGCTCTCACAACAACCTCCGATGACAGCTATGGCGACCTACCCAACTTCAACAACCAACTTTGCGCTACCAACTCTGACAACCAATTGGTTCTAGCATCAAACTCCGATGGCTAACTCTGACAACTACCTTCGTAGGTTCCGACAACCACCTCCAACTACAAACTCCGATGAAAATCACCTTCGATGACTACCTTTGAGCGAGCAACTCCAACAACCAACTCAAGGCTTCGACGACCACCTCTGATGACAAAACTTCAGCAACCAATTCTAATACCATCTTCATGTGACTAACTTCGAGCTCCGACAGCCACATTCGACTATAATCTCCGACAAAAATCATCTTCAATGATCAACTTCAACAACCACTTTCGCCCAACCAACTCTACGATTTGAAAACCACATTTGATGATAAACTTCGACAACCACATCCGACTACAAACTCCAGCGAAAATCATCTTCGATAATAAACTTTGACAACCACTTCCGACTACTATAAGCCTGATGACTGTTAAAGTATGTTGTAGGGTTGATGATTATATAAAAAAATATTATTTTGTCTACATTGAGTGCAATATCTATACGTAAAAAATGTAAAATATATATATATATATATATATATATTTTTATTTAATTGAGTTAACATATCAAATGAGTGTTAAGATTATTTAGACGAAAAATAGGTATGTAGTTGAAAAGTGTGTAATATATGACAAAAAATTCATAAAATGAAAAAAAAAAATCTTGAACATTTTCTAGTAAGAATTAGTTAGAGATTTATTCTCTACTGATCTTCCAAATTTAGTGAAATTGGAAGTGAAATTGTTGAAGAAATGTGGTTGGGAGAAATTTAATTAAAAAAAAATCATGACATAGTAAAAATATAGAGCAACAAGCAGAAGAAGAACAAGAAAAATATGATAATGAAATTCATGGAGAAAAATTAGTTGGAATCACAAGTTTTAATTTCTCTTTGGTTTCTCATTTTATCTAACCATATTTCTACAAGAAATGTAATAGGTTAATTGTTGTTCATCTAAAAAGAAAGAAAAATTTTAAAAATTAAAAGAAAAAAAATTGCAATCCATATTTTATTCAAACAAAAAATGGTTAGAATTATTAGATAAAAAAGTTTCAAAACAAAAATAGTAATCATAAAAACATATTATTTAGAGTTCAAAAAACTGCATCAGATACCAATACATATGAACTTAACTCTGCACCTCATACACAGATATATGAATCCAAACCAAATAACTCTCCATCCCAAACACAAACATATGAACTCCACAAATATATGAACTCCACAGACATATGAACTCCATACATCCTATCTCAACTCATCGTCCCAAACAACTCCTAAATTTCATAAGAAGACACCCAACATAAAATTACTCAGAGAAAAGGACGCTTAACTTTTGAGTTGTCAGGTGCACCTTGTTGTGATATAGATAGTAATTTTTAATTCTTTTAAGTCTTTCTTGACCATACTTTCATATTCTTAGGATCTCTCATTTGAATGTGATCTCATTCATTCATGTACATCTTCTTAACTCGGGCGTTACATTTAGTCTTTTTGAAAAAAAAAATGCTATGTTATTATTTCAACTTAATCATACATTATTGATTTTTCTTTTGTTAGAAATCGAGTACTGAGAGGAAATTGCTAGAAGTAACACTCAAATATTTTTATCTTTCACATTAGCAACCTGTTGGAGAACTCATTGGTGAAGGAATTGAATCTTGTAGCAAAAGCATTTTATCGCTTTTGTCTTTCAATTAGAAGATTAAATCTTACAGAAATAAAGTAACTAACATACAGAACATCATATGATATATAATTAACTAGGTTAAGCATGAAATTGAGATTAAGAAGTATACCTTTGAAGACAATCTCCAATTATCCTCCCACGGTGTTGACCTTATAACAAAACTTCTTCCCTACAAGTCAGACATCACCACTTGATCTTCCTTGATATTCTCTGACAAGGACTGGTTGGTGGGAACCTTGTTGAAAGATGAAAAGATAATGGAGTAGATAGAGGATTTTAGGGAGGTTGAGGGAGAAAAAACTTTTTCACGCTAATTCCATAAAATTGGAATTAGAGTAAGAAAGAGGGAGATGGGAGTTAACTCCCATCAACAATTCCACACTCCCTTACTGTTGGGATTGATGTCCTAAATCTCGTGGGTCCTATAGTTGTAATTGTAATGTACAGATATTTTATTTATTTAAAAAAATATGAGATGTTTTATTCGATATTTAGTAGCATTAACCCACAAACTAATAAATTAACATCCAAGGTTATCATTAGTAGCTTAAACATGTATGTAGAGACATACAGGTGATCATGTTTAAGTGACAACCTAAATGGTATGTAGTAGATGGATAAGGCAGGATACCTTATCCTTGTGACACTACGAACACGACCTGCTTTGTAGGTGTTACAATTGTTATAAAGTACTACAAATGATCTAATCCTAATTATTCATGTAGAGACATGTGAGCGAGAGTGTTCTATACAAATGAGTTTGTATAAGACCAGACCACGAAATGACTAGTCTCATTAGATAATACCGTAAATAATAAAGACTTACATTTCACCAGGATGACCATATGTGACATGACCTGAATCCTAAGTGAGTTATGAACTCCTACCTATGAAGACGGTCCTTTGATTGGTATGGATAAGAATGGTCAAATCGTCAACTCAATGACCTGAATCCTAAGTGAGTTATGAACTCTTTCCTAAGTGTTATGTATGTTGAGTAATGAAATGGAATTACATGAAGCATGACACTATTTTAGGTTATTTTATAGTTGTTATAATTTACCCAAGTATGCTTTCACATGCAATAATTGGTTTTAATTTATTTCATTTCTTTTATAAAGGTCATAATTAAATGAAATTAGAAATTAAAATCAATAATTCAGAATTGCATGCAAACCTCAGGATAAAATCATTTTTTAAAATAGTTTTAAAATATGATTCACATAGATCTAAGATCAAATTTCTAATGAGATTAGAAATAAGTTTAATCTTTTAATCAGTTTAATAAGATTAATTTGGTTTTAATTAAAAGATTACATTGTAGCAAATATATCTATAAGGGACTTTTTGTCTAAGGCTAGTTCTGTCTAAGCTGGAGTACATAAGTTGACAGAAAAGGAACATTCTTACCTGGGAACTGATTTGAAAAGGTGAATTAGATAGATTTGATTTGGAAAGGTGCATTAAAGGGATCAGTGATACTTAAAGAGTTAGATGTAACTATAGGGGTGAAACGGTAATTTTGACCCAGTTGTACTTACGAACAATTTGTGAAGGGTCGTCACACTGTTGACTGGTTATATCCAATGGATACAAAAATATATTTGTAGTGTGAAGAAGGCAGCTATCGGTCTTTAGTGGAGTGACCGATAATTAATGGATGTTGAGTAATTTAATTAAAGGAGTTTAATTTTTTATTCAAGTACCATTGGGTTTCAATCTACAAGTCCATAAGGTTCCCTCTATAGCTCGACTAAGATTATTGAGAATTAAATTAATTTTGGATTAATTTGAATTGTTCGAATTAATTAAGGAATTAATTATATATGATATAATTAACATGTGATACATTATAATATAAAGTTTATTAAGATGATATAAATATTTGAATATGATTCAAATATTAATTATGTGAATTGGATCCATATGAATGCATTTAATATAAATTTGATTTATATAAAATACCATAGATTATTGAGTGTATTAAAAACTATAAATTATATTATATTTGATATGATATAAACCATATGTTATGTATTATATTTGTTATAACACATAACACATTTTAGTATTAAATTAAATTTTATTTTAATTAGGGATGGAGTTATTAAAAATAACTTCCCTCCTCTATTTTCTCTCATAAATCATGGGATGAGGCAGAGGGAGTTATGCGATCTTCTTCTTCCTTCTCCCTCGTGGTTCACACAGACGCTCTTGGTGTATTTTTGTGAAAATCTCTGCTAAAATCCTCTCAAAAATTCTTTTTCCTCACCTTTACCAAAGTTAAAAGCAAAGCCCACAGCTCTTGCTCTTATTCTCACCTTAAGGAGAATATAGAGGAAAATCTTTTGGTGGTGACCATTTTGTTTTTTTTTATTCGTGATATTCGTGGAGAGGAAATTCGTGAAGATTTTATGACTTCAAGGGTATGTTTATTTCTAAACCCTAGTTACTTTTTCTCCTTCCTCAATTGCATGCTATGTAATTTCTAAATTTTTGCATAATTTTGTTATGTGAAAATAAAATTGGGTTGATCCCCTCGCT
Source organism: Benincasa hispida (assembly GCF_027475165.1). Lineage (NCBI taxonomy): Eukaryota > Viridiplantae > Streptophyta > Magnoliopsida > Cucurbitales > Cucurbitaceae > Benincasa > Benincasa hispida. The sequence goes on from NC_143487.1 coordinate 45,861,149, forward strand.
ACCGCTACGAAACTTCACAATTCCTTCAATATGTATTAGAACCAGGCTTTGGTCCAATATTTTATTGTTCCATATATGATTTTACAGATCTATGGTGGGTTGCATTCTGTAAATTGATTCATGTGATGAATGGATTTTTTTTTGTTTGCAATTATTAGATAACTTTGGGATTAGGTCATAGTTTTTACAACTTTATTTTACAAATTTTGGTTTGTAAGGGCCTTTTGTTTATTGGCATAAATTGTTAAAAAGTCTATAATTCTTTAGTCTTGAGTCGCTTGTGTTGTTCCCGATGTTTTCTGGAGAAAACGAGGCAAAAAACGGAGAAGGATCGATGGATTTCACAATAGTACAGCGGCTACTGTACAGTAGCATTACAACATTGTGCCCTAGCATTCAACGTTGTGAACGGCGAACGGAAGAATTTTCTGTAGCGTTGCAATGCAAGGTCATAGCGTTGTAATGCTCCAAGATGAAAAAAAAAATGCGGTTCGCGTGCGGTTCGTGGTTCTTTCGACTCATGGTTCATTCGATTCGCTTGGTTTGGCTGGTTCGTGGTTGGTTTGGGTACTGGGCGATCCGGTTCGTGCAGTTCAATGTCCGATTCGCTTGTTTTGAATCAGTTAAGCTATTAATTTGTAATAATTAGTTGTTTTTAATTAATTAAATTAATATAAGTGTTATATTAATTTAATTAATTGCTTGGGAGTCCAATCCCGGTCCAATAATTGTTGTTTAAATTATACATTTGATGTATGATTTAATTTTATTTATATATGTCATAATGTGCCATATAGTAAAATCTCATAAGGTTATGCATTATTAATGCATCATTTATATTATAAATGTTATAATATATAGTAGCATGATTTATTTATAGCATGCTCATGCATCATATAATATAAGTGTTATAATATATGTTTGCATGCATTAATAACACAGTCATGCATAATTTATATTATAAGCATTATAATATATAGTTTGTGTTGGGGTTAATGCCCTAAAGTCTCGTGTCCTATAGTTTGTAAACAGTTTGTACGAATGCTTGTATTGTATAATATATGATATTTTATTTCACATCTTGATTTTGTTCAATTGTTTGTTTTAATTGCTTTACCACAAACCAATAAACATAAAATCTCTGGTTATCTATATGTAACTTAAGCATATATGTGGTGACATACAAGTGGATCATGTCTTGAGTGATAACCAAAATGGTCTGTAGTATATGGATATATGAGGGAAACCTTATCCTGGTAACGCAATGGATACGGCCCGCTTTGTGGAATGGTCACAAATGTTATGACTTGTCACAGATGGTTTGTTCCTGATCATTCGTGTAGGGGACATGCGAGTGGGGGTTTCCTATACAAAGAGTTTGTATAAGACTTGATCGCGAAGTGTTAACGTCTCGTTATATAACACCATTCATGACAGAGACTTCACTTCACTAGAATGACCATAGGTAACATGACCTCAATCCTGAGTGAGTTGGGAACTCTTGCCATTGAGGGCGGTCCTTTGATTTGTATGGGTGCGAATGGCCAGGTCTTTGACTCAAACCTACCATTTTGGGGATTCGTCTGATTTGGGAGCTGGGAACTCAACTACATAAGATGGAATTCACTCCTTCCCCGAGCCAGGGGCGAGTAGATAAATAGCTCCCTTAAGGGCTGAATCTAGGGCTTGAACGATGTGGCGCCACACACCTTCTCTTGGCTCGAGAGGTGTTCACATATAATTGGACTATGTTGTGTTGTTCATTAGATGAATCAGTGGTACTTAAGAAGTGAGATGTAACTACAGGGGAAAAACGATAAATTGGCCCAACTGTACTTACGAGCATCTATGAAGGGTCATTGTACTCATGATTAGTTATATCTGATGGACACAGAAATATATTTGTGGTAAGAAGAGTTCAGTTGTTGGTCTTTAGTGGAATGTCTAGCAGTTAACGGATGGTGGATCTCGTGGCTAAAGAGTTTAGTAAACTATTCACGTACCGTTGGAGCTTTGAGCCACAAGTTCATAAGGTCCCCTAGGTAGCTTGGATAAAGTCGATAATCAGTTTTTGGGTCAGTTTGAAATGTTCAAATTGACAAGAGGGAGTTCGATTATATATGATATAATAGAAGTGGTTAATTATATATGATATAATTGATTGAATGTATGAGATACATTATTTTGGAGGAAATTAGATATAAATATGATTTATATCAAGTAAAGGAGAAATTACTATAGTAGATATATGATATCAAACTATAGGGTAAGAATATAATATGATTATATTTATTTATTAATTAATTAGTTAATTATGTGATAATTGGCCAGAAACTTCTCCTCAATCGTGTGTTATGGGAAAATCTCATTCGATTATTGTAACTGAAGAATAAAATGAAAATTGGTTTCATTTTGCAAAGAGTTCGAAAAAATCGCTCAAGGTGTGAAACCGTATCGATTGCTTAGCTGAGAGCCTATACAATAGTGCCTTATCGCCTAAACGATCGCACACATTCTCTAAACGATCGCTTAGTGTGACGAATTTTCTAAACGATCGGTTACCATTTACTAAACGATTGCTTAGTAAAACCTACACGATCGTGTAGCTTTCTCTAAATGATAAGCATCCGCTATACGATAGCCTTCTCCCACTTGTTTATCGTTCTACACAATCATCCCTTTCTTTATTCCTCTACCAAATTCAACAAAGACCACAATTTGGATTCTCACTCCGAGAATACCAAGGGCTCTAAGTGGTGGTGTTATCCCCGCTCTTGCTTGTTCGTGCGCTGTCGTACGTGTAAACGATTGTGCTACTGGTAGCCGACTGTTTGATGGGCGATAAAGAATGTAGAGGTTTGCTTCCGCTGGGTTGAGTTCCAAGTGAAGAGAGTCTTCAACTGGTGTGTATACTCAATCTCTTATATTTTATTTATCAAAGCATGCCGTTAATTAGTGTAAAATTGCATACAAAAGCCAGAGCATGAATTGGAAAGATTTGCTTTCGCTCGTAGGTACTCTTGAATAAGAGTTCATTCAATTGGTATCAAAGCCAGGTTTTTGATATTCCAATTTATTGCTGCAAAAGAATTACATTTACATTCACGGTGGGTGCAGCATGTCTACTCTCTGTTTTATTGTTAATTCGTTTGTGGATGTGTGGATTAATGGAGTTTTCAAGGATGTAACCTCGGTTTGTTGAATTCTCAAGTTAATTGTAAAGTCCTCTGCATTTTTTGGCACAATTAATTACTTTCGAGTCTGTAAATTCAAAGTTAGTTTGAGTCTTAAGTCATTCGTGATGAAGTTTGGAGCAAAGGTTGTTGTTCTTCGTGGAAGAAGACGATTAAGTGTTGGTCGTGTTGTGTAGACGATGAGGTAGACGATCGCCATCTATCGGATGCTCGACTGTCATTTAACGCGCGCACGCACTAGACGATCATATAGGTCAGCAAGCCTCATCGCTTAGTTACTGACTATACGATCGCAGAGTAATTGCATGGTAAATTGTTTACCTTTCGCGTGCTAATTGATTGTCTAGACGATCCGGCTTCGCGGCCTCATTGTTGTGTATGCGATCGTTTAGTGTGCGCTACACGATCGTTTACCTGGAGGCATTTACTAATGATGGGAGCTTCGCCTGGTGGTTCAAGATCCAGTTCGCTTGTGAACCGGTTTGCTCAGCAGAATTATGTAAATAGATTGTTTTCTTATTCGGGTTTTGTTTTGGTTCATCCCGATCCAATAATCCCTGCTTTTATACATGTGATGTATGTTTTTTTTTATGTCATATGGTATGCACATATAGATAAATCCCACCTTAGGTCATGCATATTCTCTTTATTATAAGTGTTATGATTTAGTAAAGCATGATTTAATTTACGTAAGTGCATACTCATGCATCATATAATATAAGGGTTATATCTATGTATGCATTATCTATTTAACGCAATATTTATAAGCGTTATAAATACTTCATTTTGTGACATGCGTGTTTTAGTTGTTTTTATTATAAATGGTTATAAAATGAAATTAGAACTAAAATAATCAGTAAAAGATTTATATGTAGCAAATATGTCTAATAGACCTTTTGTCTAAGGCGGGTTCTGTCTAGGCTGGGCTATTTAAGGTGGCAACAATGGAACACCTCTACTTGGGAACCTACCTAGAAAGGTAATTTAGATAGATTTGATGCATGCATGCAAGTTAGGGCCAGTCCATTAAAGAGTTTAATGTGACTAATTGGACTTGTTTTTTATTTCAAAGACAAAAGTTGTTTTTTTTAGCAAACTTAATAAATGACTTAGATTATAATCAGTAATCGAATTGTCTAGGTTAATAAATCCCTAGGTAGAACATTCAGTGGGAGGTACTTGGGGCATTTAATGCTTCATTTACACCTCTCGCGTTTCTCCCTCATAGTCCACACCGTGAGATCTATCATTGGCCTCGTGACACCCTAGGAATGTCCTCCTAAAGGATGGTGTTTGGGTAGATTAATATCAAGGTGGATGGAGATAATGTTCATAGTAAGTGGGAGCGGGAAGTGCGACAACATATCCTATATCTCTCTCGTTAGATTAAATAAAGTTTCTGCGCATTGCCTCGTGGCATCTTAGGTGTGTCACCCTATAGGATGGTTGTTTTGTGCATTTCTTTATTTGATCTTCTGTAAGAGGATAAGGTTACTTAGTTTCTTGTCCTAATCTGCTTTTTCCCTACGGTGGGTGCATTAAGGCGGGATTCTGGGGCTGAAAACGAGGGGTTACACTTAACAATTCTGAACCGAACAAATGGTGGCTATTAGGCTCAGTTCCAAGAGTTGGTTCTGCCTAATGGTTGAGAATGTCTCATCCCAGTGAAAGGATATCTGATCACCCCACCAATGATGTTTATCCTACCTCGCTGGGGCATCATTGCAAAATAGAAGTCTTGTCACTTAGGGTACTTGGAATCTGTTTTGCTAAAACTAATTGGTTAAAAAAAAAGTGGTTTTTGCAAAGTCTTAAAAAAGGTTATTCGTTTTTTCAACAATGATTTTTAATGGCTACAGCCACTATCAGTTGACTTAGCGCCGAAAAACTGAATGGCCAAAACTATTTAAGTTGGAAACATATGCTCACGATGATACTCATCATTAAGAATCTGAAGTTTGTCCTTACGGAGGAATGCCCTCCTATTCCACCTCAGAATGCTACTTGAAATGTTCGAGCGACGTACAAGTTTTAGACACGGGCAAACGAGAAGGCCTGAGCTTATATCTTGGCTAAGAGAACACGAGTCTATGGTCTCAGCACGTGAGATCATGGAATCCCTGTGGGGAATGTTCGGACAACCGTCTGGACAACTTAAGCATGAGGCTCTGAAACACATCTTCAGCTCCAAAATGGAGGAAGGCACATCTTTTCGTGAACACGTATTGAATATGATGGTCCACTTTAACGTGGCGAAGATGAATCAGTCTAAAATCGATGAGGGCAATAAGATTAGCATTATCCTGCATTCATTGCCGGAGAGTTTCCTCCACTTTGTTAGCAATACGATTCTTAACAAAGTGGACTACTCCCTTACCACTCTCCTCATCGAGTTGCAGACTTACCAATCCTTGCTGAAAAGTAAAAAGAAAAAGGAAGGTGAGGCAAATGTTGTCTCGTCTTCTAAAAGGTTCTATCGAGGTTCGATCTCAGGAACAAAGTCTGCACCTTCAACTTCTAACTCTGGAAAGGGAAGAAGAAGAAGAATGGTAAAGGGAAAGGGAATGCACCTACTAACCCGCCACTTGTCGCCCAGAAGAAGCGTCCATTGCCAGTTGAAAAAGAAAAATGTTTCCATTGTAACAAGGACGGACATTGGAAGAGGAATTGTCCTCATTATCTAAAGGAAAATAAGGCAGCCAAGGCTAAGGCTAAGACAGACAAAGGTAAATGTGATTTACTTGTGTTAGAAGCTTGTTTAATGGAGAATGATGATTCTGCTTGGATAATAGATTCGGGCGCTACTAATCATGCATGTTCTTCTTTTCAGGGGATTAGATCCTGGCGACAGCTGAAGGCTGATGAGATGACATTGCGAGTAGGCACCGGATACGTCGTCTCAATTGTGACTGTGGGAGGCATCCAGTTAACTTTACAGAATAGGTTTCTTATATTAAAAGATGTCTTTGTAGTTTCTGAATTAAAAAGGAACCTTATTTCTGTAAAGTGTCTGTTACAATGCAATTACACTCTTTCTTTTAAATTGAATAAAGTGTTTATTCATAAGGATGGTGTTGAAATTTTTACAACTAAACTAGAAAATAACTTGTATGTGCTAAGATCGTTAGCCTCAAGTTCCCTCCATAACATGAAGATGTTTAAATTTGTTGTAACTCAATCTAAACGTCAACAGTTTCTCCAAAAGAAAATGCCCAACTTTGGCACCTTTGATTAGGGCACATCAATCTCAATAGGATTGAGAGATTGGTGAAGAATGGCCTTCTAAGCGAGTTAGAGGAAAATTATTTACCAGTGTGCGAATCTTGCCTTGACGATAAGATGACTAAAAGTCCTTTTACTGGAAAAGGTTATCGAGCCAAAGAGCCTCTTTATTTAGTACATTCTGACCTTTGTGGTCTATGAATGTGTGAGCTTAAGGAGGCTATGAGTACATTATCAATTTTACTGATGATTACTCGAGATATGGGTATGTCTATCTGATGCAACGAAAGTCTAAATCTTTTGAAAAGTTCAAATTATTTAAGATCGGAGTTGAGAATGCTTTGGATAGACGAATTAAAACATTTCGATCAGATTGAGGTGGAGAGTTTTTGGATTTTGAGTTCTAGGACTATTTATTGGAACATGGAATTGTTTCCCAACTCTCGGCATCAGGTATACTTCAGCAAAATGGTGTAGCGGAGAGGAGAAACAGAACCTTGTTGGACATGGTTCGTTCGATGATGAGTTACGCTTCCGTACGGAACTCGTTTTGGGGTTTCATAGTGGAGACTACGGTATACATTCTCAACTGTGTTCCTTCTAAGAATGTTGCGAGAACACATCTGGAGTTGTGGAATGGGCGTAAAAATAGTTTACGTCACTTCCACATATGAGGTTGCCCAGCACATGTGCTTAAGGTAAACCCCAAGAAGTTGGAATCACGATCGAGGTTGTGCCTCTTTGTAGGCTGCTTCAAAGGTACACGAGGAGGTTACTTTTATAATCTATCCGAAAACAAGATGTGTATTTCTACAAACACTACTTTCCTGGAGGAGGATCATATCAGGGAGCACATTCCACATAGTAGAGTCATGTTAAGTGAGCTTTCCAAAGAGATTACTGAAACTTCAACAAGAGTTGTTGAATGACCTGCTTTATTAACCAAAGTTGTTGATGATAGTTCATCTGGTAGGTCGGTTATATCTCAAGAGTTGAGGGAACCTCGACGCAGTAGGAGGGTTACGAACCCGCCTGATCGTTATCTGGGTTTCAGGAAAATCCTAGCTATTGTGGTAGATGACGACATTGAGGATCCGTTGTTCTATCAAAAGGCAATGAAGGATGTTGATCGGGATGAATGGGTCAAAGCCATAAATCTCGAGATGGAGTCGATATACTTCAACTCTGTATGGGATCTTTTAGATTAACCTGATGGGATAAGACCAATAGGTTGTAAATGGATTTACAGGCGCAAATGGGGTGCTGATGGGAAGGTGCAAGCCTTCAAGGCTCGACTTGTGGCAAAGGGTTATACCCAGGTCGAGGGAGTCGACTATGAGGAGACTTTCTCACCTGTTGCCATGTTAAAGTCGATTCGCATCCTCTTATCCATTGTAGCTTATTATAATTATGAGATTTGGAAAATGGACATCAAGATGACTTTTCTAAATGGCAATCTTGAGGAGACCATTTACATGGTGCAACCTGAAGGATTTTTTGCCCAAGGTCAAGAGCAAAAAGTTTGCAAATTGAATCGGTCCATTAATGGGCTGGAGTAGGTGTCTCGATCTTGGAATATTCAATTTTATATTGCGATCAAATCGTATGACTTTGACCAAAATGTTGATGAACCTTGTGTTTACAAGAAGATAGTCAACAGTTCAATAACTTTCTTAGTATTGTATGTAGACGATATACTACTCATTGAGAATGATGTAGGTCTACTAACTGCAGTTAAGAACTAGCTAGCAACCCAATTCCAAATGAAAGATTTGGGAAAGGTCAGTTTGTTCTGAGTATACAACTCTTTCAGGATCATAAGAACAAAGTGCTAGACGATGGAGGCTGAGTACGTAGCGGCTTGTAAAGCTGCTAAAGAGGCCGTTTAGCTTAGAAAGTTCTTGACAGAGCTGGAAGTTGTTCTAGATATGTCTAGGCCCATCACCCTCTATTGTAACAATAGTGGTGCTGTGGTGAACTCCAAGGAGCTCAGGAGTCATAGGCGCGACAAACACATAGAGCAAAAGTGTCATCTGATCCGCAAGATAGTGCATCGAGGAGATGTGATCGTCACGAAGATCGCCTCGGAGCAAAACGTTGCTGATCTGTTTATGAAGGCTCTCATGGCTACAGTGTTTCAAGGTCATCTTTAGGGCATGGATCTTCGGGACCGCCCGTGGCTAGACTAGGGCAAGTGGGATATTTTGTTGCATTCGGTTTTTATGCCCTAGTTTATTATTTTGTACCTGTTTGTTTGTACTCCCCACTTTGCTTTAGGACGAGTGAGAGATTGTTGGGATTTGTGCTCTAAAGTCTCGTGTCTTGTAGTTTGTAAACAACTTTGTAAGAACACTTGTGATGTATAATATATATGATATTTACTTCACTTTTTGACTTTGCATATTTAGATTTTTTTTTTTTATTTTACCACAAACCAATAAACTTAATATCACTGGTTGTCTTTATGTAACTTAAGCATGTATGAAGTGACATACAAGTGGATCATGTCTTAAGTGACAATCAAAATAGTCTGTAGTATATGAATATAGGAGGGAAACTTTATCCTGACAACACTACGGACGCAACTCGCTTTGTGGAATTGTTACAAGTGTTGTGACTTGTCACAGATGGTCTGATCTTGATCATTCGTGTAGTGGACATGCGAGCGGGGGTGTCCTATACAAAGAGTTTATATAAGACCTAACCTCGAAGTGTTAATGTCTAGTCATATAACTCCGTTAATGACTGAGACTTCACTTCACTAGGATGACCATAGGTAACATGACCTCAATCCTGAATGAGTTGGAAACTTCTGCTATTGAGGGCGGTTCTTTGATTTACATGGGTGTGAGTGGCCTGAGCGCCAACTCAAACCTACCGCTTTGGGGATTTGTCTAATTTGGGAGCTGGGAACTCAGCTTCACAAGATGGAGTTCACTCTTTCCCTAGAGTAGGGATAAGTAAATAGACTGCTCTCTTAAGGGCTGATCCCAGGGCTTGAACGATGTGGCGCCACGTATCTTCTTATGGCCCGAGAGGTGTTCACACAAGGTAGGACTATGTTGTATTGTTCATTAAAGGGATCAGTGGTACTTAAGGAGGAAGATGTAATTACAGGAGCGAAACGGTAAATTGGCCTGCTGTAATTACGAGCATCTGTGAAGGGTCATCGTACTAATGATTGGTTATATCCAATGGACATAGAAATATATCTATGGCAAGAAAAGTTCAACTGTCGGTCTTTAATGGAATGCTTGGCAGTTAACAGATGGTGGATATCGTGACTAAAGAGTTTAGTCAGCTATTCATGTGCCGTTGAAGCTTCGAACCATAGGTCCATAAGGTCCCCTTGGTAGCTTGGATACAAGTTGAGAGTCAGTTTTTAGGTCAGTTTGAAATGTTCAAAATGACAAGAGGGAGTTCGATTATATATGATATAATTGAACCAATTAATTATATATGATATAATTAACGTTATGTATGAGATACATTAATTTGGAGGAAATAGGATATAAATATGATTTATATCTAGTGTAGGAAAAATACTATAATTAATATATGATATTAATTTATATGTTTTGAATATGATGTGATCACATTCATTGGATGCTTAAAAAGGAAATGGGATGACATATCTTATATTTTAATAACGAGTGAGTGAGTTGAAAGATCACTTTGAGACGCATAAATAGCGCACGGTGTGTTAAGCATGAGATGCGTAGACATTGTGTTAAAAAGTTTGCCATCGCCTAGAAAATCTGTGCCTATATGGTAGTGACTGCACGATTGCTTACCTATACGATAGTGCTAAGCGATCGCTTACCGATTACACCGTCGGCGCTATTTACTAAACGATCGTTTAGCTCCCAATATTTACTAAACGATCATATAGACGATCACTTAGTTTTTCCTACACGATCGTATACCCGTTTCCTACACGATCGTTTAGACGATCACATACCCTTTTCCTACACGATCGGTTAGACGATCGCTTACCTTTTTTCTACATGGTCGTTTAGACGATCGCTTACCTTTTTCCTACACGATCGTATACTTTACCTAAACGATCAAGCACTTTGTCTATACGATTGACGAGCTCATCTTGCACTTACTTAATCGTTGAATACGATCTCTCTTCCTCTTTTCCTCTACCAAATCTGAACAAAGCCAACCCTTTGGATTCTCACTCCAAGAATACTGAGGGCTCTGAGTGGTGGTGTCACACCGTTTCCTTCTGTTGGTGTGGTGATTGTTCAAAGTAGACGATTGGATTTTAGATTTGCTGTGAAGAAGAAGTCTTCAACTGGTATGATCTCTCGATCTCTTGATCTCTTTAGCATTATGAATGCATTTTAGTATGTTTGAATGTATATGTGGTAATTCTGTCATAATGAATTGGAAAGATCTGCTTCCGCTTGTAGGTACTCTTGAATAAGAGTTCCTTCAGTGGGAGGGTTGCGAACTTGCCTGTTCATTATATGGGTTTAACTGACATCCTAGATATCGTAGCTGATGGAGATGTTGAGGATCCTTTGTCTTACAGCAATGGAGGATGTTGACAAAGATGAGTGAATCAAAGTTATAAATCTCAAAATGGAGTCTATGTACTTCATTTGGTTCAGGATCTTGTAGATCAACCTGATGCGGTTAAACTTATAGGCTGCAAGTGGATCTACAAGAGAAAACGGGGAGCTGATGGGTGAAGAAAATCTAAACATAGAGATTCAGTGAGCGGAAACAGATTGTTCCAAATCCGATTGAGAAAGAACACAAACATATTACAGTCTACAAGAACAGATTATACATAATTAAGTAAATTACAAGCATGCTTCTTTAGAAGAATGAATAAAGGTTAGAGTATGCAAACCTTTGAAGAACCTTTCTTCAAGTATCCCTCGATCGTTCAGCAACTCGTTCAACTAGCACAAATTCGAACGCAATGATCAGAACACGGTCTCAACGAACATCTGAATGAACCTCGATCACAATCAAGTCCAACTCGATCCTCTAACCTCAAATGAAACTAGAACACCACCACAAGAGTTACCTTGGTATTCTCGGTGTGAGAGTTCAGGAGTTGTAGGCTCTGTGTGACTTTGGATAAAGGAATCAAGGAGGTAGACGATCGAGTAAGTGGGAGATGGATGAAGTCTATCATATAGACTTCGCTACTCGGTCGTGTAGCAATGAGTAAGTGAGTAACTATCATATAATAAACTCGGTACTTGATCGTGTAGGCTGTGAGACACTATCGTTTAGTAAAACACTTTTACTCGATAGTTAGTTCTTTTGTCAAACGACACAAAAAATCATCTTTAATTTTGGAAAACCATTTTCTTTTTATCTCACAGTTACCATAACCATTTTAAAAACCTCCAACTCAAATCGGTTTTTTAAAAAAAAGGATAATTATCATATAATTAATATATTATAAATAAATATGATAACCAACTTATCATATTATATTTATAACCTATAGTTTTAATATTTCATCATATGAAAAATATAAACCATAGTTCTTTTTCTATGTTATGGTATTAAATATAAATCATATTTATATTAATTCCTCCAATTAATGTATCTAATACATCAAATCAATTATATCACATATAATTAAATTTCCTCTTGTTAATTTGAACACTTCAAACTAACCCAAAATCTGATTCTCAACTTGAACTCATTGAGCTACTAAGGGGACCTTATGGACCTGTAGCTTGAAGCTCCAACGGTATGTGAATAACTGATTAAACTCTTTAATCACGAGATTCACCATCCGCTAACTGTTGGTCACTCCACTAAAGACCAACAGTTGCACTCTTCGCACTACAGATATATTTCTGTGTCCATTGGATATAATAATTCAACAGTGTGATGACCCTTCACAAATCGCTCGTAAGTATAGCTGGGTCAATTTACTGTTTTGCCCCTGTAATTACATCTAACTTTTTAAGTACCACTGATTCCTCTAATGAATAATAAGTCATAGTTCTACTATGACTGAGTCCTCTCTTGGGAAGAGAGGGTGTGGCCACTATGTTCAAGATCCAGAATCAACCCTTAAGGGAGCAATTTATCTTCTTACCCCTGCTTCGGGGAATGAGTGAATTCCGCCTTGTGTAGTTGAGTTCCTAGCTCCCCAGTCAGACGAATCTCCAAAATGGTAGGCTTGTTGAGTTGGCAATCTGGCCACTCTCACCCAAACAAATCAAAGGACCACCCTCATGAGCAGGAATTCCCAACTCACTCAGGATTAAAGTCATGTCACTTATGGTCATCCTAATCAAATGTAAGTCTCAATTATCAACAGCGTTATATCAAGAGACTAATTATCTCATGGTCCGGTCTTATACAAACTCTTTTTATAGGATACCCCCGCTCGCATGCCTCCACATGAATGGTCAGGATCAGACCATTTGTAGCAATTTACAACACTTGTAATATCTACAGAGCGAGTCGTATCCGTAGTGTCACCAAGATAGGGTATCTCTCATTTATCCTTATACTACAGACCATTTAGGTTATTATTTAAGGCATGATCCACTTGTATGTCTCACATACATGCTTAAGTTACATAAAATAACCTTGGATCTTAGTTTATTGAATTGAGTAAATGCTTATAAAATAACAATTATTTTATTAATAACAATATGTTCCCAAAGTATTTACAAACTACAAGACTACCAGGAGAATTAAGACACCAATCCCAATAATCTCCTACTTGTCCTAATGCTTCGGGAGAATAAGGTACAATACAAAAATAGTACAATATACAATAAACTAGGGCATACTCTACACCCCCAGTATCATCTCCCACTTACCCTAGACAAAGTATCGCATGTCCCAATAGACCCAGACTCTCTAGATGACCCTCAGACACTTTAGCCGTGAGAGCCTTTGTAAACGGATCAACAACGTTGTGCTCCGACGCGATCTTCGTGACAACCACATCACCACGATGCACAATCTCCCTAATCAAATGATACTTCCGTTCTATGTACTTGCCTCTTCGGTGACTCCAAGGTTCCTTAGAATTTTCCACAGCCCTGCTATTATCACAATAGAGTGTGATCGGCAAAGACATATTTGGAACAACTTCCAAATCAGTAAGGAACTTCCTAAGCCAAATAGCCTTTTTAGCAGCTTCACAAACGGCTATGTATTCGGCTTCCATAGTGGAGTCCGCGATGCATCCCTGCTTGATGCTTCGCCAAACTAAAGCCCCTCCATTCAAAGTGAACACTAACCCGATGTCGATTTCCGAGAATCTCTATCAGTCTGAAAGTCAGAGTCTGTGTATTCTGTAAGGATCAAATCCTTATCTTCATACACGAGCATATAGTCCTTCTTTCTCTGAAGATACTTGAGGATCATTTTGACCGTTGTCCAGTGATCTAATCCTGGATTGGACTTGTTGGGATCAGTGTCCTAATTCT